>NW_015547671.1:453604-468654 GCF_001515605.1 Sinocyclocheilus anshuiensis | reverse complement strand
GGGTCTTTTGAGGCCGTTTTTTTTTTTTTTTTGAGCTTTATTTTGTTCTGAAATTTAAATAATTAAAATGCCTTCAAAGTTGTGAACTCTATCTTTTAATGAAACTATTAAGAAGCTAACCATCCATCCATTATTATCCAAACCTCTTTGTCCTTATTAGGGTCGCGTGGAGCTTGATCCTAACCCGATCCTAAGCATCTTGAGCTCACATATAGATTTTAAGAACCGTTTTTATTTAATTTCTCTTCCTTTGATATAGCATGTGGTGAAAGTGTTCAGTTTTACTTCAGCACAATCAGTGGCACATTTTAACTCCATGTGGCTCAACTTACCCTCTCCCTAGTTTCACAATTTGAGTTGAATTACTGAAATAAATGAACTTATCCACAACATTCTAATTTATTGAGATGCACCTGTATGTGTCCCTGGAGCACAAAACCCGTCGCTAAGTCGCTGGGGTATATTTGTAGCAAAAGCCAAAAATACATTGTATGGGTTAAAAGTATCGATTTCTCTTTTATGCCAAAAATCATTAGGATATTGTATCTCGGCCAAATATTGTCAGATCCTAACAAACCATACATCAATGGAAAGCTTGTTTATCCAGCTATCAGATGCTGCACAAATCTCTATTTTGAAAAATTGACCCTTATGGCTGGTTTTGTGGTCCAGGGTCACATATTTTGAAAGCACTTTTAGATCCAAAGTGATTATTCCCGAGGATGCACCACATCCTGAAATGTATGTACATATTTAAGTTGAACTGTCACATGCTCACTTTAAACACACGTAAGTAAAAACTGGCTCAACTCAACCCACTCTCTCTACTATGGAAGTCAATAGGGACCATCAACTGTTTGATTACCAGCATTCTTCAAAATATCTTCTATGTTCAACATAAGAAAGAAGCTTATACAGGTTTGGAATGACATGAGGGTGAGTAAATAATGACTTTTTTTTTTTCATTTTTGGGTAAACTATCCCTTTAAGTAAAACAAGTACAAGTACAAGTAAAAAAAAAAAAAGTTTTCCAGGTTAACTTAAACTTAAGTTTGACTCACAGAAAATAATCACATCTGCTCATTTAAATTCACATAGCCTACTATTTTTCTACAATAGCCTAAGTGGTTAGAGTTGATCTTTAATATGATGAATGCTACCTGCACAGAGAAGCTGACAGACTGGAAACGAGGCTGTAGCTGTAGCTGCACTTGTAGTTGAACCCGTGAACATCGTGGCCGCTGTTCAAGCTGCTGCTTCCGCTGCTGCAGTGGTTGCGCTTGCGGCTGGATTGGCATGCGCTGTAGATGCTGGAGCCGCTTCAGATGTCACTATTGTGGTGGTGCAGTGACATCCATTGAAGAGCAGGATAGCAGTTAGAGCAAAGAGACTCAAATGCTTCATCTTCCTTTGGGAAATAAACGTTTGTTGAACCACACTGAACAGAAAAAGGTTTGATTTGATAGATGATATAATTCTGCTGCAGATATTATTGAATCATACTGTACTGTAGCTGTATATATTAGTATATTAGTATTAGTATATTTTCTGTAATTGTGACTTCCGATTTATTAGCCGATATAAGTAAATAGCTAGAACGAAGTGCAGTAAAGGGGGAAATGACTTGTGCTACTAACCAGGTTGTTTATAATTAATTAAAAATAATGTGATAATAAATAACAGTAGCTGCTGCTTCCGCTGCTGCAGTGGTTGCGCTTGCGGCTGGATTGGCATGCGCTGTAGATGCTGGAGCCGCTTCAGATGTCACTATTGTGGTGGTGCAGTGACATCCATTGAAGAGCAGGATAGCAGTTAGAGCAAAGAGACTCAAATGCTTCATCTTCCTTTGGGAAATAAACGTTTGTTGAACCACACTGAACAGAAAAAGGTTTGATTTGATAGATGATATAATTCTGCTGCAGATATTATTGAATCATACTGTACTGTAGCTGTATATATTAGTATATTAGTATTAGTATATTTTCTGTCATTGTGACTTCCGATTTATTAGCCGATATAAGTAAATAGCTAGAACGAAGTGCAGTAAAGGGGCAAATGGCAAATGACCCTACTAACCAGGGTGTTTATAATTAATTAAAAATAATGTGATAATAAATAACAGTTTGCAACATTAAGCAGCATAACGGACTGTTTTTGTACAGATAAAATAACTGGAAGCCTGGCACATTCTTACAAATGGCTGCAGTGTTCTTACGTTAAAAATAAGATTTAACATACAAAACTTATAATAAAAGTATATAAATGTACAATAAAACGTACAATAAAAATACAATTATGCAGTTACTCACACAGTTTATGTGACTACTGTTGTAATATGTATATATATATATATATATATATATATATAATAGTATTAGTAGTAGTAATAAATATGGAAATATACAATAAGCATATAGGCCTATTACTCATCACAACATGTTGGCGCCTTTGTGTTTGCTGGAGTTAAAATATTGTTTATCTTGTTTCAAAATACCGTGGTGCTTTTGATGTCTTCTTTCTTCTGATTAAACGGTTCTAGAAAATAATGTCAGTGTTTAGTCATCCGCAGGGAAACTGCTTTAATTCTACAAGTAGGTTATAAATATAAAGTATATTAATCTAGCTAATCAATTATTAATTTATAGAAATGTATGATCCGATAACACAACTGTGACCGTCAAGATAAAAAAAAGAAAAAGAGTAAATGATGTAAACAAGTTTAATGTTTAAACTAGTCTTTATAGACTCTTTCAGTCAGATTAAACTACTTTGAATATTAGTGAAGATCATGAAGGTTGACATACCTGCTCTCTGTGCCTTTGTCACATCAGTTGGTCGGTCAGTGAGGTTTATAAGTGTTTGTGTTAGCAGTCAGATCTGTGATCTCTGTGGAAACCCCTTTCTGACCTGCTGGGTAATTGTACGTTTCGATGAATTATGGGATTGTGTTTCAGCACTTCCACTTATTGTTCTTCTGTTAGACGTGATTTTTGCTCTCTAGCAACAAACAGAGCTGTGTATCAACACCGCCCACAGCAGACACATGAGCAACCATGGTCCAGTTTTCTATAGAGAGAATAAAACTATTACATGAGTGTCTCACAATCTGCCAAGTAACATTTTGTTTTCATCTGACCCAGACTACATCTAAAAATAGACTAGGGATTAACAGGCTTGTGAAAGCTCAAACGGATTAAAATCAGCATTAACATCTAATACTTTTAAAGAGAGAAATGTGGTTAATATGAAACACTTTTGCTATGTTTACATGGGATGCTTTCTTATGAGCATTTAATATGAACTGTAGTGAAGACAAATTGAAGAGTTGAACAAATATACCCTAAATACACCTTCAAATTTCAGAAAATTTGAACATCAATTTTTGATAATGACTAAAAAACAAAAGTAATGCATTAACTGCCAAATATATACAAATGTTTTAATAATCAGTTAGAAAACACTTTTTATTGCTCCATGGACTACAAAAAACACTCTCTTATATATATATATATACATATATATATAAGCAAACAAGTATTTGAAATACTAATAACCATAATCACACATATGCGTGAAATTAACTGGAACCCAAAAAGATCTTCCGAAATATCAGAGCTTTAAATGTTAAACTTACATATTCACATTTTAAAAGTGCAAATGTTTCATGTATTTATTCCTGATGAGTCACATTTTAAGTATCCTCAATTAAAAATAAGTGACCAATTAAAAATAGATTGTCACAGGACCACATAATAATATTTTACATGACCAAAAGGTACATATGAAAATAAGACTCAAATAACAATGTCATTTTGATCCCTTTAATTACTTTTTTTTTCCAGTTGTTCATAGTATTACACAAGAGAAATTAGCCACACGATTAATTTTGATTGCATTCTGTTATTCATAACATTTTTTTTTGTTAATTACATTATTTCCTATTTTAGTGCTAAAGCTAAAAAAGTTACACAAGAACTAGCACACTGATGTCTAACCCATGAGGACATTGAGACGCAAATCTACTTCACAGAAAATAAAAGGGTTTCATTGAGGAGAGTTAAAAATAAAAAAAGAAAAAAAAAATGGACACACATTTACATTCACACCGTCCCAACACACGTCACGACCTGATCCATTCCTTTCCCCATAATGTTTATTTTATTGTGTCATTATTCTCACATTTATTATGGTTATTTCTCTATGTATTTGGTAAAATGTTCAGATTCCATCTATTTGTACTTTTGGTAAAGGCTCCAGTGAATCTGGGGTGATCTTGCAGTCTTTACGCTGAACACAATTATCAAGATTCCAACAATGGTCTCAAAATAAATTTTCCATTAAAAAGAAAGAAGAAAAATACCATGTTTCCCACTTGCACAACCCATCAAAGCCAATGTTCTGTCATGAACAATAGAAAACGTGTCTAAAAAAAAAAAATTATGTGATTTGAGAATCTCTACGAACACTGGGCGAACTCTCCAATTAACGTTGATTAGCTTATTCCGATTTACTGTCATTTTCAGGGCAGTGTTTTGCTGAAAGTGATTGTTACAATGCATTTGCAGTTGTGAGGTTTTGGCCTATGTTGTTATTGGCAAGTGTTAGCAATCGTGTTAAAAATATAGCAAAAACGCAGTGATTTTGGTATTCTTTCGAGCGCTGTATATCAAATCGTCTACATGTTTAAAGTTTAAACATTGCAGCTACGCTAACCTGCTAATCTCAATGGCTTGTCAATTGGAAGAGCTCTTGGAGCTAATGGGTTAATAACATGGCTAAACCCTGTTGGCAGTGAAGGGGCTGGTTAATCAGCAAAGTGAATTTTACACAATTGCTTTGAAGCGTCATTCTTCTGAACAAACTCGCACGTATTCCCTTATTGTGATGTAAAGTTAAAGCACCGCACGCACACTCAGGCATGTCCACACATACTGTTTTACTCTGTGTACAAGTCACTATGGTTCAGCATTAGATCACACCATGGCTTTAAGTACACTTCAAACCAGAGCTAAAGCTCTCAAGTTACGTTAAATCAAGGAACGGCCATTCAAAACGACAAACGTCACCATCACCATGAGTCCACCTCAACGTTTCCAACCAAACACTTACTAGCGTACTAACAGGTTACAACAAAGTACTGTGTTACTGTGCCATGGTACAGTGATGCATCAGTGGCAAGACTAAAGGTCTTTGCTATTACAGTACTAGGTGGTTACCATATTTATACTGTAGCCTAAAATGCTATTGTACTCCAAAGTACTTAAAAAAAAATACCATGGTACGTGTCCACAAATCTAAGGTACACATCCAAAAACTCACAATACACTCTCATTTCAGTTTGTCAGTATTTTATGTTTTGCTGGCTAATTTATGTGAATTTGCACGATCTGCCCACTTTAGAGGCAGTTTAGAGGTGGACTTGTATGCTTACCTCTATTCGGTAAATTGTATGTTTATGTACGAATCATATCGTACGAATTCATACGAAATTGGCAACTAATTTATTGAGAGTGCACTGTAGATGAATTACTGTTTTCAAGTCAGCATTTGCTTGAATAAACACCACTATTATTAATCCTGCAGGTATTTTATTTCTCAAACTAGTAGTTGAGGTGATTGCTTTATAACTGGACGTATGAATAAAGGTCATTGTACACAGAGTCCGAAATTTCCATTATTTTTTTTTTTTTCAGATTCGTCATCCTTTCCTATCATAATGCTTGCTACGGATGCGAAAACGCAGAATATCGAACCTGATCAGAATTTTTGTATTTATTTATTTATTTTTATGACGGACGAAAGTTTCGGAGGCAGTAAACGTGATTGACACAACGTGAGATCGTATTTATTTTTTAACGTGCGAAAATTTTGGACGAGAATTTCGGACACAGTGTGCAAAGACCTTAAGTGTTTACATGTGTGATTTTGCACCAGTTACACTTAATAATTCCTTAAACGGTGGCCTTTTATAGGGGAAAGCCTCTAAAAGCCAAACACCTGATCACGTAAATTCCCACCATACCCTCATGACACTCTGTAAGTACTTCACACTTTGGCGAATTGAATTCGTCCAAATTCGCAAACACGTAAATGGGTACGCTTTCTTGTGAGACCGGGTTTAAATGTCTTTATGGGTGTTCTGTCGGCTTAGTTATGACACACGCAGAACAAATTTCTAGTTTCTCGTTCATACAACTAGAAAATATTTCTAAATTTAGCCACACATTTCCTCTGGGGAGCTGACGTGCACTTTTGTGATTGTGACTAGAAAAAAGGATGCGAATGTCTCATGTAGGCTTAAATACTGGCATATTTTCTTGCGGTATCTTTTATTTAGTGACTTTCAGAGATGTGTTTTACAAATTAGCTGATTTCATTGTACATGTAAACACACTCAATGATGGAAGCACTTGTCCGACTCTTCTACCAATCTTGCCCTCACCTGAAGGTCAACTTGAAATTGATTTTATTACTTTCTTGATTCGTGTTTCTGCTCTTACTATAAGCGATTCATCAGTGCATGTTAGTCTTCGTAATCTTTCATCAAACTCGCTCAAACAACTTTCCTTTTCGGCTTCCGGCATTGATTTCTTGTATTCCCAACCACCATCATCACACAGACACCTTTTCACCATCTAATCAATTCCTCACAGATTACTCCCTGTCCAATGTTTATGTCCGGTTTCTATGAAAATACATCACATCACAGATATAAATGTGAACCTCATGTCACTTGACTTCAAAACAACGATTCCTGTGACTTTCTCGCTGTTCTTTCCTATGTATGAGCACACTCTCTCACTGAAATAAAAATGAACGTAAAATCCACTAAAAAAAAAATGCTAAAAAAATTATAGACGGTAAGAAAATGTGGTCAAGAAAATTCTGGCATGCATTTCAGAAGAAGCAAAGACCCCAGTGGCCCCAACCCCGCAACCAAACAAAAAAATATATAATTACAGTATTTTTTCTTTCTCGCTTTTATGTGTATAGCTTTCTCGTTAAGGGCAAATGGAAGACATGAGGTGGCTGTCATCTACACAGACGAGTATTTCGGCTGAAAACTTTCGCCACCATCTCCAACAATACTGCACCCCACTCACAGCAGCAGGATTGTATAACAGAAAAAAATTATACAGAATACAAAAACGAAAAAAGCACACCAAAAAATAATAATCACAAAGAAGTTGATAGACACACATTATGAGCTTATATACTCTTTTCTCTATACTTTTGTTTAGAAATTCAACATGTAAATAGGAGAAACATCGTTGTTTATTTTGTCAGTGACGCTCGTCGTTATTATTATTAATAATCAATATTCATATTAGAAGTATTACTATTGGTTAACACTACATTTGGGTCTCACTAAAGGCCCCGCCCATGTCACAGAGTTAAAGGGCTCTATCATCTGCCTGACGGGTCGGTGAAGGGAGGGAGAGAGTTGTCATCATCCGTCCGTCGTCACGCACGAAACTCACGTTCTGCCACCCAGAAGACTCAAGCGTTTCATCCGTCCATCTCTCTCCCCCGCTCTGGTGCTTCTCAGCACGATACCTCCATGGTATGGGACGGGCTCGGCGGGAGCTGTCCGCCCTGCGAGCCCTGTCTTCACGCACGAAACTCACTTTCCCAGAGGACTCCAGCGCTTCATCCGTCCACCTCTCTCCCCCGCTCTGGCACTCTTCAGCACGACACCTCCATGGTATGGGACGGGCTCGGCGGGAGCTGTCCGCCCTGTGAGCCCTGGGACAGCGTGCGGGATCGGGAGCGCGAGCCCTCCATGGAGTAGGAGGACGAGAGCGAGGTGGTGCGCGAGCGTGAGAGACGCGTCATGCAGGACGACGCCACTGAGAGAGAAAGAGAAGCAGCGCAAACATAAGAGAACAAACAGAAGAAGAAGCCGAAAAACAAGGAACAAACAAATTAATAGGCCTAAATACAAAAAAAACATTGTGAGACGCAAACTCAGAATTCCGCGAAAAAGTCAAAATTCCAAGATGTAAATTCCGAATTTTTGTTTTTTTAAAACGCAACAGCATAAATACAAATATGACACTTCGGTCAGCGATTTTTTTTTTTCCCCAACAAAATGTTTTCTCTAGTTATTCTGATTAAAAATACACCAAACAGGTAAAACTAACCCAGACAGCAGCCAGTGTTGGCCCAGATCCGGCCCACATCTGGTCTGCATGGATCTGGGCCAACACTATGTTGCTGTCTGGGAATGGGTTAAACGTTTTGTTACTGATAACGAGAAGCTAAACATTGCTGTGTTATTACTACAGTTCAAAAGTTTGGGATTCGGCAAGATGTTTGTGAAAGGCACCAAGGCTGCATTTATTTGATCAGAAATACAGTAAAATTACGAATATTCTGAAATATGATCACTGTTTGCTGTTTTAATATATAGTAAAATAAAATTGATTCCTGTGATGCAAAGCTGAATTTTCAGAATCATTACTCCAGTCTTCAGTGTCACATGATCCTTCAGAAATCATTCTAATATGCAGCTCAAGAAACATTTCTGATTATCATCAATGTTGAAGACAGCTTGTTACTTTTGTAGAAACCATCAGACATGTTATTTTTTTAGGATACTTTGATGAATATAAAGTTCAAAACAACAGCATTTATTTGAAACAGAATTATTTTGTAACATTATAAATGTCTTTACTGTCACGTTTGATCAATTTAATGCATCCCTGCTAAATAAAAGTACTAGTTTCTTTCTAAATAAATCTTACTGACCCCAGACTTTTAAATGATAGTGTAAGTAAGCAGTGGTTGGTTTACATTATTGTGATATTTCTCAATAAAATGCTCTCAGGTCACTTACTGTATCCCATGCCTTGAATGAAGTATTTAAACGCTTCTGTCAGTTTGCTTGGCTGTGGAGACACATTTCATTTAGACTCCAAACAGATTTCATCTGAATACATTAATTGTATTGATAAATAATGATGTGATGTGACTAACCTGAGTAAGCTGTGGCATCCCGCCGGCATCCGCCATCTGAATAAAAACAACAGAGAGCTCATATAAAAATACACTTGCTTTGTGACAAACTGATCTTATTTTCTAACAATATAATAATTTTAAGATGATTAAATTAACAAGTTATTCAAATTAAATGACCATGTAGTATTTTTTTTTTTGTTTGTTTTTTTTACAGAAGGGATTTGAGGTTTTTCTTTTTATCATTCTATTAATCAGAAAATACTGTCAATAGGAATAAAATGTTCAGTCTATCTATCTATCTATCTATCTATATAAGCATGATAATATACAGTCAGTCATTCATTATCAGAAAAACAATCTACATCATGTTGATCAGAAGCCCTCTGATACATATTTATCTAACAGAGACAAACACACATTCAGTCTAATCTAATGTCACCATTGTAGAATAACACACACACACACACACACTCACACACACACACACACACACACCTCTCTCACACACACTCTCACACACACACACACACACACACACACCTGACTGAAGAGGTGACTCAGGATTTGGTCTGTGAGGGAAGACGTCAGATTGGAGAGCTGCAGAAGAAACACAAGCTGTTTGAGTCATTTTGGGGTACATATTGCCTGTTATTATTCATCAGATTGTGACTTCATGCACAGGTGACAGACCTTCTGTGTGGCCCAGTCCATCCAGCCTCGTGCGTTTGTGTCGATGTTGATCAGAACGAGCCCTTCCACGGCGTCAGGGTTAGTCAACTGTGTGAGAGAGAGAAAAACTATGCTGTCGCAATCCAAGGCATTATTTCTTGTAAATAAGTCTACATTCTAATGCAAAATCCGGTGATAAACAGTGAAATCTCCATCGAAGATGGCTGATGGAGTTTATTTTGAGAGTTTCTCATTTTTACTGTATATTTAAACAGTCTGCAAAGTGTAATAATATTCAATGTGCCTCAGTGTGTGGTGTTTTTTTTTTATTTTGGCCAGCAGGGGACGTCATTCAGTCTTGGAGTGCCTGCTTGTGTTATAAAGTGAAAAAAGGTGACGTGACATGTGGCCAAGTATGGTGACCCAGACTCGGAATTAGTGCTCTGCATTTATCCCATCCAAGTGCACACACACAGCAGTGAACACACACACCGTGAACACACACCCGGAGCAGTGGGCAGCCATTTATGACAACATCCACCAAAGGGTCATACTGAACTCCAAAATAGATAAAAGTAGTGAAATGATTTTGTGATAAAGCAATAAAAAGGGAAAATATTGTAATAAACTATATGGAGAGCAACAAAATAGTTTCAATTTCAGAAGTCTATGCACCTAAATGAAAACTAAAAATTTGATTAAAAAAAGTACTATGCCAACCAATATTTGTGTATTTATGTACTGTATCATATTATATTATGGTATTTGTACTCTATATAGACTGTACCATGAAACTGAATAATGACCATATTCATAAGTCATTTACATATCACTCCAAGAGTCCATGATATTATTTTAATGTTTTTTCTTTTATTCAATAATCTGTTAATTATGAATTATCTGATAATCAAAAAACTGATTATTTATTTGATTGAAGAAATACAAAATGTATTTTTTGCACATTAAAAAGAAAGAAAAAAAAAAGAAACAATAATAATGCATGCAATGGTCAGATGTATAACTCACAGTGAACTTGGACAGTATGTAAGCGCCGGCTCCGACTCCAACACCGATAATTGTGCGGAAACTAAACGAGAGGAAAACAATCAACGGTAATACATTCAGTCATATGAAGATCAGAGCTGTTGTCAAGTATATGTGTCGTTTGCAGGCGTCACTAATGAAGATTTAAACATGCAGTAAATTTTGACTCACTTAAAGTACTGCAGGACAGCGGGGAGCATCTCAGAGACCTGATCCATAGATGCATACTGGTATCTGTCAGAGAAAATAAAAGCGTTTTAGGACTCTTAACATGTCTAAAACAAGACACAGTGGCCTGCAGACATTTGAAAGCATAAAAATAGTCTCTGAGTCACAGTCTGCATCTAACACGGAGAAGGTAAAACCACTAACACCTTCTGAAGACGCTTTGGCAGGTGTCAACGCCATTTAATGCATTTTAATTGTTCACACTTTTTATAACACCCACACAAAGTCTCAGCAATCGCACACACGCACATACATATATACATGTACATACATATCGGTGAAATATAATATATATATATATATATATATATACAGCACATACCCGGCAGGATAAATGGCCGTGCCGTCCTCTTGTCCCGGAGCGTTCACGTGAACCACAGTGAAGTTCTTCACGATCTCCTGCATCTCTTCAAACTTAAACAGGGTGGAGAAGCAGCTCTTACCTGAGAGAGACAGACAAACGAAAATAAATAAATAATAATTGAATATGCCTTGACCCGAGGTTTGGCTTGAGGGCTCATGACTAGCAAACTACTTTCATTTAGGTAACTGTTAAGCTGGGATACAAGAAAGCATTTAAACATTGAAAAATTACACAAACACACATCACTGCTTCTTATGTTTACAGTCATTTATTCTTTTTTCACTCATCATATTTAAAACTACACAGTAGGCCCAAAGTGCTAAACATGGCTAATAGTATTAATATAAACAGAAAGTATACAACAATGTAAACAAAGTAAAAATGCTAAATAACACACATACTGTATGCCTTTAAACAACCATTCAAAATGGAAAGAGATAAGAGATCGGCTTTTTAAAATGACAATGTATCAACTTAGAAGTACGTTATGTATTGACAAAATTTGTTTTGAGCAAGTACAGATTCAGTTTTGTTATTTTCAAAAGCAAACATGTGTCTGACATCCCAATTTTTCAGGAAACTGAGAAATGTGTTTCATTTTCACTTTTATATATATAAAAAAAAAAAGTTGTAAAGGAATCATTCTTTTGAGTCAAATCTTTGCAATGAATCTTTTGAACTGGTTCACAGCCTGGTCTGAATGAGTCATTTTCAAACTGAACTACACTACATCAATACAAATGGTTCTGCATTTGCATTTTGCACTGATTGTCTACTTATTAAACTAAGATCGGTTTCTTTTTGACATTTTAGTGTAGACTAAGCCTTACGATGATGGCGGCTCATGACTCGCTTCTGATGAAAAGAATTTCTAGCTAATACAACAGTTAATGTCTTATGTGTTTATTTTGGCACTTTGACTCTGTATGGCTTGTTAAACACACTCATCAAGTGTGAACCAACATGGTCTGAGTGTGAAGGGCTCATCTTGTTTAGCATGATGTGCACAGCTGCTTTTAAATCATCATTTGTATTATTAGATACAGCATCAGTTGTGCTGCAAAAAGAAAAAAAAAATGTTTGTGGTACATTTCCAATATACAGGGTTTATTTTCACACCTGCTTCATTGCAGCCCAATAAATATAAGTCCAGAGAGAGTCTCAGACACAAGTGACACTTTCTGAACTTCAGCTCAGACTCAACAAGACTATTTTATACAAGCTCAAGAATGCCACAAAGGTAAATGACAGAGCCACTTTTTTGGGGTATGTAGCCTAGGCCTTTGGCCGTAGGGAATAACGTCACTGACAGCCGTCTAACGTCCCAGGGGCGACTCCTATAGCAATATGGTAGAGTTAGTACTTAGTGCTCGCCATGGTTCTGAGTCTCGTTCCCTACTCAGGGAACCATGTTTACATAAGTAACCTGAGACGTTATACCTGTTCCAAAGATAGCTAGGCCTTTAGAGAGCAATGATTTTAGACCGGTTGCATTTGCATCTGTGATTATGAAATGTTTTGAAAAGTGTGTTATGTCTGTTAAAAGCAGAGGTTGTTATCTTAGATCCCTTACAGTTCACCTACAGACAAGGGAGAGGAACTGAGGATGCTATTTACAGCATTATGCACTTAATTTTCAACACACATTTAGAAGATCCTAAAGCTTATGCTTAGTTATGGTTTATTGATTTTAGCTCTGCTTTTAATACTATTCAACCATTTTAATTTATATGATGAAGCAGCTGTGTTAACCCATGTATTATTAAACCATTTAATCCAAAATTATTCCCAGATATGAAAATATCCACACGATGTGTCATTAGTAACCCTTTTAAATAATCAATAATTATTATTTATTTATTTGGTTTTTTTTGGAAAAGTGTGTGAAAAATTGTGTTTTATGGTCAGTCACAATTGTGACTGGTGGGATAATGTGTGTAATGAAATAACATATTTATACAGTCAAAATAATTGTTATACAGTGGGTACGGAAAGTATTCAGACCCCCTTAAATGAAGGGGGTCTGAATACTTTCCGTACCCACTGTATATCTTAGCCCAGCTATTTTAAACTGTTTGATCACATTCTAAGGTTACTATTATGCATAAAAAAACCTTATACAACATATGGAATACTGAGATAAAAGACAAAAAATACAACCATTAACGTATTTCAAAATTGTTACTTTTTTGTAAAATATATAATCAGATTTTTATATTAGTGCTATTAGTATTACAACATCAATATTGTAACTTATTTGTAACATGTGAACTTTTAATTTAGTGCGATATTTTCTCATAGCAACATTTTAGTGTAATTTTCACTAACAATTGCAATTAAAGAAATACTCTTTGAGAGAAGCAGCCAATCAGCAGAAGTTAAAAGCAGATCGTAAGTGTATTTATTTCTTGTCTCATTAGTGTTTAGCGCAGTTGTCGTTGCTAGAAAACGCTTGTTTGTTTACTGTGTGGAGACGTGCAGAAGTTGCGTTTGGTCTCGTACTCTACCGCATACTTTGTCAGTGTCGTGCGCTTGCTTAGCCCTTTGTTGTGATAAACAGTAAAGTGTGTTCAGCTGAATTCAATTTCCATTTTGTCAAACGGGTATAAAAAAGGATAGTACACCACGGCAGCCCTCGTGTGAAGACCCTCGACTCTACCGTGCGACTCCACAGTGTAGGGACACAGACAAGGGACATAAATATCGCTTTTGACTCAACCTCTTTTTTACACCTTTCTTCACTTCTGTTTCAGTTTTTATGACCAACTCCTACTATGTGTTTCCAGATCCCTATTACTACCACTCGCAAACCACGCATCACACAATATAGGCAGCGCAATCCTAACAACCTGCGCACTTTGCCTATGTCTGCTAATACACTACTTTTTCTATTGGTCTCTGGAATTGTCAGTCTGCAGTAAACAAAGTAGATTTCATTACATCTATTACAAGTCATTCAAGACTAAACCTCATGGCCCTGACAGAGACGTGGATCAAACCAGAGGACAATGCTACACCTGCAGCACTCTCCAATAATTTCTCATTTTCCCACTCCCCCCGTCTAACTGGAAGAGATGGAGGTACTGGTCTGCTTATCTCTAATGATTGTAAATGTATTCCTTTACCTTCAATGGGTATTAGCAGCTCCTTTGAATCACATTCAGTCACTATTACCCACCCTTTTAAAATCAATTTTGTAGTTGTTTATCGACCCCCAGGACCACAAGGTAACTTCTTGGATTAATTAGATGTGCTGCTCTCAACTTTTCCTGAGGATGGGACTCCCCTAGTTATGCTTGGAGACTTCAACATCCACCTAGATAAACCTCAGGTTGCAGATTTCCACACTCTGCTTGTCTCTTTTGATCTCAAGAGGGTGTTAACTAAGGCTACTTATAAATCAGGCAACCAACTGGACCTTATTTACACACGAGTGCAGCTTAACAGTTTACTCATGTTGAATGTTCATGCAGCTCTTTTCCATACAATAACAGTTCATCTTGGTTAGTCAAGATCCAAAAAGGAACAAATATATCATTTGACAAGCAAACCGTCTGAACGCAGATTTACTGTATTATTATTACACTGAAGTTCAAACACTTGTGGTCAGGAAGATGTGTTGACAGAAGCCTCTTCTGCTCACCGAGGCTGCATTTATTTGATCAAAAATACAGTAGAAATTGTGAAATATTTTTACTATTTAAACCAGCTGTTTTCTGTGTGAATATCTGTTAAACTGTAATTTATTTCTGTGATGCGCAGCTGTATTTTCAGCATCATTACT
>NW_015547671.1:449536-453539 GCF_001515605.1 Sinocyclocheilus anshuiensis | reverse complement strand
CACGGACACAGACACAGTAACATGAAATAGAATCTACTGAATAGATGATACCTAAATTTTGAAGGAATATATATATATATATATAAATAATATTTATACTTTTCAGATTTGTGTATAGTATATATTTTGTATAATTTGGGGGAAATGAAGGCTTTATCAGGACTATGATGATGTTAAAGTGTTGTGTGGCTGCAGGATCTTGCTCATCCCATCGGCTCTCAGTTCAGCAGCTCTTCTCCGATGACCATCGACGTCCCGCTGAGCGACATGAACCCCGGCCTGCTGGGACACAACCAGCTGACCACCATCGACCAATCAGAGCTCAGCGCGCAGCTGGGCCTCAGCACCATCCTGCCCCGCCCACAGTCACCTGCCCAGCCGCTGTCCTCTGATTCGCTGCAGGACGACGACATGGACGACTTCAGACGGGTGCGTCTGCTTATTCACTTGCTGTCTGTCTGATAGAACACGCCTTTACCAAGATTGGACAAAATCCAGGACCTAAGAATATATTCCCTTTCAATGTTTTTATCAGGGTTTTATGGAACGTTCTTTTCAGGAATTCTAATTATTCGTAGGTTTTGTCTTTAGAACATACTTAGGAAACGTTTTTTGGCAAAGCTTTTTAAAGAAGGTTTAAATAAAGTTATTAATAAAAAAAAAAAAATTTAAATGTCCGTAAGTGTAATAAAAATTTTTCTCAATACTTTTTTTTTTTTAAGTTTTTAATTCATGTTTTTTTTAATAATTGTAAAAAAAAATTGTAAAAAGTGTAATACATTTTTTTTCTCAAGTACATTTTTTAAAAGTTTTTAATTTAAAAAATGTTTTTATCATTGTAAAAAAAAATGTAAAAAATAATTGTATCGTAAATCGTAAATTATAAAAAATCGTAAATTGTAAAAAATTGTAAAAAATTTAATTTTTTTTCTCAAGTACATTTTTTTAAAAGAAGAAAATGTAAGATTTAAGACACATTGGAGACTAACTTTAAATTTAAGAGGTTATTTACAATGATTAAGAACATTTCTTTTTTTAAGAATTCAAATTATTCTTTAAATTTTGTCTTTAGACTGGTTAATAACACATTTTTCTGAGTTGTGACAAACTCAGAACACACATGTAATATTGCTTCACATGGACTTTAACAAAACTGACTCAGTTCCTTCAAAACCATTTGCTTGTAAAACGTTCAATTTGTATCATTTCCACAAAGGCTTGAGTATACAACATTAAACATTTGTAAAAGTGTTACATGCTAGTGAAAAGTCATAAAACTAAAATATTTGTGAATCTCTTTATAGTCTTTGAAACAATCATTTAGAAAAAACAGAATGCAGTGGGCAAATAAGCTACGCTTGCAAATGATATTGGTGTGTTTGGCCACAAAATTGTTTTTTAAGCTTTATTATCGTACAGAAGTCATTCAGCTGGTGTCTGTTATCTTACTGACTATTTCAACTAACTGTGAAGCTCTAACCCATCTCTCCTGTTTTCAGGATGGGACTGGCGGTTCTCTTCGTGCACCTAGTGACTCTAGTGTTCAGTGATGGATTGAAAAACATCAGGTTCAGCAATGATCAACCAGAGATGTTTCCAGGCCTTTTTTCTAACTCGCATACGCATACAATAATTTTAAACACCGCCATATTCTCTCAGAGGTTTTCGATATGAACAGTGAACAGGCTTGGGCAAACTACCTAACCAGAATGCGTCTTTGTGAAATGACACAATCCTTCCTACATAGAGATGACACCAAGAGCATTGTAAGAATCTGCAATGGACAGGGCAGCAGATACACAGGAAACAAGTGCATCAGTATGACTATGTTCACAGTGTACACTGTTCAAAGCACTTGGAACAATAGACAGTGTGAAATTAATTACCTTCATAATGGTGCATATTTTGTGATTGTTGCTTGTGAGATCATTGATAGCCAATGTTTGCCTGTTCACTATCAGACACAAACTAAAAATGAACCACCCCAACGTGGTCAGACCTGCAGACCATAGGCAAAGCTTCCAAAAGCACCAAGTAGAACTTTTTAAACATTAATGGAAAAGTTGTTTTGCCACATGTTTAAACTGGATATAATTCCAGAAGCTTCTCAATAAAAAGTTTTTTTTAGAAAATTACATGATCAAATGTATAGCTTGAATGCAATGTAAGTCACTTTTAATAAAAGCATCTGTCAAATGCATTAGTGCATCTGTTCTTTTGTGGAATCATTTTGATTGTCTTTGATTCAAGACACAGCAGGTGAATAGGGTAAACAAAAATTAATTAGTATCACGATACTCCCCTGTTGATTGATTATATTAAGAACTGCAAATATTTTATGTTACAAGATTTTTAAAATGTCTGAAATTTGTCTCAAATGCTGCAAGATTGTTTCTCTTCACTAACGTGACTTTTCATCATCATTTTTGAAGTCACAATGTGTTTGAATCACCTGGTGTTTCAGTAATTATAGTGGATGGATGATGCCAGTTCTTCTTAAGTTCATTTCGGTGACTGTTTTTTTTAAAGACACGTCACTTTGTTTTATTCCTGTTTTCATTGTAGTACTATGTGAATTCACCAAAGACAGAATCTCAAAGAAGCAAAAATGGCACTACAATTTATTTTTGCTTACTGGCAAGAAATGTATTTGCAGTGCATTTCCAAAAAAAAACAATTTCCAATTTTCACACCCACCTCTTTTCCAGACAATAAATATCAGTCCAGTGAACTCCAGCTCAGACTCATCGAGACTCTTTCATTTGCACAAACTCAAGAAAAACACAAAGGTAAATCTACGTACAGTATAGATAAGGTTTAAGATATTAATCTTACCATTCAGATAGTACAGTTTGTCTACTGCATCTGCTTTGTTTAATGATCTAATGTAAATCTAGCATGACTTGTCTTGAGGATTCATCACATCAATATATTAATCTCAAAGCTTTAGTTAAAGATAATTTAATAATAAAAGATTTACCTTTAATTTGACTTAATCAGAATACAGATTTGAATCATTGTATGTTACACTATCAATCAAACGTTTGGGGTCAGTAATACATTTTCTGAAAGAAATTGACACTTTTAATCAGCAAGGATGCATTCAGTTGATGAAAAGTGACATTAATTTTATTTTATTTTTTTGTCTGCTGTCATGTTTATATTTTTTGATATTGTAAAGCAACCTTGAGTTTGCAGAAAGGAGCTATATAAAATAAACTTAATAAATTTACATTTACTTTTATCCAAAGCGACTTACAAATTAGGACAATAGAAGCAATCAAAACTAACAAAAGAGCAACAATATATAAGTGCAAATGACAAGTCTCGGTTAGCCTAACGCAGTACACGTAGCAAGGTATTTATATATATATATATACACATTCACACACACACACACACACACACAAAGAAGAACAAGTAAATAGAAAAAGTAGAAAGCTAGTGTTTTTTTTTTATAAAAAAGATAAACAGATAAAGTAGAATTAAAATAGAATAGAAAATGCTAGAGTTAGAGGGTCGAATAAAGATGGAACAGATGTGTTTTTATTCGTTTCTTGAAGATCGCTAAGGACAGCTCGGATTGAGTTGGGCAGGTCATTCCACCAGGAGGGAACAGTTAATGAAAAATTCAGTAAAAGTGAGATGAGCATCTCTTTGAGATGGCACAATAATGCGTTGTTCACTTGCAGAACGCAAGCTTCTAGAGGGCACACAAGCCTAACTGGATGGAGAAATTTTGATAAAGTGATGGGTCTGTTGAAACCACAAACAGTTCTGTCTTAGCCAGGTTGAGTTGAAGGTGATGGTCCTTCATCCAGCAAGAAATGTCTGTTAGACAAGCTGAGATGCGAGCAGCTATCGTCGGATCATCAGAATGGAATGAGAGGTAGAGTTGAGTGTCATCAGCATAGCAGTGATATGAAAAGCCATGTTTCTGAATGACAGAACCTAGTGATGCCATGTAGACAGAGAAGAGAAGTGGTCCAAGAACTGAGCCCTG
>NW_015547671.1:447747-449484 GCF_001515605.1 Sinocyclocheilus anshuiensis | reverse complement strand
AGAGGTAAGACTCAAACCACTGGCGTGCGGTTCCTGAGATGCCATTTTCCAATAGGGTTGACAGGAGAATCTGGTAGTTCACCGTATTAAAAGCAGCAGACAGATCCAGCAAGATAAGCATAGACGATTTGGAAGCCGCTCTTGCCAGATTATTATTAATAGTATTAATATTATTATTTATTAATTAATTTATTTATTAATTATTATTACTATTATTAATCACTCTTCTTCTTATTCTTATTATTATTGTTATCATTATTATTATTAATAAAGACATTTATAATGTTACAAATTATTTCTATTGCAAACAAATGCTGTTTTTCTGAGCTTTCTATGCATCAGATAATACTGAAAAATAAAATGTATCATGATTTCCAAAAAAATATTGGGCAGCACAACTGTTTTCAATATTGATAATAATCAGAAATGTTTCTTGAGCAGCAAATCAGCATATTAGAATGATTTCTGAAGGATCATGTGACACTGAAGACTTGAGTAATGATGCTGAAAATTCAGCTTTGATCACAACAATAAAATACAGTTTAACATATTCATGTAGAAAACAGCTATTTAAAATTGTAATGATATTCACAGTTTTAATGTTTTTTTTATCAAATAAATGCAGCCTTGGTGAACAGAAGAGACTTCATTCAAAAACATTTTAAAAATCTCCCTGACCCTAAACATTTGAACAGTCATGTACGTTGCACTGCAGCAAATGCCGATGTGCTGATAAAATAGTTTCACACTTTTTTCTTTATTCTTTTTTTTTTTACTTTGACAGCACAAAATATCCAACCACTACTGAGAGGAAAGACTCACATACAAGGACTGTCGTGTGGTTCTCAGACACTAAACAGGTACACCAACACCATTTTGTTGCTTTGTTACATATAATGAATTCAGATTATGTCAAATTTAGTTGATAATATAATTGTTTTTAATTCGTCAAACTGTTTAAAATCTGATCTTTTATGAATTTGGATCAGATCATCTTTAGGCAGTGCTGGTAAAACTTGTTGAAAAACATAACTTTTTGTTTTATTAAAAAATAAAACTTGTTATATAGCCTTGAACTTACAGAAGCAAATTTGAGACAGTTCCACCTACTTGCCATAGTGAATAAATGTATAATCCATAATGTAAAAACCTAGGGCAAAATCATTTATATATATATTTTTTTTTTAAATGACTTGACCTTATATTTTCAAGGTTAATCATAAACCTTAAAAGGATACTCCACCCCAAAATGAAAATTTTGTCATTAATCACTTACCCCATGGCCGGACTTACCATTGGGCTTGACTGGGCTGCAGCCCAGGGGCCCTGCCTTGTAGGGGGCCCCGCCTTAACCCGTTTACATTTGTTCAGTTATGTGCCAGTCAGAAATTATTAGTCACATTTCAACAGCGCGCACAGGCCAGCTGGGGCTAACAACTCCCAGCTTCCAACTATGACATTCGAAGCCATAATCAAACAGCATAAACTGGAATTTATGTTTTTTTTTCACATAGAAAAAGGAAACACGTATTAAATCATGTCTGCGCGGCGCCGAATCGCCGATTAATTTGTGATCACATGGCTACTTTAAACGGTTCCATTAAGCCTTTAGCCCAAAAGAGTGCACAATTACAAAGATAATGATAAATTCTTGCATGTTCACGCCTCACTTCTTTACAGAGGATGATTCTATATTATATTAATGTTCCACTAAATTAATCTGAAGAGTTTTGAGCG
>NW_015547671.1:446155-447671 GCF_001515605.1 Sinocyclocheilus anshuiensis | reverse complement strand
TGACTATTTAATATTACATCTAAACTTTGACTAGGCTAGACATGTTGCCTATTAATTGTATACAGTATATGAACCTGAAAGCATATTTTAATTTTTGTGTATTTTGTGTTACTCCATAATAATGTTCTAGTTGAGGGCATTTGTAGTATAGGTATGGGGCCCAAACATAACCTCAAGCCCAGGGGCCCCCGGCCCCATAAGTCCTGCCCTGCTTACCCCCATGTCGTTCCAAACACATAAAAGCTTCGTTCATCTTCGGAACACAATTTAAGATAGTTTGGATGCAAACCGGGAGGCTTGTGACTGTCCCATTGACTGCCAAGTAAATTACACTGTCAAGGTCCAGAAAAGTATGAAGGACATCGTCAGAATAGTCCATCTGCCATCAGTGGTTCAACCGTAACATTATGAAGCGACAAGAATACTTTTTGTACGTGAAGAAAACAAAAATAACGAGTTTATTCAACAATTCGTCTCCTCTATGTCTGTCCGCATCACAGTAGTGCCACTTTGGAGAATATGAGCCGAACGCAGGCAGCTTACGCTCTTCTGTGTCAGCCGCGACACAAGGATACGTTTTCTACGTGTATTTACACTGTGATTTGAAAGAAAACAGCGCATCCTTGTGGCGCGGCTGACACGGAAGAGTGTACGCTGTGACAGTGTAATTTACCTGGCAGTCTATATGGGACAGTCACAAGCCTCCCGGTTTTCATCCAAAATATCTTAAATTGTGTATCAAAAATTATCTTAAAAATACTCATATTTTTAATGTGTCTTTTTTTACTTTTTAATGTTTTTGAAACAAGCCTCTTGTGCTCACCAAGGCTGTGTTTATTTGATCAAAAATACAATAAAAATAATAAAATTGTGAAATATTATTACAATTGAAAATAACTGCTTTCTGTAAAATGTAATTTATTTCTGTGATGCGCAGCTGTATTTTCAGCGTCATTACTCCAGTCTTCAGTGTCACATGATCTTCAGAAATCATTCTAATATGTTGATTTGCTACTTAATTATTGCTGCTTAATATTAATATAACATAAATATAATAATATTTAAAAACAAGTGATGTAGTACCCTTCAAAAGTTTGGTAAGATTTTTTTTTTTTTAAATAACAAATTAATACTTTTATTATATTTTTATTATTTTATTTTACTTTTATTCCGCAAGGATGCAATAAATTGACAAGTGCCATTAAATGATAAAGTGACATTTCTAATGATTTCAGAACATAACTTATTTTGATCAAATAAATTTGGCCTTGATGAGCATAATTTTTGTTTGAAGATTTTTTTTAAATCGCAAAGGGAACATTATATTTAGGGCATCAAAAGGTATTTTTTCAAGCTATTTTATATGCTCTTAAAGCTCTTTTTATATAATTTAAAAAGTGTAGCTGTTTTCTTCTTTTAAAACCAGAGTTATTTGTGCTCATGTAAAATAAACTGTCTTACTGTCTGTCTGTCTGTGTGTGTGTGTGTGTGAGTGTGAGTGTGTGTGTGTGTGTGT
>NW_015547671.1:428794-445229 GCF_001515605.1 Sinocyclocheilus anshuiensis | reverse complement strand
TGTGTGTGTGTGTGTGTGTGTGTGTGTGTGTGTGTGTGTGTGTGTGTATGTGTGTGTATGAGTGACTTACTGTCCATTCCCACATCATGTAAGGTCAGTATGGCCGGTCTGCGTGCGTTTCCAGCTCCGTTAACCGTCACATGCAGCACGCCGTGAGGCGTCTCGACACGGTGTTCCTACACAAACACACAGAAAGAGGTGAATGTTCAATAAAATCATGCTTATGCATATACAATTCAAGATAATGAAAAGTAATAACGGGTATTTGACATCACAAGTGTGACATGCTGAGCTAGATCTAAACCTGACTTGTTTAAAGAAGAAAACATCAATGAACCTGTCAACTATATGAAGCATGTACATCAATCATGTATATCCAGCAAAGTTTTATCTCACCTGGCCTTGATCCAGCAGTATTCGGGCTGCGGTCTCTGCGTCCTGCATGAAAACAATCACACAATCTCAATAACAGCAGCAAGAACCAATATCTCTGTTTACTATGCATGCCTAAAAAATTATTTTTAGTTAACTACAGTTAAAATGTGATCTTAAAAGGGTACATACGAAAAAAAAAAGATAAAATTTGTTTTAAAATGTATTAAAACAAACAAAAAGCAAAGAAAATAATGAATAAGTATAATAAGAATAAGTATAAAATAAATCAATAAGCCTCTTGAAGTGCATTAACATGGTTTTACCAGTTTTAGAGGTGCTGTCAGTCAAAATATGGGAAAATCACAGTATCACAGCCTTCACTGGTGTGTTGATTTTTATAAAACTGTGGCAACAGTGATGTGATAAAATACAGTCTTTGAAGCAAATGTGCTGTTTTTCACGCTAGACTGACTGACATAATGTAAAGAGATGAGAAAAAAAATAACAACTTTCAATGTGAATCTGTAGGATTTTTCCATATGCTTTATAGTCCAGCAACTAAAAACACTTAGTAAAACACCAGCACAGCAATCTCCTCAACAACACACACGACTTAAACAATCATTCCTGTCTGAAACACGAGATCATGCGCTGGAGTTTAATTCTCAATCACTCATTATAAGTATGTGACATAGTAAGAGTAACTTGATTTAGCAAACGTAACTAACAAATAAATAACACACTTCATTAGTTTAATTGCAGGCTGTCTGGTTGCCAAGTAACACTGAAATGTTGTGCATTAATGCCGATCTCAAGAGGCGTTTTACGATTGTCGCTCATCCTATCAGTGTGATCAATACAAATCATTATCCCAGTGTTTTGTTTTGTTTTTTAATTTTATTTTTGAGTTTGTTGACGTTCTTCAAATGTGCAGCAGGTGGCAGCAAAACATAAGTTAATGACAGATACGTGTGTGTGTGCGTGTGAGTGTGTGTGTGTGTGTGTGTGATGACCTTCACAGCGTCTGATTGGCCCGGCAGTAAAGGCTTCTCCTCCGTGATGGCGATCTCCTGCATTTCAGTCGTCATGGTGATCTGTTACACTGTCCTGAAACAGAACAATGCATCGTAAACATTGTGTCAAAAAATTACCTCTTAAGAATGAGAACACACACATTCCGGCAGGACCATCACGACTCTGCTGGGCTTTACTCATCTTAATTAGAAATTACAGCTAGAACAAATATTACCATAGAGAGAGAGAGAGAGATGACTTTAATAAACTCTCCTGCAGTGCTGGGAAAAAAACACTAACAAAACTGTTCTAACAACATTTGTTTAACATTAATGTTATGTTATGAACACATTCTTTCAGAGCATATTTTTTAATGTTTCATGCATGTTTTTTCTTGGTTATGCACAAATGTTTATATTACTTCAAATTATAAAAGGGGTCAAATGTAGGCAATTATTATTTTTATTTTTTTTTTTTACAGTCAGGCATGAATTTAAATTCAAGTAAATTTTGAAGTACCTCAAACTGTTAATGATATAATAATAGTCAATAAAATGTATTAAGCATGCTTATGTTCTCTATTATTCAGTTGTATATATATATATATATATATATATATATATATATTATTTTCTTTTATTTTTTGGGGATACAGTTTTGAGAAAATGATTAAACACCAAATAATTGTCTATTAAAGTTACTGGAAGAATGCGAATTCATTCAACTGTCAAATTACTCTTTTATACATATATATATATATATATATATATATATATATATATATATATTATTTTCTTTTATTTTTTGGGGATACAGTTTTGAGAAAATGATTAAACACCAAATAATTGTCTATTAAAGTTACTGGAAGAATGCGAATTCATAACATAACATTCTGGGAACGTTCACTGTTAGCTGGGAAAGAACTGGTTCTTATTCCGAACTGATTCAGTTTTTAAAACTAATACTGGAATTCTGGAATCTTCATAATGTTTGATTCCATTTTCCTTAATGGTTTTTGAACATCTGCTTCTTTCTGTCATGTGGGCTGAATACCACGGTAAAATACAGAAGGTCTATTTTTATTAGATTCACTTTGAAATGAAAATGATGACACAAAATAATAACACAAACAGAGAACATGTTAAATAAGTACAGACAACAACATCCAGCATGAGCATAAGTGTGATAAAAAAAACAACAACTAATAACTCTTATGATGATTGCTTAAAGGGTTAGTTCACCCACAAATTACTCACCCTCAAGCCATCCTAGGTGTATATGACTTTCGAATTCAGACGAATTCAGTCGGAGTTATATTAAAAATTGTCTTTGATCTTTCAAGCTGCTTATTGCATTATAAGCATTTATAAGCATTTTGGGTGAACTAACCCTTTAATGAATCTTTAAAGATTCAGTTTTTAACTTTTACAGTGTGTTGTTAGTTTGAATTAACATAATGACTCACTGAATCATTTGGAACTTCTTCAACAAACCATATGAACTAATTACTTAGTAGACTTTTAGCTATATTTCTTTTCAATATGTCTCAAGCAAATGTCAACCATGACATCTGGTTTTTAATGAAACTTATTCTGAACCAGAAGAAACCGAAAGAGACCGTCTGACCAATATGTAAAGTGAGTAACCGTAAAACACAAGTGCGGGTCACGACGAGGCGTTCCCCATAGCGACCCCTAGAGGACGCAGTGTCTCGTTCCCTACTCAGGGAACCATGGTTACATAAGTAACCTGAGACGTTTTCCTTCAAAGCACTGAAACCACAAAGTTTGTAAAAACCAGACCAATACAGCGATTAGTTCTTCCACACAGAGTTCAAATCATCAGTCTTGAAAATGTTAAACCTGATTTTGTAGGCTCATTTAAACTTGGATATTGCACTGCATGCAGGTGATCTGACTATGGCATTTATTAATATGGGGGAAAAGTCCAACTTGTTGTGGGGTTTTTAAGTGAGTTATTACTTTGAATCAATCTAATGACTCACTGAATCATTTGGAACGACTCCTTTAAACCACACAAAGTAATAATGCAAACGCAAGACTTGTGGCTATTTTTCTTTTCAACATGTCTCACCCTAATGTCAACCAGAAAATTTGGTCCTCATAGAAACTTTTTTTCTGGACCAGAAGGAACTGGAAGAGACATCTGACTAATATGTAACATCACTAGCTCTGGATATTGCACTGCATGTCAATTCATCAATATGGGAAAAACAGTCCAGCTCTTTAGTGGGGTTTTTAAGTGGAGTAATGTTGCATCTTCATGCATTCACAGCCTGTAAAGCTGCATGTGTGTTCTGACGTGGCATCAGTGTGTGTGTGTGTGTGTGTGTGTGTTCAGGCCTCAGGGGGCCGTTTCTTCTCTGTGGTTCAACCAGGAACGATCGGTCTCCACAGAAAACCCGTGTCTGATGCCCGATCTCTGACTCTCATCTGCAGTTGGTCAGTGGAATCACACAGACACATCATCCACATGCTCCTGACGGAGAACGACGCTCGCCAGCGAACTTTCACAAACACAACACAGACATTTGCCAACTGTGAGAACTGTGACAAATTAAAGGTCTCCATGGAGGACAATCCATTACAATCCATTAACCTCATGCTGGGATAAAATACAGTACAAGACCAGAAGAGGACATATGTTACAGTGATTTTACCACGGTTAGGGTTAAAGCTGCAAAGTGATATTTCTAGCGTCACCAAATGTGACTGCAAAAATAGTGACCCAAAAATGACTTTACAGCTACTTCAAATGTGGTTTAAAATATGTTTTGCATTATTTTTAGAAACAGTAATAAAAATTATTTAAGTACACTTCAGTAATCTATAATTTGGTTAATACTACATTGACTGCAAGTAGCGTTTTTTTTTCTCAATATACAATTTTAAATGTACTTTAAAGTATGACTTTTATTTTGACTGTATGTAAAAGTGTACTTAATTGTGTTGAAAAGTTAAAAGTGTACTTGTGTTTTAAAAACAATATGAAAAACTAAGTCAATATAAGTAACATTTTAATTATATTGTCTCCAAGTAGAGTCTTATAAAAATAAGATTTATATATATATATATAATTTGAAATGATCTAAGTGTGTAAAGAAACAGTCACAAAAACTTAAGTAACTTTTTATTTAATTAATACTATATTGTCTGCAAGTAGGTTAAAATTATGTTTTAAAATGTGCTTTAATGTAAAGCTTTTAATTGTCATTCTTTTAAAAGTGTACTTAAGTATTAAGAAACATAATCATGAAAGCAGTCTTTTTATGTAAACCTAAGTAACCTTTTTTGTCATTAATATTGTCTACAAGTACAGTTTTTTTTAAATATACTTTTTTCTTAGATTTAAAGTACACATTCAATGGAATTAAGTACACTTTTTTTGTGCATTGTCAGCCTCTTTCTATGTGTTTTTCTTTTATTTTTATTTATGTTTTATTGTCATAAAACC
Organism: Sinocyclocheilus anshuiensis; assembly: GCF_001515605.1. NCBI lineage: Eukaryota > Metazoa > Chordata > Actinopteri > Cypriniformes > Cyprinidae > Sinocyclocheilus > Sinocyclocheilus anshuiensis. The sequence continues at coordinate 440,366 of NW_015547671.1, read as the reverse complement.
AAAGGTTTTACATAAAAGTACAATTTAAATGGTATATATTTTTAAAACTGTACTTACAGACAATATAATATTAATGAAATAAAATGTTACTTAAGTGTACTTAAAAATAGTTTTTTCATGATTATGTTTCTTACGTACAATTTTAAATAATGTCAAAGTAAAGGTTTTACATTAAATTACATTAAATCATTATGTTTTAATTATCTTTTGTCATGCTTTGACAAACATATTAACTGCATTTCAAAATTATGAAATTACATATGAAGATTTGCCTACTTCAGTGGGTCAAAAAATATTTTTTATTAGTTGATAAAATTGAAATAATTGCATGATTTAATATATATATATATATATATATATATATATATATACACATTACATTTAGTTTGCAAGAAGTATATATTTTTTAAGTACATTATTGAGTATGCACTTCTTTTTCACAAAGCTGAGAAAGCCTGCTTTGGTAAGACATCAATAGAGTTCATGCCGTGTTTTCAGACAGTATTTATTGATCGTGCTGTGTTATTGATCAGCTTTGGGCCGCTGCCGCAGATGCATGACGTGTCATAAACGAGTCGAGAGGCCATTAGCCATGTGAGCCGTTAACATCCAGCTCTCTTCATCTCCTCAACGCTCGTTATCCTCTCGTCTGCGTCTCTCGCTGCTCTCAGAATGAGTCACTTAGACTTCAGAGCACATAATAACGGCTAAACCGACGGGAGACAGTCTGTCACGGGGAAGAACGACAGAAAAAGAAACGTCGAGGATGGAATGGAAATAAATGACAGAAAATGTGTTAAAGACAAATAAGCAGCATAGGAGGATTGAGAAGAATCTCACAAAAACATGTCAAGGACACGTCTAGGTCACACCTAGAGACAAAATCAAAAGGACAAATATAAGAATTATATATTTATATAAAATATTTGAAATATTTAAATGAGCTTAATAAAATATTTTGTTCAAAGCAAATTAAGTCTATTTTTAGGAGGGTTCGAAAATAAGTGTACTTCTTTAAAGTATGGCGAGATTATTAAAACATAAAAAAACACTATTAAAACATTATGAAAGAACAAAATAAGTAGAGTAGGAGGCTTGAGCTGAATCTCAGAAAAACCTGTCAAAAAAAAAAAAAAGTCCATGTCACATTTACTGACAAAATCAAAAGAAAAATAGTAATTAATATATTTAAAATATTAAATATTTTAATGATTAAATTGTAAATATTTAAATTAATAAAAAATATTTTGACTATTTTTAGCAAGGTTTGCACATATTTAAAACATGACAAGAGATGATTAAAACAGTATTAAAGAAAAATAAGCAGTGTAGGAGGATTCAGATGAATCTCACAAAAACCTGTCAAGAACATATTTAAATTATTAAAAGAAAATATTTGCTCAAAGATAATGACAACTTTTTTTTTAAGTCTGTTATTGCACTGAGAATATTGGAGAGAGAAGAAAAAGCCAGAAATAAGGTATTCAGACACAATAAACTTAGAATTTGGGTGCCAAAATGTTTAGTCATCATAGAAAAAATTTAAAACATGAAATATATATATATATATATTTTCATTTTCATATATTACCGCTAAATATAATGTCCTACTTTTCTGTAGTTTTTTTTTTTTGGGGGGGGTGAAATATAATCTGAGATTCACTCCTCGAGGCTGTTAAAATGAACTCCATAAACATACACACAGTTAAAAACCCAAGCCACAAAGTCTCATGACTCCAATCAGCAGTGACGAAAACAGCACAAAACCAAATGCAGTTTGCTTCTGAAGAGACTGCTGGAGTTGATTCGGAGGAATATTGGCATGGAGAGGGAAAGAGAAGTGAAAGCAGGCCACGAGTCTATTGACGGACTCTAATGGATGATGTGCAGGAGTGAACGGATCGATACGAACGACACACAGCCCGTCTCTCTTCTGGCTCCAGTGCAAACCAGACATGCTAATACGCTCAGATATATTCAAATCACGCCCTGCACTGTAAAAGACAATCATCTAGTCTGGAATCTGACTGGAAAACAGTGAACGTTGCTCAGCTGAAACCTCGTTGCAATGCAATCAAGTGTCTCAAAAGTTCACATTCACAGCATCCACAACTCATTAGACTTCTATTATGTGATAAAACAGCCTATTCACACTAAACATTTAGGATGGGACTTCAAATTGACCCAAAACGCATGTAAGAAGAACATGCATTTATCTGCGTGGTGCAGCAAGTTGATTTACTCTGGTTTTGACTGCGCAGGCCAAAGCAGCGGGAAGTTGTGCAACACATTTGAATTTGACAAAGATTTCTCTGTTACAAACCCCTATGAGACCCAAATGACGTGATGGAGTTCGTTAAAACCACATTAAACAGCACTGATGAGGAAAACAGCGGAAAACCTTCTGCCAGGAACATAAACATAAATAAGCCTTCCAATCCACACATCTACACAAAAGCCGCAGAAATGTTGCATAATCATACTAAATATTATTTTACAGCATTCACAGATGTTATAGTTGTGAATATCAGTATATTTATATCTGCACGTTGAATGGAAATCAATGCTTGTGTGTGCAGTTACACTGCGTGCAGACTGTGTAAACCAACCTTGCAATGACTGAAATTGATCAAACGTTTGGGGTGAGTAAGATTTTTATTTATTTATTTATTATTTCTTTAATTTTATTATTCTTATTTTTATTTTTTTTTGTATTTTTTAGACATTGGAACTTTTATTCATCAAGGATGCATTAAACAGATCAAAAGTGCCAGTAAAGACATTTAAAATGTTACACAAAATATTTATATTTCAAATAAATGCTGTTTTGAACTTCAATCTTTTGAACTTTCTATTCATCTGTGAATCCTGAAAAATAAAATAGATCACAGTTTCCACAAAAAGTATTGTGCAGCGCAACTGTTTTCAACGTTGCTAATAATCAGAAATGTTTCTCGAGCAGCATATTAGAATGATTTCTGAAGATCGTGTGACACTGAAGACTGGAGTAATGATGCTGAAAATACAGCTGCGCATCACAGAAATAAATGACATTTTAACAGATATTCACATAGAAAACTGTTATTTGAAATTATAATAATATTTCACAATTGTAATGTTTTAACTGTATTTTTGCAGCATTGGTAAGCAAAAGAGACTTCTTCATTAACAAATCTTATCAACCCCAAACTTCTGTTTGCCCCAAACTCAAAATTCTTATATTTTCACTCCAAACCATCAATGCTAGAGTTTATGAAAGTGCAACACATTTTAGAAACACTTGATCATCATGGCTGAGGAAATAACACAGACACACAGTAAATGCAGAGACGTTAGCGGTTACACAATCATTGGCCCTGTTACTGAACTGTCTCTCTCTCATGGCCTGCTTATGCGAGACTTCAAAAACAACTCCGCTGGCAAACACGCTGCTGTTTTCACGTCTTTCTCTCCGTTTTTGTGCCAGCACATCCCTCCTTCACTCCTGTGCATCAATAAATGCAGGAATGCCAGAGGAAACCACAACGCTCCTGAGAGACCTGCACCGGTTCCTTCCCAAAGGAAAACCTTATTGCTCAGCCGTTTCTCTTTCATGAAGCGCAAATGTTCAAGACAGCAAAGTTAAAGATTCAGCTTTACGCAAGAAAACATATCTGCCAACAGGGTCAGAAAAATCAGCAGAAATCAAAGGGAAAGGAAGTTTTTTTTTCTGACCCTATTGGCATATATTTTACGTGATTTAATTATAAACTCATTTCAATTTCTCAGAAAACAAGACGTCTTATCTTGCATCATTTTGCGTCTCATGTATGAAAGACAATTTCTGCCACATACTGTAAGAAAAATATCATGTTTTGATAAATCATTATTATGGGATATAAAAACGTCATAATTATGAGATAAATGGGCAAAATTTTGACATACTAAATCATAATAGTGAGATAAAAAATAGTTAGATAAAAATGTAAAAACAATGGACATTTGTGTTTTTATTATGCCTATTAAGGCTTTTTATCTCATAATTATGACATTGTATTTAATAATGAATTTTGATGTCATAAATTCACATTTTCATGAGTTTTTGTCAATTTATTTATTTTATCTCGTAATGACATTGTATGTCACTTTTTTTTTACTTTTTATCTCGTAACTTTTTTGTAATTATGACATTTTATCTCATAATGACTTAATTGACATAATTTAGAATTTTTGCCATTATGACTTATGTAATAATTGCTAATGACTATGTCATCATTTGTACTTTTTAGTATTATGTGCGCATTTATGTAATAATTATAGTTCACCAAAGCAATGTTTTTTTTTCAACTCACTTGAACTTTTTTAAACTTTCAATATTCACACATCTGAATATATGGGTTGAACTGTCCAAAGAGAAAGGAACAACTGAAATCGCATCATATGACCCCTTTAACAAACACAGAGCTAAAGAAGATGACATACCATGACTACACCAAACTAACCTCCGATGGCATGTGGACGCTGATGACGTCCTTCTGTGCTGATCTGGGATCAGTTTTGAGTTAGTTTTATGATTGAACTGCTGTGGGTACAGATGAGAGGACTGGATCACTGACTGGGTTATTGAGGATATTGAGGGTTTCAATCAAAGCTGAGGACAGAAATTGTGTGTCGTTGACCCAAACAATGATTCAGCAAGAGCTGAGGATGCTGTGTGCTTCTGTGTATCGAGAACTAATATTTACAGGATTACACCGATATGAGCAGGGTGTGTATCGTTTTTACACTGATTACGTGCATAATCGCAGAGAGAAATGAGAATTACCAGAGCTTCATATTAGGTCGACACAATTTCACCATTGATTTTACAATGGCTGCATCTCAATAACGAATATCTTTGTATTTTTTTTTTCTTTTTTCAAAGTATTGAATGCATGTTTTTTTTTTTTATTCTGTTTATCCAGTTTGCATAAAACTGTTCAAGCTCTCTGCACAATAAATCCTTCTTTTATTACCAACTATCTATCATTTTTGTACCGAGAAGCAAAATGACATAAGATATTAAGTATTGTTTTCTAGAAAACAAACAAACAAAAAACTCAATTAAATGAATGCTTGAAACAAAAACAGAAAAACATATCTGTCAATGGGGTCAGAAAAACAAACACAATTCAAAGGGAAAACAAGCTTATTGTTTTGGCAGAGATTTGTTCTTATTTGAATCAGAAACTTTCTCAGGAAACGCCTTCTTAAGTCATTTTGCTTCTCAACTAAATGCATGTTGATTGAAGAATGTTTAGATATTTTACTGAAAAACACAAAAATACTGAGGAAGAAACTCATTTTGCAGACCTACAGCACCAAATGCCTGTAGAAATCTGCATCTTGAGTTTCAGTTTGGTAGTAAGGCAGGACACGTTTAGAGGTTCGGCTGTATTTTTAGGCATTATGATAAAGGACACTGGGATATGTTGTGACCGCGCTATTCTCGGGCCAGCAGTTGTATATCGGTGTGGATTACTTTCCTCAAGACTTCAGGCCACATGTGACTGCCGAGCTCCTACGCAAGCCTCAAGCAATGTTTGGAAAACATTACGACAGAGATTGACAATCACATTTTCATGTTAATTTCATGTAATCATCGTACTGTCAATCAAGAAAGCATTTCATTGAATATTATATGTAAAGCAAAGAGAAACAACCTCAGTTAGTCTCATGGGCATCTGGAGGAACGTCCTTGTTGTAGTGACCCAGAGCTGAGGACGGTGTAGTGTGACGTTACTGCTAAGTGTGTGTTAACTGAGTGCTATTTCAAGAGTTCAGCCATGTTGGGCTGAGACGCCGAGAGACCTCGAGCTGCTTCAGAAAACATCCGCAAAGAGTTTGTGTGGAGAGGTCAAATCTAGAATTTAATGCAGTGTACAACCAATCAATCAATCAATCAATCATTAGAAATAATCCATGTTTGTGTGGGTTTACTCTTGCTTTAGGGACAAAATTGCTAAACAATTTTGAGGGTAAAAAAAAAGGGTAAAGGTACCTCCTCAAAGGTAAAACAATAAGTTAAAGTTAAATAAAATAATGCAATAGAAATGAAATGTATTTCTGTAAATGCATTTTCATCATCTTTCTCTGCTGCTGAGAGACTCAATAACTGATAGAGGTTGCACTGGTGTGACTTTAAAAATGCCCTACTTGTTTTAATGATGCACTGCCAGAAGATGAAAAGCAAAAATCTTCAAACCAGCGCTGACTAAACGAAACCTCTGCAGGAGCCATTAGACACTATAGTACAGACAAACAGCACAGTTACACCAGATACTACTGACTTTAAAGCCCCCTGAACTACACCAAGCATCAGTGTGAAATGCTCTGATCTCCAGCTCTCTGATTAAATGAGAAACACTGTGTTTACCTTTAGATACTTAAACTTATGACTTAAAAAAAAAGACTTACATCTTTAAGATTTCTCTGTCGACACAATTTACCATTAATAAGTACATTTATTAGTGCATTATAGTTTTGTTTTATGGTAAAGAATCATGCACACACACCTGAGCACCTGTGTGACTGTAATACTTAATGGCTCAATAACACACACACACACACACACTGACATGACTGAACTGGTAACACAAACACATCCTGAAATGAGAAAGTATTAATAATAAGTAATCTCTTCCCATCAGCTCACAGCGGATCTGGGCGGTGTGTGTGTGTGTGTGTTTATCCGTTTGTTCTTGGCTTTGTTTCTGTGTTTGTTCATCTTCAAAGTTTCGGTGACAAAGAAAAGAGAATGAGCCACAGGAGCCGCCATGGAGACGCGGAGAGAAGCCAAAGCGCTCAGTATTGTTTTGCTGCTCCTTCACTCATGTGTTTCCCACAGCGATGAGCCGCATTCATCAGTCCAGCTGGAAAAGAGCAGCCAAACCTCTGATGGGTCTCACTACAACCACTATTATCTGTCTGTCTATCCATCCATCGATGCATCCATCTATCTATCCATCCATCCATCCATCCATCCATCTATCTATTTATCTATCTATCTATCTATCCATCCATCCATCCATTCATCGATGCATCCATCCATCCATCTATCCATCTATATATCCATCCATCCATCCATCCATCCATCTATCTATCTATCTATTTGTATCATGCATGTCTTTTTCTCCAGCAGTATGAAGAAATCTCACTCTCGTCACTCTTGGTGAACCTCAGCGGTCTCAATTTCATCAAATGACTTGTTGATTCTCTCTATCATTACGGCTCAGTGTGTACTTGTACCAGTATCAGTAAAGCACAATGACTCGGCTCATTACAGACAATCAAACATTCGGCGTGATTAAGCGTCCTTGCGTAACTGAAGTGCATCATTAAAGAGCCACATCACTGAAAGACAAGATGTTCTCTTTCTAGCACACACTCGCTCCTGGAACGACCTTCACGCTGGAGGCTCGTCACCATTTGGACACGACACAGAAAAACTCTAGATCGTATTATGCAGATGTAATCTCTGACCACGGCCATGAGGACGTGACATCACTGAAACGCCTTGAACTCCTTCGCTTATGTAAACCCTCGGTTTACCCAGAATTCTGCACCGCTTCAGTGTTTCATAACGTAACACGCAGTCCACAAGACAAAACGAGAAAGTGCTTTCAAGCAAACGCTGCATCAGAATGATTTTTCTGTAATTGCTTTCACAGCATAACAGTCACAAAACAACTCTACAGCCACAAGCAACATGTGGGCGGAGTCAAATCACCACAAAACTGTCATTATTAAGTCAGTTGCACTAATTAATGACTGGTTACAACAAGCCAGGACAACTAATTTACATAATATTTCTCAAATAGTGCTGGGTTTTATATACATATAAAACATCTATATAAAACATATAGAACATTTCCAGTCTATTTTCAGCCACTGATCAGCATTTATCAGTATTTATATATTTGCTCTGAATTAGCTCAATTAGCAGGTTGTTTATTTCATTGTGACCAATTAGATTCAAAAATACAGTAAACATCAAAGCATATTTTCCACAGACTGACATTAAATATTTTTTATTGATATGCACAGTGCCTGAAGTGGAAAAAAAGAAGGGCCGATACTGGTGTGTACCGCCCCACTTCGAGCACTGGATATGCACCAATATAACAATACATAATAAAAAGAAAAAGAAAACTGTTTTTTTTTTTTGCAAAATTTCAAGAAGAAATGCTACTTTTTGAGTGGTGAACCAAACAAATTACTGAACCATTGCGTTTCAAGCATTTCATAGAAATTAATGAAACGTTCAAACTTTATATCTTTTTATGTTCCTGAAGTTTATATCAGAGATGCTAGGGAGGGTGGGGTCTTATGCGTTCAAAGCTAGCTTGCTATTGCTAGCCTTCCGAAATCACCTACCCTACCTTTATCAATCGTATAGACACCAGTCACAAGGCAAGGAAGGATCACACGGCCAGTCTAATTAGGAAAATTAAAAGTGCATTACAATGATTGTGATATTTACAATGATTGTCAATTTTACGTCAACAACAATAGTATTGCAAATATATCGTGAATATCCTGTAAGACATTACATCCTGTAATCTCAACTACCAAAACATTTTATCCCACTCAAGATATTGGTCTTACAAATCTAGGTTCAAATCCACCTACAAACCAGTATTTATCCTCTTCCTTCAGATGTATAAGCTAAAGAGGGCAGAGTGAGGTGAGTGAATGAATGGGGAGAGAAACCCACAGAGAGCAAAAATAGCTGGAGCTGAAGGGTTGGAGGATGCGTGGGAACAGAGGGAGCTTTGTACCACCAGGAGCAGATCCACAAAACACACGAGTCTGCGGCGTCACCTCGGTGACATTTGTCTGTTTCACCCGAACTCTTCTCATCACTCCAGTCTTACACTGCACTGCAATGATACCTGGGAATATTACACTTATTCAGTGTTTGCGCTGTTATACTCTGATACACATATTCAATATTTGTGTGTCTTCTATACATTTACATTCAATTCAGACAGACAGACAGACAGATAGACGGATGAATAGAAAAATTATAGAATATAGATAGAATGATACACTGAACGATAGAACCATTGAACTATAAATAGAACGATAGAACTACAGAGAGAACGATAAATTGAATGACAGATTGAACGATAGAATGAGAACAACAGACAGACATAACGATAGATAGAATGATGCATTGAACGATAGAACAATTTAACTATAGATAGATTTTTACATACGCAAAATATTACAGTATTGGCTTATGTAACAATTGCCTGTTGTGATTATTCACTGTCGTCGGCTGCCACCTACTGGATTTACCAGGTCACAACCGCCACAACACACTTCAGGAAATTTAAATAGCGGAGTAGCGGACTGCAATGGACGACGAAAAACTAATCAACGAAGTAGGGACATACCCAGAATTATATGCAACAAACCATAGATTCTTCAAAGACAAAACCACAGTTTTAACAGGGGGGCAAACACTTCTTCACACAGGGCCATGTAGTTTTAGATTTTGTTTTCCCTTAATAATAAAAACCTTCATTTAAAAACTGCATTTTGTGTTCACTTGTGTTATCTTTGACTAATATTTAAATTTGTTTGATGATCTGAAACATTAAAGTGTGACAAACATGCAAAAAAATAAGAAATCAGGAATTGGGCCAACACTTTTTCACACCACTGTAGATAGATAGATAGATAGATAGATAGATAGATAGATAGATAGATAGATAGAAATAACAATAGATCGGACAACAGAACAATGAATGTTGGAATGATAAAATGTTAGATGGAAAGTAAGAACAAACAAATTATAAATACCACCAATAAATGAAAGTTTGCTGACAGATAGATGGTTTTCCTACAGTCATTACACTATACTGAGTCAGTCTAAAAATATATCTTCTTCTACTCATTGCTCATGTAGTAATGATGTGTTGTACACAGAGTGCCGTACAATCACTTCACAGCACAGACTACAAGAATAACACTGGAGTGCAGCGATGGCACTCCACAGAGATCAGCCCTGGTGTGGTCTGCGTCTGTGTAGGAGTTGAAATTCTCTTTACCTTACAAGCCCAACCCATGAATAGAACCCAAACAACTTAGAATGTCAGACTCAAAATGGGTCCTGAGACCATCTGCTCTTACATCAGTCTGAGCAGCTGTAATGTTGTGAAAGACAGCAGGGACTTCACGTTAAGAGACTGCGTGTCTTTAAAGGGACAGATCACCTAAAACGTCAAGTTATGCAATTTACTCGCACTCATGTTGTTACAAGCCTGTATGTGTTTCTGCTTTTCTGCGGAAACAAAAATGGAAGGTGATTCACACCGTCAAGCTCGAAATAGCACAAGAAAAGACCAAAAAAGTAGTCCATACAACTAGTGCACTATATTCCAAGTCATTCGAAGCCATATGCCAGCTTTGTGTGAGGACCAGACTGAAAGTAAAAAGCTTGTACAAGCTTGTAGCTCACAGTAGGTCTGAAAAATAGTTTCCGAGGCGGAGTATAATTGTGATAAACAATTATCACACTAGAAAGAGTGCAGTTACACAGAACGGATCGAGTGTCGTGAGTCACCAAGCGACACACAATCTGACAGTCTGTCTGGAGCTCAGACCAATCAAATTAGAGGACTAGAAAAAACTAAACTGTTGGTGGTCAGGTGCTAAGCACCCTCAAATGAAATCAATAGCACCCTCAGTTAAAGCTGTAATAATGGCATTTCATTGCAAATTTAGCAAACTATCCAGTGCGCTATGGTTTGCGCTCTGGGGATCAGTTTCTATTTCAACATGTTTGTGCAGCATTAAGCAATACAGCCAATCACAGACATGTCTGTTGATTTCTTGAACATAACAGCCAATAAAAGGTGTTTAAGTTCAAATCCACACACTGCTCAAATCTCTGGAGCAACATGAATCATCTATTATAACACCGCGTCAATGTTGACGCAATGTAAATAAGAGCTTCATTGTGCAGCGTAGAGACCTTCATTGATTATAACGTAACTTTGTGAGATCGCGATGAACTAAGATGAGTGATAGCTTTTTAGTAATTATAAAGGGAGCGCTCTTTGCGCCATAGCAATGGATGGTGCAAACATTTTAATATATATAGTTTTAATATATAATTTTAAGGTTAGAGCACCCTCACTAATTTAAGAAGCACCCTCCGTCATTTGAATCTGCCTGTTGTTCGTTTTTATTGAAAGATTAAGATAAACACTGATGAAATGTTCAGAGTAACAACAGGAACTACAACGGTTCATTTTGCCTTTTAAAAAACGGCGTTAATCAACATCATACCGATCATAATATGCAAATTTGTGAACATTTTCTGCAGACATACGAGTGAAATTTGACGTCACTCTCACGATGCTATCATATGACTTCAGAAGACATGGAATATAGTCATATAAACTAGTTTTATGGTGCGTTTTTGAGCTCAACGGTGTGAATTAGTCATTTTTTTGTTGTAAGTAAAAAAAAAATCGTTATTGTTGCGTAAATGTTTATTTCGTGGTACGTAAAAGACAAAAAAAAAAACATGCTTTAGCGT
>NW_015547671.1:401924-428777 GCF_001515605.1 Sinocyclocheilus anshuiensis | reverse complement strand
AAATGTCAACATTGCATTTGTTTGGGGGGGGGGGTGAACTACCCCTTTAAAGGCTGTATGACTCACTGAAGACCCCAGATAAACTCGACAGCTAGATAACCGTGTATCTCAGTGAGTCCAGCCGCATTTCCAGGACACGGTGTTTGTTGCGTGCATTCGTTTCTGGAAAGGGCCTTTGCGGGTTTGTCTGGGCCCGCGACACACCTCCCTTTGACATTGACACACATTCTCCACAGCCACGGCGCGTAAATGAACAGAGATCTGCAGAACCGCGGAAAAGCCCACGGCTGGAGGCGCAGCCCGCTGCGTGAGCCAGAGCTTTGCTCTTAAAATTCAACTTCACATCAACAAAATGCAACACATACGCATGTCTCCTGCGCAAGATCTGCACAATCCACGAACAAAGACCACCATGAGTTAAACGACATGTTATATCTCATGTTAAATAACGCTTGCGCACTCACAGCCCATGCATCCACCCAAAACTCTTGGAGAAATGTGGGCTGGTTCTGTACTGCTCGCAACCTAAAGGATAGGCTATAAGCATTCATGGCTCATATTAAGCAAGCTGGATTTAATGCTGCTTTATGTTTACAAGTTCCCAGCCGCTGGAACAGATTAGGGTCACGTCTCGTGTGTCGTTTAAAACGGATACTTACGGAACTATCAGCATTTATGGTCTATGCATATTTACGTTTTATTCCATTGTGCACAACAACCGCAGTTATAGGCAATACATTGTTGCAGGCAATAAAAACATTAATGCGACACATTAATATTGCATGCATTATATTGCACAACTTAATATTGCATGCATTATATATATATATATATATATATATATATAGGTAGGCTGTTATAAAGCCTTAAGAAATTTCACTTACCTCTTATGCAAAATAATTATGATGTCGGTGTGCCCAATTTCCCTAAAATACAGAAATAAGCAAAAGTCGACACTCCTTTGTCTGTGAAATATATATGTATTTTTCTCAGTCTTGACCCTGGGTCGCTCCCAGCGCTCTTGAGCTCGCACTTTCTTTCCAGCAGCGTTTGTTATTTTCTCTCCCTCTTTTCCGCACTGTCTCTATTACCCCGTTTTTGTTCTTTCTGAAGCCACAGAAAAAAATCGAACAAAAAAATATGGAGCAGTCAATCAAATAAGTCGACTTGAGTTATGGATGGGGGAGCGTAAAAGTATCCATGGAGCTCGAGTCGCCGATGCTGAAGCGTTTAGAGCAGTTATGTGGCGTATGTGTTACAACTTGCTATATCTGCCTACAAACCCATCAACATGTCGATAAACAGACGCTAAAAGTCGACGAAAGCCCGCTCTTCTGAATCGGCTGCCCCTGTTTTTGGCAATGGTTCGCTCCCGTTGTTCAATCGTCTGGTGGAACAAAACGCGTTCGCATTCCAAGGTTCTGGTTACAGCTGCGCTGCAGACTTAAGCACTAGCTTCGTGTGATTCGAGCCGCGTTAGAAGATATAAATACACTAATCTCTCATTTCTTGCAGAAATGCACAGGATATGCAAAATGGGTTCGACGAGTGATTTGTAGAACGAATGGAAAAGTGGACGCTCCTCATAAAAGCTCGCCTCAGGCAGTCCAGTAGAGCTACTGATGGAGAGTAGCCTATGTTTTTGTATAGGCTACACAGTTACAGAATAATTAAAACCTCTATACAAGGACACTTTATCACAACCGTTTCTCTGTCAGATGAAATCATGTTTCATGAAATCAAATTTTCTCTGAAAATGTACCATAGTTTCATATCATAACAAAAATAAAAACCGGTATTCGGTATGAACCGGTATACCGCCCAGCACTAATAGTAACTACTGTAGCCTATTTGTATTAAGACAAAAAAGTGAAAACATCAGTAGGACTAGCATGCTATTAACAAATATTATCAGTAGATTTCTATAATAAAATATATACTATATGTGTAAAAGTATCTCAAATCATTGCAGCTTTACAAGTGCTTTTTTTTTCGAACATAGAGACTGAATATAATAGTTTGACTAACTGAAACTGTAATGTTGCCAGAAATGTTGTAGATTCATATGAATTACCCTATTAATGTTTCACAGTTTGTCTAATGTGCATGAGTGTAATGCAACAGCAGATTTGCATTGAGTTGTCACACGGGCAGCATCAAAGATCTGTACCAAAAAATAAACAGATTTCTGGGTTACTAGATTGAGTATTAGTCTACCTTTGACAATGGCTGTATCGGAAGGTGATTGGGAGTTTATTATTGAGAACGGTTATACACTTGATTCTTGTCATGAAATCAAATTGCGTGCATTTAAATGGTTATTAATCTACACTGAACCCAAACCACAAAGTGTTGCTATGAACTGTTTTACAGCTGCCAGGTGTAATTAAAAGGCAGATTTCATCACTCACTTTCACACTGCCTGAATATAGATATATATATACTTTGGCGATTATAGCATTCACACAAGAAAAGTCACCCAAAAATAATCATTTAACTTTCTTCTGCAGAACACAAATATATTTTAAAGAAAGTTAGGAGTCCAAATAACATTGCACACATTGATTTGTATTGTATAAACAACAGAGAGAAAAAAAAGATGTTCCACTGTTTTTTCTTCTTCTTCTTTTTCAAAATATAGAAAGTGGCTGATTTGGCAGCGGCATGAGATTGAGCTTTTAATTTTAGCAAGTTTATAGCAACACTTTGGGGGTTGGGTTCGGTGTAGATTAATAACAATTTGGATGTAAATGAAATTTGCAAGTCTCAAATTGTTCTCAATAATAAACTCCCAATAACTATTGTATATGGTCATTATCAAAGGTAAAACTCAGAAATCACTTTTTTTTTGGCAGATCCATAATGCTGTCCTTGAAAACTCAACGCTTAGACTTCTGCATCTAGGCACACTATGCAAAATATGTTTAATAGCTTAATAATATAAATCTACATTTCTTCTCAAATTGCACAGTTTCAGTTAGTCTTACTGAAGTCAAATCATGGTAAACTTGGATATCATTTGCAGCCCATATAGTGACTAAGCCACGTGTAAAGCTCAGTTCAGCGGGTTCAGTCAGTCCAGGAGCATGTTGGGAAATATTCAGGGTTTCACGGCCCCCTTTAACTCAGCTATATGAGAAGCTTAGATCCCTGTTGCACAACGTGAACCTTTACAGAAGATAACACTTAACTGACCTCAGGATTTGTGCTGAAAAACAACATCTGCCAGCCACCATGTGCCTTTTCTCCACGATTTACGAGAGTCTGTAGACTCGTGCTAAACCTGATAACAGAAAGCAGCTGTTTTTCCAACACACTTGAACATATCAAGATTAACTCCACATGCAAAGCCAAAATGGCCGCTTACACATTTTGAGTCAAGATGAAGCCCATTTAATTTCCAAAATGTGACGTCTGTGCATGAGCAGCGCATGATCGACAGATTAGCTTTGCAGGAGTGAAAAGAGTCTGAAATCATGCAGGAATGAAGTGAGCTGGTTTTCTGAAAGCACAGCTGAAGCTCTGACTTGAACATTAATCAGCAAATGTGAAGGTCAGAGAGTCAGCGCAGCCACAGCTCAAACGATCTCAACTTTAGACGGATGATCACCATCCCTTTGAAATCAGTGGAGTTGTGAAGGCAGTGTTTAGGCACCTTGAAATAGACGATTCAACTAAAAACACATTTCAGGGACCTGCTTTTATCCTTTGGGAATCGATTGGATGGTGAAAAGTGGGTGTTGCACAGCAGATTTTAAAACACCAGCGGGATTTAATCATAATGACAATAAAGCACAAATGAAAAAATATATAGGCCTACATATGTAATATTCTAACATTATTTTATTTTACAAATTTTCTTTTGCAATTATATAAGAATTTTATGTTTAATATTTGATTACATTTGAAAATGTACAGTTTTAACTAATGTCCTTTCTTTCTTTCAAAATCAATCATAATTAAGAATATCAATACACAAAGAAAATGATATGCAATAATTTAAAAAATATTTTCTTAAAGGGGTCATATGATGCGATTTCAAGTTTGTAGAAAACGAAGCGTTTGAGAGAGGCGGGGCATAGAGGACCTACAATAATGTACAGTATTTGAAAAATAATGTGTTTTTTGAACATTAAAGCATGTCAACATATTCTGTTATACCAAATACACAAAATAATGATCTTTAAAAAAGCATCATATGACCCCTTTAAAATGATTAAAACCTTAACAATTATGTAAGGAATTTCAGTTTAAAATTTGATTTATTTGTTTGTTAGATTTTGATTATAGAATTAAAATGATCATAACAATAAAACATTAATAAATAAAAACATACAATAATATTAATATGATTTATTAATAATATCGTCTTAAAACAATATAAAAACAATTTTAGTTTAATATTTGATAAAAATCTTCACTTTTAACTTAGTGTCATTTATTTTTATTATTTTTGTATGTATTCATTCATTCATTCATTTATTTCATATCAGATTAGAAATGAAAATAATCATAAAACTTAGGGAGAAAAAAATTAATAATAATAATAATAATAATAATCAAGTGTAGTGTTAGTTCTGGCAGGTCACTCACTTTAACTCTAAGCTGATCCACGTCTACCCAGTCCAAAACCTTTCTCAGCACCCATATACGTCCTTCAGTATTATCAGCTGCTTTCACGTTGCTTAATAGCTAATTACCCTCCTCCATCCCCAGCTCCACCTCTCGTTCAGACAGGATTCAGCCTTCTGATTCTCCTTTGAATCAGACTAATAATCAGTTTTGATTTCATGTCGACCTCGTTCTTTTTTGGGACTCAGATTCAAATCGTATAAGCTACTTTTCGCCTCATGTTCACAAGTCTGAATTAATGAGAAAGAAAGTGTCTTTGTGACTTTGTTGAACTGTAGATGTAGTGTATGACACAAACCCGCAGACTGTTTAGAGTGTGCCACTATTTCAGTCATACACAGTGTCTGCTAAATTAAAGTGCCCTATAGAAAGTAGCAAACAATGTGACCCGTCGCCAAAGACCACAGTGAACGCCGGCTAAAATTACACACAACAATGCAGGAGCACACAAACGCAAACACACACTGCAGTTTGGCAGGAGCTGATGTGGACTCAGGAAAACACTTCTCAGTTTCAATGGCATCGTGTTTGAAGCCCAGCGGTCAGATGTTTGGCCGGAAAAGGAGTTTATTTTGATTTTGATAAGGATTTCTCTCTGTGAGGCGCCGTTTCCAGAACACAGGGGTATTTTATCCAGTCACAGGCTGTGCTGGAAAAGCTGATTTAGACTAAATGTGCTGGCTAAATGACCGTTAAAGGAAAAGTTCACCCAAAAAACGTTCGCTCATCCTTGTGTCATTCCAAACCTGTATGACTTTCTTTCTTCTGTTGAACTTAAAAGACCTTATTTTGAAGAATATGAGTAACCAAACAGCTGCTGGTAGCCATTGACCTCTATAGTATGGAAATAAATACTATTGAAGTCAATAGCTACCAGCAGCTGTTTGGTTACTCATATTCTTCAAAATAAGGTCTTTTAAGTTCAACAGAAGAAAGAAACTCGTACAGGTTTGGAATGACAAGTAAATGATGACAGAATTGACATTTTTTCTTGGGTGAATTATCGCTATAACTTTAATGAAGGAAAGATGTACAATCCCATGAAGCATTGCAAATGATAGACAGTAATAGAGAAAAAAAGAAAAAAAAAGAATGGATACATGATTAAGATGAGTTTAAGATGTTGATCATGTATATAGAAACAATATATTTAAAATATGTTGCAAAATATACATATGGGTCATTCCTGCGATTCAGTACCTTTTTGACATCATAACACTCAAAAAACTAAACTAAACTATCAATTATTGTGTAATCATGATAGGGAGCTGTAAAACGTGTGAAAAATAATTTTGGTATATAAATATATGGTATATACAACCTTAGGCATATAAATTCAAGCAATTATGAGCCAAATTAAATGCGAAGGAGGACGAAAAATGTCCACCCTGTTAGGTACAAATGAACAACTATTTTAAATATTTATGAATATGTAAAATGTAATATTTAAAATAAAAATAAAAAGTTTAAATGGACCACTTCTTCAACTTAAACATCAATTGCTGTCACTATCATTATGTACAAATTAACAAAACAGAGGCACTCACTCACCTTCCCGAGTTGATTTTCCTTCAAGGAAATTATGTCAGCTGTTTGAAAAGATGCAATTTCCTTTTTCCAACTTCCATTTAAAGGGCCAGTAATCGCATATAATAGGGTGGACAATATTTTGAGGGACAAGCTAAAAAAAAGTTTATATATATTAGTGCTGTCAAACGATTAATCTCGATTAATTGCATCTAAAATAAAAGTTTTTGTTTACACAATATATGTTTGTGTATTATGTATATATAAAAGCACACACATACAGTATATATTTTGAAAATATTTACATGTCGCTATGGGGAACGCCTTCAGCGTGACCGGTGTCTGAAGCATACAAATAAAAACGACAATAACATTGGCCGGTGACAGCCTATGACGTCATTACCCTGCAGGATCACAGTATAAAAGCACCGATTTCTGTTCTCGCTTGATTTCCGGGATAATCTAGCGTTTGGGCGGGAGCTGAATGCATGCTGCACGTTGCAGTCGCGGTGAGAACATGGAAAGGACCTGACGGGAAATTACTCCCGATCAGTAATTTCCTTTTGTTTATATAGGAAGTGTATAGTGTGGTTCTTTCTACCATTGTTGGACAGATGATTTATATCATGTCCTTCTCAAATAACCACATTATACTGCACTCGGGCTTGAAGTTAACCCCTCCTGCCCCGCGTATGATGAGCTGCTTGAGGTTATGGATTCTGCTTCGTTATGGAAGCGGGCTAAGAAAGTGACACCTCGAGGCTGCCTCGATGAGCGTTTTCTTTCTAGCCATAGCCCTCCAGCTCAGGTGAGCCTTCCATTCCTTCCCGATCTTCATGTGGAGATCGAGAAGGCTTGGAAAAGGCTTGGAAAAATCCATTCTCATCCTGCATCCACAGATTCCTGCATATTAGTTATGCCAACATCGAGGGGATGCGTGAGAATGGTTATGAAAAGGTGCCCCTGTTGAAGAGATGCTGGCCTGCTATCTCTCTATGGGGGAGACATCTTCTCTTAAGGCTCCATCCCTGCCGTCCAAACCCCTTCAGGATACATCTTGTTTGAATGGCAGGGCATATGTGGCAGCAGCTCAGGCTGCAGCCTAGTTGCACACCATGGCGGTGATCAGGGCTGATCTGCTGAAAGACCTGGATAAAGGCCAGGGTCTATCCCCTGATGAGGTGGCTGAGTTGCATCGCACCACGGCTCTTACTCTCTGTGCCACTAAGCAGGCCACCACTGCAGTTGGCAGATCCATGGCGGCCATGGTGGTTACGGAGAGACATCTGTGGGCGAGTCTGGTAAATATCGGGTCGAAAGAGAAGGGCTTTCTTCTTGATGAGCCGGTTTCCCCTTCTGAGCTTTTCGGCACTTCCGTCAAGATGGTGGTCGTGAAGTTTAAGGAGGCCAAGACGAGCTCGGCTGCTTTAAAATCCTTAATTCCTTGTAGGTCCAGGCTTCGGGCTTCACCTCCAGCCTATATCCATAAGCCTGAGTCATGCGCGGGAGCCATGGTTGGCGAGTACGATCCATTTTCATCTACTCTACTGCTAGTTCTTGTGTATTTGATGCTAGCCTTTCTCTGCAGCGCTATTCGGACCTGTTCTGTTTTCTGACTTTTAGGTTTGACCCACCTGCTAAGTCAGGACCTCCTGCTGTTGACCGATTACAGTGATGGTTTCACTCATCGGTTCTGGATCCAGGCTGGTGATAGACCTCATCTTCGGCTTGGACACGCAGCCTGGGCTTCTGAGGAAGCCTCTCAGCATCAGGTCCCCAGTATAACGCTGCAACCTCAGGACCTGTGGGTCCTTCTCACAGGCTAGTACTCTTCTGAGTACATGCTTCGTGACATGCTCCCTATCCTCTGGACAGGGTGCGCTACTCATTTCTCACCCTGAGGGGTCTCCCGAGATTTGAGTCGTTCCATAAACTTCATGCATGTTCTCTGAGCTAGAGCTCCTCTCGCTGAGGCGTTGAGAAGCTCAATGCTCCATAGACAGTCGGGCCTGTGGGTCCTCACTGTCACACTGCCCTTATGGTTGAACCAGTAATCACCCCTCTGCAGAGTGGGCTGGAGTACACTGCGTTCCCTGAGGTAAGAGGAATTTGTGTGTCTGTGGAAACCCCTCTTTTGTGCTTCTGCTCTGAGGAGCAGTAAGCTCTATACGCATGAATGGATATTGGGTCCCGCTATTTCTTCAGATTCTATCGGGTCTGGTTATACGGGACCCACGCTCTTTATCGAGGTAGAGAGCATGAGACCGTGTCCAGCTGCACCAGTGGACTGTCTCTTATTGGGCCCTGCTGGGTTACCCCTTCTAATCTAGTGCCCCCTTCTGGTCGAGCTGAGAAGTGCTCCCATCTCTGTGAGGGTTAGCTATGAGTCGCTCCCAGTATGTGCTGTAAGGGCCCGCCTCAGCTT
This sequence comes from Sinocyclocheilus anshuiensis, assembly GCF_001515605.1. NCBI lineage: Eukaryota > Metazoa > Chordata > Actinopteri > Cypriniformes > Cyprinidae > Sinocyclocheilus > Sinocyclocheilus anshuiensis. The sequence goes on along the minus strand of NW_015547671.1, from coordinate 420,193 downwards.
GAGAGCCGAGAGCGCTGCTCCCGAAGAACCCCATTTGCAACGAACTAAGTGTTAGGCCCATCTCTGTTGCCTCCTTGGTCAGTTGCTGAGTGTTTGTGGAGCTCTCTCTTCGAGTCCTCCGCTCGAAGGTTGTTTGTTAAGTGAGCTAGCTGTGCTCTCCTCATCATGAAGGGCCTCTTGCAAGCGCGCCGCTCCCTTCTGGGCATCTGTGAGCAGATGCTTCAGAATCTGTTCTGTGAGCGTGCAACAGTCACATAGGGCCCCTAGGCTGGCTTAATACAGCCTCGGTTAACCTTAAGCAATGGTGTTTCTAAATCCATGCTATGGTAAGTGCACACGCTAAGCCTCTGTGCACTTTCTAAAATCCACATTGTGGTAAGTGTGCACGCTAAGCATTCTGCGCACTTTCTAAAATCCTGTATGGTAAGGGTTACGCGCTGTTAGCCTCGTTGCCTTTCTCTGAGTTGGCTTAGGCCCTGGTTCTCGCCTTGGGCGCCACTCAACTAATATATCTCTGTTGATACATTTCTGAGCTGGGTGTTGCTACCAAAGATCTGTCAAGTCAGTTCTTTGAGCAGGTTTATTCAGAACCGGTGGTAGCCCCCCTGGGTGACAGGCCAGGGTCTAGTTTGGTTTTTAGACATCTGGCCGTAGCCCCTTAAAGAAATCTCTTTGATTAGTTGATTAGGGTATGCAGCTCAGGCCCTAGGCCGGAGGGGATAATGTCACTGACAGCCGTCAAGGCGTCCTAGGGGCAACTCCCATGGCTATGGTAGAGTTGGTACTTAGTGCTCGCCGTGGTTTTCATGTAACCATGGTTCCCTGAGAAGGGAACGAGACACACGCAGTTTTCACCTCTAGTTTCCTTGCCATGCTTCGGACGCAAGCTTCAGACGAAGAAGCAGATGACGTGTTATCCCGGCGCCCTTTTATATTGTGATTGCGCAGGGTAATGACGTCATAGGCTGTCGCCGGCCAATGTTATTGTCGTTTTTAGATGTATGCTTCAGACACCGGTCACGTTGAAGGTGTTCCCCATAGCGACCTCTAGAGGACGCAGTGTCTCGTTACCTTCTCAGGGAACCATGGTTACATATGTAACCTGATACGTTTCTTCAGCAACAACATTAAAATGAGATCAAACTGAGCCTTTTGCCTCTCTGAGAACACCACAGTAATCATTTCATGTGCTCTGAGCTCTGAAAGGTTTGAAAGTTTATGTGTATACAGTATTTTTTCAACAATCTGAATAAAATGCAGTGAAGTGAAGGTTATGGATGGAGTCTGTGGAGGACAGATAAACAGAGAGGAGAAGGTGTGGCAGAGATCAGCTTTCATCTCCACTGAGCTTTAATCTCACACTCTTTTCTTTGTCTTCTTCTCATTCACAGATCCGGTTTCTGTTTCTCATGTCTTTTGTTCTCTCTCACAAAACACACTCGTGATTTACGCACATTTAAACCCTTCAGATGAAACGCAGCTCATATCTGTGTCTCTGTGTGTCTCACATTAAAACACAACACACAGGAGACATGCATGTTCAGGGCAACTAATCAGTCAAAGCACTTATGAGTCCTAAAAATGTAAAGCAGTCATACACTCTTGAGCCAAACTGTGTGTAAATGTTTGCATGAATGAGCCCTTTTACTTTCTCTATTATCTATGCAATTTAGTTTAATTTAATTGTCCAAATGTAGTAAATCAGTAATATTAACAACAAAAACTATTAAATAAAATGTTAATGGAGTGAAACATTATTGTTAACCAATTAAATAAACTTACAATAGTAAAATATTCATTAAAATAAATATCAATAGTGCAAACAGAGTAAACAAGGAATATTTGCAGAAATAAAATAACAATAATGCAAAATTATATTTCAATAAAATTTACTATATTTAATTGAATTGTGTAAATGGAGTCAATCAATAATATTAACAAATTAAAAGTTAAATAAAATGTGAACGGAGTAAACTATTAGTTTGAAGAAATGAGAACAAAAAATACAATAAAATAAATATCAATAGTGCAGACAGAGTAAACCAGTAATATTGACAAATAAAATAACAATAATACAAAATGATATTGCAATAAAATTTACTATATTTAATTTAATTCAAAGAAAACCATTAACAAATAAAATAATTGGTAAAATACCATTGACAAGTAAAATAACAATAATGCAAAGTAATGTTTCAGTAATATATATATATATATATATATATATATATATGATTGAATGTGCTAAGTGATAACAAATGTATCAATAAAGACACAGGCATGAGGCGACTCACTCAGTGTCTCATAGTGTGACGTGTAAACACTAGTGTGCTGGTAGTCAGCAGTTTTCGTAGTGCCCTAGTAAGAGTTTCTCTTTGTGTCTTGTTCTCTAAAGCATCTCTCGTCGCTCACAGCTCGCTTTGTTCGCTCTCATTTACATTCTAGCAAGTCACCCTTAGACCAACAGCGGCACAATGCAGCCTGCAGAGGGTCAAACACACACGGATACACACAAAACACACACACACACACCGCACTGCAAAGTCACATATTCTAAAGATCAGGTTATCTAACAAAACTGAACACACACACTCGGTCAGGAACAAACACTGTCTTGGTAACGGTGCTGCACACGACCTTCTCAGAGAAACACAGGTATTTCAACACACACACACACACACACACACACACACACTGTAGACGAGCCAGATTCATTGCAGCAAACACATAAATCACCTCGTGGCCCAAACATCCTGAAGGATCTCCCATGCTGCACCAGTGTTTGTGCATTTTTCACCAGGGTGTTTGTGTTCTTGTTGCGTTTCTGGTTTGGTGAGTCCATTATTTCTGCTTGCCTGTCAGTGTGAAGAGTCCACATGAAATGCATGTCACATCACGCATGTACATCTGTGTGTGTGTATGTGTGTGAGTTTGCATGGACTCATGTTTGCCTGACCGTGAGACCTGCGCTTCAGCAAACAGTTGAGATTGAGTGTGATTGCAGAAAGCTGTTTAACTCTCTGTTTGGAGAAGTGTGCGGTTGTGTATCTGACCTTTGCTTATTTCGGCGAGTGAATGTGCAGGTGTGTTATGTGTGTTTGCAGTATAAGTGTGTGTGTGTGTGTGTTGATCAGTACAGTGAAGAGTGTTAGCATGCTGTTATTTAAGATTGATGCACGGATGGATGGATGGAAAAATACAAATTGTACAAAACGAAATTCGTTCCAAAAAAAAAAAGGAGACTTCAGTGTCTGACCCACTTCATTTCTCCCGGCGTACTGCCGTCCAATTTTACCAAACCCTGATGTTTACAATTTTCTTTCTTAATTAACAGATTGAACTCAAACAAAACAAACAAGCAGTTAAACATAATAATATAAAATAAAAATACATTTTCTTAAATGGCTACAACAGATAGATAGATAGAGGGATAGATAGATAGATAGATAGATAGATAGAGAGAGAGAGAGAGAGAGAGAGAGAGAGGGAGAGAGAGAGAGATAGATAGAGAGATGGATTAAAAGATACACAGACAGACAGACATATAGATGGTGAATATTAATAGGTTTCCCCACAGCAGAAAAGAAAATGGAGTGATGGATGTTAAAGTAAAAGAGACAGGATAATAAAACAAAGAAGACAGAGAGAGAATAAAGGATGGAGAAAGAGCAGAGATGATGAAGCAGAGAAGCTGACGAGAGAGAGAGAGATGACAGATTGTCTGAACGCATGAGAGGGTGCATGTGTTCACTGCACTGGAATGATTGTGAGCAGCAAGGCGTCAGATGTGCAGCACTGTCACACACACACACACACACACACGTGGCCCAAACATCCTGAAGGATCTCCCATGCTGCACCAGTGTTTGTGCATTTTTCACCAGGGTGTTTGTGTTCTTGTTGCGTTTCTGGTTTGGTGAGTCCATTATTTCTGCTTGCCTGTCAGTGTGAAGAGTCCACATGAAATGCATGTCACATCACGCATGTACATCTGTGTGTGTGTATGTGTGTGAGTTTGCATGGACTCATGTTTGCCTGACCGTGAGACCTGCGCTTCAGCAAACAGTTGAGATTGAGTGTGATTGCAGAAAGCTGTTTAACTCTCTGTTTGGAGAAGTGTGCGGTTGTGTATCTGACCTTTGCTTATTTCGGCGAGTGAATGTGCAGGTGTGTTATGTGTGTTTGCAGTATAAGTGTGTGTGTGTGTGTGTTGATCAGTACAGTGAAGAGTGTTAGCATGCTGTTATTTAAGATTGATGCACGGATGGATGGATGGAAAAATACAAATTGTACAAAACGAAATTCGTTCCAAAAAAAAAAAGGAGACTTCAGTGTCTGACCCACTTCATTTCTCCCGGCGTACTGCCGTCCAATTTTACCAAACCCTGATGTTTACAATTTTCTTTCTTAATTAACAGATTGAACTCAAACAAAACAAACAAGCAGTTAAACATAATAATATAAAATAAAAATACATTTTCTTAAATGGCTACAACAGATAGATAGATAGAGGGATAGATAGATAGATAGATAGATAGATAGAGAGAGAGAGAGAGAGAGAGAGAGAGAGGGAGAGAGAGAGAGATAGATAGAGAGATGGATTAAAAGATACACAGACAGACAGACATATAGATGGTGAATATTAATAGGTTTCCCCACAGCAGAAAAGAAAATGGAGTGATGGATGTTAAAGTAAAAGAGACAGGATAATAAAACAAAGAAGACAGAGAGAGAATAAAGGATGGAGAAAGAGCAGAGATGATGAAGCAGAGAAGCTGACGAGAGAGAGAGAGATGACAGATTGTCTGAACGCATGAGAGGGTGCATGTGTTCACTGCACTGGAATGATTGTGAGCAGCAAGGCGTCAGATGTGCAGCACTGTCACACACACACACACACACACACACACACACAGAACGCTTCATTAATGAATATTCGTGTCCGGCTGGCGTGCCGTTCTGCCATCTGTGGCATGTTTCACGCAGTAATTGTTCTCTTCATCTTCATTTCATTGTTCCTCATTCACTGTGTTTGAAATCGAGCAGATGTGTGTCACGAATTCAATTCATTTGATTGTTCCTGCATCCGTCCGCTTCCAAAGCGCCAGAAGAATGGCACAGAGTCATTTCATTCGTTTGAAATAATCCCCATTTAATTAAATTGAACAGGGTTCATTTCATATGAGTCTGTTTCACGTTGCTCAGTTTCCCTGTGATCTGATAGGTAGACCAAAGGTCATAGAAGAACGTGCAAACGCAAATTCACTTAAATGACCCGCCATCAGATGTCTGTCCTCATGGCCTCAGATCATCAAACTCAGCTGATGAAATATGAAAAATTAAAGTAAAACGAGGAGACAAATCAACTAATAAAATAGAACACGTACATGTTACACATGCAGTAAGGCTGGGCGATATGGCCAAAAATATCATCACTATTTTTTTTTTTCATATCATATGATATTGATATTTATCGCAATATTCTTTTACTTTTAATGTTACTGTTAATTTCTGTCCAGTGGTGTAGTCCTAAAGAAAAAAGTGGCTTACTATTACCCAGTCACCCCCAACCCCCATCCCACCACCACCAAACAAATTTTTATTTTTTTTATTGTTGTTGGTTTATTAGTAATTTATATAGTAATTTAGTAATATCAAAACAGTGCACTCTAAAATTGGTCGACAGATTTTTTTTTTTAAGTAGCCTACATCATGACTTCCAGGTTGTTCCTCTCGACCGCATTATTACAGTTCTATATAATTTCAACATGTGTCTTTGGAATTATATTCATTGTGAAAAGTGCTTCACAGATACATCTGAATTTAATGTTTTATTGTATGCATTTATACACTGATTGTATTATTTAGGAAGGGAATTAATTCCTGGGGTTAAAATTTGTCCCAGGACATATCCAGCCCACGAGTTCCCCCATGAATGTTTTGCTGGGTTATAGGGCCTTCAATTGGAGTAAATAAATGAATAAATAAAACAGGACAGAAACAAATAATGATAGATATTACTGAATTCAAAGCAAATGCATTTTTGTCAGATAGAAATGCGCTTGACAGTAAAGCAATGATTTTGAGCTAGAATGCAAAAAAAGTAGGCCTACTATAGATTCTGTCATCCTTTCCTCACCCTCATGTGATTGCAAACCTGTATGACTCACTTTCTTCTGTGGAACACAAAATAAGATATTTTGTAGAATGTTACCAAACCATTTTGCTTATACCCTTGATTTCTACTGTATGGACAAAAAATGTCTTGAATTTCTCAAATTATCTTCTTTTTTGTGGTCCACAGTAGAAATAAATGCATACAGGTTGGAATGACATGATGTTGAGTAAATGGTAATTTTCCTTTTTGGGTGAACTATCCCTTTAAGAACTTTAATATTTGTAAATAATACACACCTAATTTATATAAGACACTTATATTTATCTTTAATCGGGCTCTTACTGAATCGACATTTTACTTTTATTAAAATTAATTAGAACCAAACATGAAAGAGAGAAGTTCTTGCTTATAATTAGTCGGCCTATTAGTAAGATGGTGGCCACAAGAAGTAAAACCATGGTAAATTACTATGGTGCTGAATTGACAAGCCTATGTATTGGCGTTTTCCAGTTTACCTCTTCATGCAGTTTACATTGTCGTGGCTGTTTTCAGCCAGCATCACTACAGAGCCTTTAATGTTCTCATATATCACACAACTATAACAATAATTCTGTGTCACATCTGAATGGATGAAGCGACTTGCTCCGTTTAATCACTTTACATTGTGGCGCAAGCGCAGCGCTGTGCGGGAGACTGATCTGCTCAGCTTTTGCACGCCGCTTCACACTTTTTGGAGTATTCGCTTTTTGCAGTTCGCTGTAATTTAAAAACAGTGCCTGATGTGGGGGAGGTCTCCCTTGCTTCGGCGATCGGCTCACTACTCGACCGGTCCGGGAATGTCCCGGTGCTCTCGATGGCATTTGAGCGAAGTTCTCTCACTGCAGTGGACACGCACACGAAGTAGATGATGGGCGGGAAAAGGTAGAATGACAGAAGTGATAATGCACCAATTACCACAAAGAATCACGAGTTTCACACAACTGTACGTGACACCATTAAAGGGGAAGCTACATGATAGTAGATTACGGACTTGCGAAGCAACAAAACAAGTGGGTATACGCAAATATTGATCCTTAGAAGTCGTAATACGCAAACAGCCCAATGAAAAAAGCAAGCATACGGCGCATACTTGCGTATGGCCCCAACTACACCACTGTTTCTGTCATAATTTCTTCAAGTTAAACCGGACTTTTATTTTGACGGGTTGTCATCGAGGTCTTTCAGTTTTACTTTCAGATTCAGTGTTTGACGGTAGTTTTTTTTTTCTCAAACGAAACTGCGTAAAACTGGTTAAGTGACTATCAGAGCAGCTCTGAAGCTGAAGTTCATCTGTTCATGTCCTCGTATTGAGACAGATGCTGAAATCCTCGCGAGCGTCACGCGTGTTTGAGGTTGTGTAACAGACGAAACCCCGCCATTCATTCACAGAGAAACGCAGAATATAGCGACATAAGCTGGGTTTCCATCACCCGGCTTTTATGCGCATTTTGAAGTATCGCATCAGAATCAAGAGATGGAAACGCTTGGAAAAACGCGATGGAAAAAAAATTGCCTTAATTCGCAAAAAACGTTTTTACGCTCGCTTGAGGTGGTTTTTGACTTGTGCGAGAAAGGGTTAATGTGAATAATGGGAGATGGAAATGCATTTTGCGAATGCATTCCTCCAAGCGCATTAAAAAAGTCATGTGACTTTGCACTATGGGACGGCAAATCCTGACTAACCAGCGGACCGATCTTGTTCCACAGCATCTGAAATGTTATATGGTCATTCGGAAATGCCCGAGCAAAGTCTGTCATCAAAGTATTTCTGTATAATTGCCTCCCAGAACGTTAAACCAGGGCTGCCCAAACTCGGTCCTGGAGGGCCGGTGTCCTGAAGAGTTTAGCTCCAACCCCAATCAAACACACCTGAACCAGCTAGTCAAACTCTTACTAGGCATACTAGAAACTTAAAGGCAGGTGTGTTGAGGCAAGTTGGAGCTAAACTCTGCAGGACACCGGCCCTCCAGGACCAAGTTTGGGCAGCCCTGTGTTAAACGACTGCGTTCCCAAACAGCAGCATCCACCTCCGAAAGCAATGACCGCATTCATTGTGTTTCGTCTGCTCGTTCTGAGGTGCAAGCAATTTATTTTTTACACTATTATTTTACACTACTTTTCTTAGTGATGTATAGTGCCAGTTTTTCAGGAAGTGATGATTTTGTTCTCTGACTCGTTGGATGGAAACGGTGCTTGTTCGCAAATGTTTTGTGCGATATTCCAATTTTGCGCTTAAATTCGCAACTTTGTTTGGAAGCCCGGCTATTGACTGCTGCGGCCGCCTTTATGTCTGCTGTGTGATTGGCTGTTAGATTAATCCAGATCAAGGAAAAATGTCCAGAGTTTATCATCATTCTCCACATATTTTATTGCAATCTCGATATACCATCCAGCTCTAGTTAGTTTATTTATCAGACTTATTTCACAAAAATGTTAATATTTACCCAACAAGTCACCCAGTAACTGCACAACCAAACACAATAAAATATTCTAAAAATTACTATGAAAATAAATAAAAAAAGATTTAACTAATAACAAATTTGAAGTTTGTCCTGAAAGCAACTTTAAGACTGGTCCAATTTTATACAAGTAGTAAAAACACTGAATTGGTCGAGAATAGTAAAAAAAAAAAAAAAACACAAATTGTCAACCGTCACTATAACCAACTTTTTATTACAAACACCTACAGACTCAATCAGTGCTCGACCTCCAAATCATTAAATCAATCAAATACCATGGTAATCTTTCATCTCATACTGTGATACTGCCATAAACATTTTGGGTCGATGAGTTCACAGACTCCTGAGGCCTAAACAGAAAATGTTTTGAGCAGTTTGGGTTGTGTTTTAACAGGTCCTCTAATTTTGCAGCAACAGACAGATCGAGAGATGAATGTAGAAGATGAATGTGAAAGACCAAAAAAAAAGAAAAAAAAAAAGAATCTCATAAAAATAAGAGACTCGTCTAGACCGGTTTGTCTAAACCTAGTCTTAACCCAACTATACAACACATCCTAAACAAACATTCAATAGCATGCAACAACATTCACAGAGTTCTCAAGGAAACCTAAAAAAAGAAAATATCAATCTCATTGTTGGAGAAGCTAAACAGAAATTCCAAGCATTTGCTACAGGCCTTAAAATTATGAGATTTCATTTTGGACGACATCAACACAAATTTACACCAAATATATCTAATAAATCATAAAAGCCCTAAAAACATCAGTGACGAACAGCGGTAATACAATCACCATTCATTGCATGAAGTGCAGCGACCGCAGGGAATGCTGTTGAATGACTCAAAATGAATCAGTGTTTCTTTTAATTAGTTCATTGAAATGAAGCAAATTGTTTTGCTAACATAAATGAAGACATTTCAGAAAGGCATTTGATTAGACTGTCTCAACTTGTAAGGCTGCAAGCATAATTAAAAGCAAAAAACATTGCATTTTGTCACTCTTCATGGCTACTTGTTGGGGAAAATAAAAAGCAGTTTAAGTAGTTTATCATCATAGCAGTTGTTCCAGATTCTTACAATAAGAGCCAACATGTCATGACCACTTGTAGTTTTATTGCAACTTATAACAGACCAAACTAAAGACAAACAGAACAAATGAAAACAAAATGGCTACAAACACATCGTGTATTTACCAGAAGGAAACTCTCCTCTTAGTGTCACTGTACACAGATACAAACCGACAGGTAAAATGATGTTGACTGTACAATCACACACTCAGTGACCACATATGGAATATAAAACAGTTCAGTTCAATCAAGCAGTATTTCTGTGAGGTTAAATAACAGAACGGGGCCACACTGCCGCCCACTGGTCAGGACGAGTAACTCTACATTTATTCCCAAAACGAGTCCTAGAGGAACATTGCTGTGCCTGAACCAGCGCACACAAGAACGAATGGGTTCAGTTTGTTAGGGTTTGGGGACTAAAGTCCGTCAAGAGTTTTGGGACTCAGTTGGAGAACCATTTGAGCCAAAATAATCTAATCGACTTGTATGTGTTTGGGAAGACGGCGACAACGATCAACAGTGCATTTAGGATCGAAAATCTGCACAGAAGGGTCTCACAACCACAAGAATCAAGGAGAGCGTTGGTGAAGACAGACGTTCATGAGTATTTGAGCGCATCTGTGCGATCTCAATCTGCAGGAATGACCTCAAGAGCATGGCAGAACGTTCCCGAACTCCAGCCACCATTATCACCACCGTAACTCATGCATCAACTTTAAAAACACCAAAGGAGAAGGACCTGAACGTGCCTGAAGTGGGAAAGGATCCAATTTGTTTGTACCGGCAGCGTACGTTTGGTGCAAACCAATTAACAAGGTAAAACGTACATGTTAGTGTCTCTTTAAGAGCTCTAATTTCCAAATTCGATGCATTCTGATTGGCCAATCAATGTGTCAATCACTAAACCACCGTCCCACCCAGTAGACCTACATTAGTCGTTCAGGATAGTAATCATTATAGACAAATACTGAGCTTGCCTTTAAGGGGTTGAAAAGTTATGAAACTGGTTACTTTTCTTGCTTTAACCTTCATCTAAGCACAACCTTTAACTGATATTTTGGTAAAATCCGATCGTAGCACTTCTAAGTGGTTCCTTAGAACAGCCAAGCTGTTGGGTTGCCAGTCTTTAAAAAAAGCTTGGCAGCAAACGTGTTCAATGTCACACCAATGAAGGAGAATTCACTGCAATCCAAACTATTTTCTCAATCCTAAAGCACTCAACCGTTTTTAATGCAAGAATTGCGAGATCTCATGGAAAGCTGGCTGTAGTCAGGGGTTCATGCGACTTATCTAAAAAGTGTCACAGAGTCTTAATTATTGTTCTGGAATTATAAAATAAAACTAAGTGTGCATTAAAGGTCAGAGGATCTACTCTATATATCTCACGGTGAGCATGCATGTGTGTCCGTGTTTAAGAATGGTCTCCATTGGCACTTTCTCCATCGTCCTCTCCTTCCTCCTGCTCACCTTCCTCTTCCTCCTCATCATCCTCCCTTCCTCGACTCTTGATCTGCAAACCAAAAGCGACGGGTGAATACGAGCGAGTCTATACATGATTTCTGACGCTGTTGTTTGTCTTTCACTCACCTCCTCTTCCTCCAGCAGGTCTCCCTCATCCTCGTAGTCGTTCATTTCTGTGCTCTCGCGCTCTTTCTTGCCGCTGGAGTGCTGCGGTGAGACTTCATCTGGTTTAGTGCTCTTCACCTCTGTGCAGAAATGTGAGGAGAGCCTGTTTAGAAGTGACTAGTTTTACTGGTTTTGTTCAGTAGTGTGGCATGTACCTGATTTCTTGCCGTGGTCTCTCTCCATGCGCTCCAGGCTCTCCAGCAGATAGTCCACTTTGTGTTTAATCTGAGTCAGTTCCTTCTTAATGGTTTGTAGATCATCAGCTCTCACTGCACACAAACGGATATAAATGGTGGTCGCTAAACATCTCGGACATTGAGGTGCTTATTATTAGTCCAAATGTACACCGCGGTTCAAAAGTTTGCTGATAAGATTGTGACATTTGTGAAAGAAGCCTCTTCTGCTCAGAAAGCTGCATTTATTTGACCAAAAATAGATTTAAAACATTGAAATGTTATTACTGTTTAATATAACACTTTTCTATATGAATACATTTTAAACTGTAATTTATTTCAGTGACGCAAAGCTGTATTTTCAGCATCATTACTCCAGTCTTCAGTGTCACATGATCTTCAGAAATCATTTTAATATGCTGATTTGCTGCTCAAAAAACATTTCTGATTATTATCAATGTTGAAAACAATCATGATACACTGCCATTCAAACATTCTTTTAAAAAGAAAAAAAAAGCAAATATTTGCCACAAATAACCAAACAGAAAACACTGAGAACTAAAAACATTATTACTAACCGAGCACCAAAATTAATAATAATGCAGCAAATCAGCATATTAGAGTGATTTCTGAAGATCATGTGACACTGAAGACTGGAGTAATGATGCTGAAAATACAGCTTTGATCACAGAAATAAATTAGTTTACAATATCCGCAAACAGAAAACATATTATTTTATTTTATTTTTTTTGTTATTTTAAATTGTAATAATTTCACAATATTAATGTTTTTATTTTTTATCAAATAAATGCAGCCTTGAGCAGAATAGATGTAAAAAAAAATATTAATTATTCCAAACTTTTGACCCTATAGTATGCATATATCAGAACAATGTGGTTATAAAATATGTCAATTTATGTATAATTATTTAGTAGTGAACAAAAAAAATGGATTTAAATAAGAATAAAAAACGAGGGATGTATCAAAAGGAGAATATAGCACACAAACTGCGCCTCACTGGTACGGGACGTGCGCTGGCTGCTCTTAGAGGAGAAGCTGCTCTTGGTCCTGCGGCTGCCGCCGCTCACGCTCACTCGCGCCCGTTTGGAGGGAATCACCGCCCGCGAGAGCGGAGGAGGAGGAGGAGGGGGAACACGCGACGGGTACGAGTACATCCTGAAAACACACGCTCAGATTAACACGCACGTTCCTGGAATCGTGCAATCCCAGTTCAGACAGACATTAAAAGCCTTTAATGAATAATAATAAAAAAGCTCTTTGCAAAGCGTTTGATCAGTGAATCTGGAAGCAAGCTCACCTGTCATAGTAATCTCTCTGAAAGTCATAGTCCAGATCAAATGAAGAACTGTTGGAAGAGAAAGCAATTGAAGAATTAACAGGGGTAAAAATACTTGTACATAAAAATAAAAAAATATATAAAAAAATATTAAATACAAACCTGTACATATCTCCTGCAGAGCGCTTAATAGTGTTTGGCCGATGGGGTTTTGGCTCACCAGCCAGATTAATATCTGAAAAAGCAGAACGATTGAACACACATGAAAAAAAAAAAAGATAGATAAAAAGAAATCACCTAGTTGTCACGAAATTGGATGAAAGCATCTGCAAAATGAATAAAATTAATTAAAACAAAATGGTGCTCATGCATAAGCATGTATCTTAAGGCATCCTAAACCTTACAGAATATTTCTTAGAGGACCAATCACCCTCGAGCAACCGAAGGTTAACAATCTCTACAAATACTGCCGTATTTACAAGTTTAGGGCACAAAATAGCAACACAACTTCAGAAATCCTGGACTTTCTTTGAGCTTCAACTTTGAGTTAAGACCACGTCAAATTAAAGATTTTAGGCAGAAATGTCCTGATCTCAGTTTCCCTCTCCACTATCCATATCAGGCTAAATATTGCAACAACACATCAAGGTCACAACTAACTATGACTGACTGACTAACTAACTAAATAAATATTGATTTTGCATAAAATAAATTACTGAGATTTAAGATTACGACTGTTTTTGCATTGTGCGAATAATACTTATTACTTAATATAATCATTTTATTTTCACAATGCAATAATGAAAATTTGATTGGAAGCATAAACTGTCATAAAAATTGTGACAATACGAAATAAAATAAAATCCTGATGGCCCTTAAATGAAGCTTTATTTTAAGCTTCTTATTCTTTTGAATTTTGGTGAACAAATTCTTGACAGGTTTTGTGAGATTAACCAAGGCCTGCACATATACCAAGACAGTTCACTTACATTACCATGAATGGAAGAAAGTATAATGCAGAATGACAAAATAAGTCCCGCCTTCTAAATAAAACAGCCAATCGCCCATTGGTTAAGTCAAGTCATTGCATTATTGCAGCTGCCATTATAATCTTACTTCAGAAACAGACCTGTTTGGGATTACACATGCGCAAATTTAGTTGCCGATTTGAAATGTGCCATTTAAATGTTCAGTTTGGCCTGCAGATTTCAGTATTTCCCCATTCAAGTAGAACGAGTTGGTCTTGCATGTTTGGAGGCATTGCAAATATGGCCGCCAAGACCATTGACTTACCTTAAAAAAAGGACTTTGAATTAGCTTAAATAGGAAAAGCCCTTCAAATAATTGAAACATCCTTGGAAAACGAAGGTAAGAAATTAATCTCCAATGACCTGCATCAGTGAGATCTTCGCAGTGGGACATCACTCTACTTACCGAGCACCTGTCCGACGATCATCCGCCCGTCTTCGCCAGCAACAGCAGCTCTGGCGTTCCTCTCGTTGACGTACTGGACGAAGGCGAAGCCTTTGTGCACAGAGCAGCCCACGATCTTCCCATACTTACTGAAGATGGCCTCCACGTCAGCCTTGGTCACCAGCATGGTGTTGAGGTTCCCGATGAAGACCCGGGAGTTCAGGGAACGCGGATCCGTCTTGTTGGTGACGTTGCTGGCCATCAGGCTGCTGGTTGTGGGGGAAAGTCTGGGCGAAAAGAGAGGAATAGAGGGGTGCAGAAGATCGACAGAGATAGGAAGGACAAATGAGAAATTAGCGTGTCGATAACAACATCACCGGCCTCCATAACTACATTTCCATCCAAAATTGCAAAGTTAACTTAAAACGGAGTATCACATGAAACATTTGCACATAAAGCACAGTTTCCATTCCAAATGTTCAAGAGAACAATCTTCACTTCCTGGTAAACTGGTGCAATATATCCATAATAAAAATGGACGTTGGTGCAAATGCAACAGATGAAATGTAATAACAATCGCTGCCATGTAATCTTGGTCTAATGTGTGGGAATGCAATGGTTTGAAACCGTTCTAGGAGGTAAATATACCAAATTATTTTGATTACAGACTTTGCACAGCCATTTCAGAATTACTATACATTTTAGATGGTGTGTAATGCGATTGGTCCACTGGTTAGTCGTTATCCAATCCTGTGATCGGATGTTTTTATTGTGCATCAAGGGATTTGTTCGATAAATGCATTTCTGCATTTCTATTGGAGGTTATGTGCACGACTTCTAATTGTATTAAAGAAAAAAATTATCCTCAATTGAACCCGTTTTTTTTTTTTATTGTGCATTTTAAGATTTTACATGCATGCAACTTTAAACAATATCTGATTTTGCATAAAAATACATGGATGGAAACAGCTAGTGAGACCGGATTCGTTCTGGAAATCTAGTCAACATGAAACAGTATTTGCAACCCATTTTTCTTTCATAATAGCATGTACTGATGAATTACTTGCAATAAGACAAATATGTATTATAAAAGTAAATGGGGCCAATTTTGGCTTCACATGGACTTTCTCAGTTTAAAATGGAATCACATGAAGATTACAGCCCAGATCAATACTTAAACATTTCCAATTACTCCACTATTATGAACATTACCAAAGAACAAGGCTATTGAGTGAACAACAAACATGAAGATATACGCAGTTTGTAACAATCAAAATAAAATAATTTACATTAGTTTCATAAGTTATATCAAATAATGTTTAAAATAAGAGCCACAGCAGTCATATGAAGCTTCCCTGTGCTATAATGTGCATAGGTATGCATTTGAAATCAAGAGATTCACTCTATCAACTAGACAGGCGTGCATGTTGTAGTCTTATGCAGTTTGCTGGTCAAATGCGCCACAGGGGACGGCGTTCACATCTGTATGAACTAGTACTGGGTGGGAAATGTGGTAATGTATGACCTGCTGAGACATCACACTTGCAAACTAAAATGCGGAAGTGAAACTAAATGCCTGCTGCATTCTAGCTTAAATATAGAGGCCTTATAGTATTGGTTTATGGGTTTGACAGAGTAAAATGTGAAGAAATGCACTAACAAGTGAATTTACTGAGGAAAATGTATCTGGTTATGTGTGTGTGGATCGTTTTCTGTGCTTACTACACGTTTAAAAGTAAACTGGTATGTTTAAGCTGGACTGGTCAGTGTTTTGGTGGTATTTTTGGACACTTTTGGGACACGCGGCTACCTGACCGCCACATAACGTGCACATTGAGATATTTAAGTGTGCTGAGGGGGATGTTGGGGGTTGAATAGTCAGAACTCACTCCATTCTGTCTGTAATTCAGGTCGAGTCGTCTGTCTGCCTGATTCTGTTGGAGAGAAGAGGGTTGTTATTGGACACCGTTGAGCTGCTGCTCAGCAGTGCATTGTGGGTGAAAGTCGTACTGCGGGGGGGGGGGGGGTGATGTAACCCACCAGACTTTCACGGACATCACACCAATCTCAACACTTTCCCAAGGTCAAACAAGCAGGCTACTGTTCAGATGCTGCCACCCAGTGGTTGGTATACACAACTTGAAGCAAAGAAAATGGAATCCAGACAAATATCCCAAGTGAAAAAAGATCAGCCATGACACCATAATGTTAAATAAACCCGCTCAATGTCACATGATCCCTATCTAAAACCCTTTAATTTCAAAGTGTCAAATAGAGTGACGTTTCCCAGTCATGTGACACAATCAAATCCTGCACTAATGGAAAAAATGTAATAAATAAACTCACATTGCCACCAACAGATTAAAAAGGTCTATCAAACGATGCCATCGGCACAGCTTAAGACACACCATTAAGTCTGCATTATCGCTGAACAAAAAGATGAATATCAGTGTGTCTGTAGGAAATTTTAACTTTATAGGGATGAAAGAGGGTGAAACAGTCACTATGGACCAATTATAGAGCGAGTCAGAGGTCTACGCAAATTGAAATCTCCTCAGGCACCATGCTAGATATCAGAACAATAAACATGAATTTAAGGAAAATTAGGCCCTGTATGTTTCTATAACGTAATAAGTTGCACAATAACAGCTACCTTTGCTTCAAGTTACAGCAATTTTAGTCAAGACTATTTCTCAATATTTCAATTATAGTACAGAATTATTCTATAAAGTCATGATTATGTTGCAGCTACCATTGTATTCACCACTGCCAATTGAAGATTCAATGGCGTAAATGTGGGTATTTTAGAATACATTTTAATGCTATTTAATGGGAAAACAATGAGTTTTAAATATGAAATTTAGATGTTTGTTCTTGCTCTTACAACAAATTTACCATGGCAAGATGAAGACTCATTTGCACTCATCCAGAACACAACTGCACATGGAAGGACAGAAAACGTGTTTAAATGGCACACACTAAAAAAAACTATAATCAACATTTGAAGTGGATCAAAAAAGTTCAAAGTTGTCCTAAGACAAGAACGCATTTTGGTTTCAGGTTAGGACAACTCTGATGAAAGGTTTTGATCCACTTCAAATATTGACTAGTGTAGTAGACATAAAATTATAATTGTCCTGTATATTACATCACCATTAATCCAAAAATAAGGCTAGACCTCAGTGTCAAAAATTGGGATTCTCTCTAGGAGTGGTTTAGCAAAATGTAGCGTGTCTTTGAACGTTAAGCCTCTGAAGCATGTGGTTTAGTGTTCTGCTGGCCTGTTTGCTCAAGCTTATTTAGACAATGAGCGTTTTTCTAATTGTACTAAAGAAAAAAAAATCCACAAGACTACTAATAAAGTATTTGTTACTCTACGGCAGTTTTAAAGGTGATAGACGTAGGTAAAGGCTACACACAGCTAATGGGATGCTAAGTCTGAATAAAACACTTCAGGAAGATTGGTGCAGAAGTGGAGAATAAAAGACAAAACAACTTACGGATTGACGTGGGTCAAAAAAGGTGCCTCAAACTACAAAAAAAAAAAAAGCAAAATGAATAAAATCAGAAATTAACATTTTTTGCTCCCTAAAGCAGGGAAAACTTTTTTTTTTTTTTTTACAACCGAGATCTTTAGGGTTGAGAGACCTGAAACCTCCATGACAGGACTAATCTTTCTGAGAAAATTTATGACAAATTTGGACTTGAGAATAGAATAGAAGTGTGACCTGCATGAATTTAAAGAGCTAAATGTGTGTTGTATGCAAAGGCATTAAAGGGATGGTTCACCCAAAACTGAAAATTCTGTCATTAATTACTCCCCCTCGTGTCGTCCCAAACCCGCAAGACCTTTGTTCATCTTCAGAACACAAATTAAGATATTTTTGATGAATTCTGAGAGCTGTCTAACCCTCCCATAGACAGCAAGGATACTACCACGGTCAAAGTCCAGAGACGTAGCAAGGAGATCGATAAAATAATCCACGTGACATCAGCGGTTCAAACGTAATTTTACGAAGCGACGAGAATACTTTGTGCACAAAAAAAAAGAAAAAAAAAAAAAAAAAAAACTTTATTCAA
>NW_015547671.1:394756-401644 GCF_001515605.1 Sinocyclocheilus anshuiensis | reverse complement strand
ACAAAAATAATGACTTTATTCAACAATTCGTCTCCTCCGCGTCACCCTGGCGCCATTTTGGAGAGTATCCACTGAACTCAAACAGCGTATGCTATTCTGTGTCAGCCGCACACAAACGGATACGTTTTCTATGTTGTTTGTGCTTTGATTTGAACGAAAACAACGTATCCGTGTGGTGCGGCTGACACAGAACAACATACGCTGTTTGCGTTCAGCGGATATTCTCCAAAATGGCGCCAGGGTGACGCGGGGGAGACGAATTGTTGAATAAAGTCGTTATTTTTATTTATTTTTTGCACAAAAAGTATTCTTGCAGCTTTGTAATATTACAGGTGAACCCCTGATGTCACGGATTATTTTACTGATCTCCTTGCTACGTTTCTGGACGTTAATCGTGTAAGGACCCTTGCTGTCTATGGGAGGGTTAGAGAGCTGCCAGAATGCATAAAAAATATCTTAATTTGTGTTCCGAAGATGAACGGAGGTCTTACGGGTTTGGAACGACATGAGGAGGGGAGTAATTAATGACAGAATTTTCATTTTTGGGTGAACTATCCCTTTAACATCAGCATGTGGGGGTCAGTCTAGACCAGGGTTTCCCGAAGCGTGGGCTGCATATTTTGCGACAAATCAAATTCACACACACACAAAAAGGCATTGCAATGCAACAACACTGGATCACGCCCATGTCATTAAACACTGTTCATACTACAGCTTTAGTGATGTTACTTTTTGCTGCTTTGTAGATTAAAATGGGAAATGGGTCCAGTCTTACTTCACACACTTGCTTGTGGTGTACAAGTCAATTACAATATGTACACAACCATTTATATATTTCCCCCCTTGCATTCTATAATCAAATTATGTTTTGGGCTTTTTTTGGTAAAAAAAAAAAAAAAGAAAAGTACGATTAAACATTAAAGTGAAGGTGGTGGATAGGTTGGTTATCCATACCCAATATATAGGTGCAAGTACGATTCTTATGTTTGGGAACCCATGATCTACACATATATTAATGAAATTAAGTAATTGCTTAATTTACTATAGCTGGAATATGATCCTGATGTGTGCCTAGTAGGGAACTGTGAGAGGAACATGATTTGGTGCATTTTCACATACAAGATACCCATTTACTGAAGACAAAATAAGAAACACTTGCATTTTCTACATCAAGCACAGAAAGAAGACCAAGCTAAATTAAACCACTTTCTAATGTGAAATTGCATTGAAAAAAAAAACTGTTCAAGACACATTATCAGTCTGTGTTGGGGAGGAGGGGGCATGCATATCAATTTTCATTTCTTCGAGACATTCTACAAGACAACTAGAAGAGTTGCATGGGCTGTACTTCTGGATTACATACAAATATGATATTATTTTGAACACATACAGCATGGGGGCACTTGAGCAAAGGCAGTAATGGTGTCTTTGACCCACTGGGCCTTCTTCAAACATGTATTTAATATTAATGCAACCAGCTCAATTCAGCATTCTTGATGTACTTTTAATGGAAAGATTACCGTTTACATGATTCTGCACAGACCTACGTGCAAATGTAAAACGTGTTAAATGGTCCATGCATTGATATAAACTACTGCATGAGACAGAAAACGTGTTTTCTCAGTCCATTAAAAGTGCCGAGACAATTCAAAACCTGCAAAAACGTCGCCTGAAAAATCAATCGACACTGAAACTCAACGCCCCTCAAAAACACGAGCAAAAATACCGCCCGAATAATCGCATTAAAAAGGACAAACTCAGTCCAAATGTCTACAGCCGAATAAAAACAGTCTACTCGTGTTGGGGAAAACAGTCATGTTAAAAATGGACTTAAAACGCGTTTATATTCTGAATCCTGAACATGGAGGGAAAAACGACCCCATCTTGAAAACACAACCACCGGTCCATATGAGCCATTTCCTCCAAATTACCTTCAAAAATCAAACAAACCAGCTGCTCTAGCAGTAGTCCTGCAAAAAATGGGGTGAAAAATAACTCCTACTTTGAAAAATAAAATAAAAATCGTGCGGTCCTCTCAAAGCATATATGTTTTCACTGCTCTACCGTCACAAAATGTACGCCACCAAAGCCAAGCAGAAAACGACCAGAAAAATACATTAAAAATAAAAAACACAAAAAATTCTCCAAAGTCAGTCAAGAATAAAAAAAAAAAAAGTGACAAAAATCTCTCGAATCAAAATACTCACCGGGAGTTTAAGACTAAAAATGATTAAAATTCGGTGCTGTACTGTTTAGTGGATACAGTCCGTACCAGCTCGTTCAGTAGACACCGACCAACAGACGAATGCACGAAATGGCGTCGCGCAAATGCGCACTGGAAACAAGCCCCGCCCCGCCCCGCTCTATATATCCTCGAATCTCATTGGCTACATCTCAGCGCTCTGGAGAACAGCATGGCATTGATTGGTGGATTGGTCTTGTACGTCATTCGTTTTTGACTAAAGACCTCGTTTGATTGGTGGATTTAAGATTTGGTTAGCAGCATCCTCCCTCAGAGTACAAATCGCTTTATAAAAGCTGTTCGTCCGGTTTATACAGTTATCAAGTCGTTAAATCCGAAGTAAAGGTCTTTACAAAACATTGTATAGCAAAAATAGTTATTTTACTACATTAAAACGTGGTAAATTGCCATTAAAGGTAAACTAATTTTGCTAAGTTGTAGAAATATTTTAAAAACACTGTAGGAAATATTAATTTATAACAGTTTAATATAACTTAATTAGCTATGGTGTTTTGATATTGAACTCTTTTTGTAAACCACCATGCTTGTTGTAAACAACAAAAAAAACCTAAACTATGAAAGTTACTAAACATTTATTTATTTATTTATTTAGTCATTTAGCAGACGCTTTTATCCAAAGTGACTTACAAATGAGGACAATAAAACATCTACTTAAAACAAAGCCATTAAATGATAATTGCTAATCACAATATTATTGATGAACATCATTTATTTGAAATTCTGACTCACTACAGGAAATTATGGCAAGAAGAATGCTAAACTGCTAACAGTTTATTGTACTTTATACAACGGTACCGTTGTATAATGTAAAACACATAAAGTAAGCAAGTCATGCATTGTGATGTTCTCACGATATATGGGGTAAGTTGTCACAACGGAAACTAAAATGTTTTTCAGTAAACAATTCATGAACAGCAACAGTTCAGCATGCAAAATCACTGCTTTTGACTCAAAACTTAAAATTTACGACTATTTGTGACAGTTGCTAACTTACCAACAATGCAAAATTGACAAAAAAAAAAAAGAAAAAAGATGCTATTTCAAGTTTTGCTTCCATAATCAAAGTTAACAGCTAACACGTCAATGAGCTACACTTTTAGAGGAAATCAGGATTGGAGATCACCACTTCAGCTTTCGGGAGTGACAACCTGCAACAAATCAATCATTAATATCTGTGAATATTTTCCATTTGTATTTGAATGCAACTAAAGAATTTAGTAACATTTAGAAGAGGCTACCCTTCTTGTCACTCGTCTTGCTGCGTTGACGTGGAAGAGTGAAGTCAAAGTGGAAAGACGACGATGACGACGATTCAGGAGTCTTCAAAACCTCTTCAAGTTTCACCTGCTCCTGATTCTCCTGCGGTGAAAGAAAGTAATCCATCATTATGTGTAGCTTCCTAATTAAAATGGACAAATTTGGTGAAAATTTGCTGTAAATTGTATATTTGATTCTCTTTTCTCTTTCGCCAAAATATAAACACTTTTCAGTTGAGAACTTGTACATTTAATATATAATGTATAACATTTAATATTTAATATAATAAAGTATTATTTAAATACCCAATGCCTAAACTTAACAACTACCTTACTAACTATTAATAAGCAGCAAATTGGGAGTTTATTGAGGCGAAACTCATGATTAATTGTGTTAATAGTGAGAATTGGACATTAAAGGTGCAATATGTATTTATTTATTTTTTTTATTAAAATATCCAAAAATCACTAGAACAGTGTTATATATTTTGCTGACTTGTGTATTAACCAATGATTCCTAATTGCATCTACTTCTGGAAGGCCAAATAAAGTGCTTTTGCTTTCGCACTGAAACACAGCGTCTCCCTGACATGCTGCGTCAACACGACTGCTGTTCCTGAAACCATGCCTTCTTTCTTTGCGTGCACATTTGGGTGGCATTATGCAAATCTTCCCACACAGTGATGTAGACATGTGGGGGCGTGATAGAACGAGCCGTTTTAGGTAGGCGTGGTTAACTCTTAACTGTTATAAAGAATATCTCTTTGGATTTGAGACTTTAGTCTTTGCAACTTTACAGATCTTCTTTATGCACCAAGAGCTTGTAACACTCCAAAGAGAAAGGAACACTTGAAATCGCATCATATGACCCCTTTAATACATTAGCTCATCCATGAACATGATTTCTGCCCAAGTCCCGTCGGATTGCATCGGCTGTGGGGATGAAGACCACAACTCCCATGATTCCACACTCAGTCACGGCATCATCAAGCTACGCCTTTGTTTCTTTGTTTGTTTTGAATATCCGCCCTCTAGTGGCGAAAACTTACATATTGTACCTTTAAAAGAAAGTGTGATCAAATATACATAATGTTAATATATAACTTTTAAGTATACATAAATTAACCTAGGAGGTGGCTAAATATCTGTTTACAAAAAAGTGTTTCAGGCCACTATTTGTGAAAAGTGCCTGTTACTTACATCTGATGGGCTTTGTTGGAGTCTGGTTTTGAGTTTAGGTGTGTTTTGACTGTGCTTCTCCTTCTCTCTCTCCCTCTGTTGAAGGATAGCACTGCGAGTGGCTCTGTACTCCAGAGCGAAGTCACTGACAGTCTTACAAAACACCTCTGCACTCGTTTCTCTCACCATGGTACGCGAATAACCGAGGAAGAGCAGGAACGAGTGGAATCTAAATGCAAGGGAAAATAAAACAAATTGAGCACTGCGATGTCTTGGATATTTCATGACATTTTATATATTAAGTATTACACTTATTGGTAACTGCAAGTGTGGTAAGATGAAATAGTATTAAATAACTGTGACCCTGGAGCACAAAAGCAGTCTTAAGTCCAATAGCCAAAAATACATAGTATGGGTCAAAATTATAGATTTTTCTTTTATGCCAAAAATCATTAGGATATTAAGTAAAGATCATGTTCCATGAAGATATTTTGTAAATTTCCTACCGTAAATATATAAAAACGTAATTTTTGATTAGTAATATGCATTGCTAAGAGCTTCATTTAGACAACTTTAAAGATGATTTTCTCAATATTTAGATTTTTTTGCACCCTCAGATTCCAGATTTTCAAATAGTTGTATCTCAGCCAAATATTGTCCGATCCTAACAAACCATACATCAATGGAAAGCTTATTTTTCCGGCTTTCATGAATGTATCGAGATGTATAAATCTCAATTTTGAAAAACTGACCCTTATGACTGGTTTTGTGGTCACAAAATAAATATACCAATCAAGAATTTTGACAAACTTGATTTAATGTTTCATGACCATTAAAATTGTGTTGATCTAAAGTGTACTTAAATGCTTTAAATTAGTTTTGTAGACTTAATTTTGCTAAGATTTGGCTAAATGAGGGTAAAAAAAAAAACTATTTGCACGTGGTTCAACGCAAATGTTTCAATGACAATTAGCTATGGCCTGTTTTGGCATTTTGTGTTGACCAACTCGTTTTACCTGTTGATGACTCTGCGGTGAACGGCTCGTAGCACCTTCAATCTCTCCCCGCAGTCTTTCAGAAACTGGGTAAGCCTCTGATGGAGCGTTGCCTCTTCTCCACCTTCCTCTTTTCTTCCTCCACATTTCTTCTTCTTCCCATCCTTCTCAAGTAGTCAGAGTTGATCCCAGCATGCTTTGCAAAGCGATTCAAGCTGCGAGAGATTCAGCTGCACTTGTGTGTAGTCACACTAGCCGCCAGCGTGTGAATGTTTATCAGAGACAGGAAAAGAGGGATAAAGACAAGAGAAGGAAACACGGTCAAACAGGACACAACTGAACTGGATATCACCCAAACCTGCCTGGATTAACTCAGAAAAAAAGATTATGCATTTTTACCACTCAAAACTCTTGACGCAATATTATACCATTTCCATAGTTTAGAATTCCAATAAAGAAATCAAAACTAAATAAAAAAATAATACTAATAATAAAGTGAGCTTGTATCTGTTTTGTCTAGATTCTAGCTCTGTTCACTCTGGATGCTCTTTCAACCAAGTTCATGAGGTAAACACATCGTAAAGAATTCTGGTTCATATAGTAGCCATATAGTATCGGAAAATGTTGGCTGTTGAGTGAGCGAGTCAGTTGTGAACATAGACTGTAAAAAAAGTGGATGACGCACCTTCACTCTCTTCCTTGGTTAAAGTAATGTGTTTATATTCCTATAGTTGTTATATTATCACAGCAACTACAGAATTACCACAACAGATTAATTCAAGTACTTTACTATAGTATGTATAAATTACTATAGTATTTTTTTCTTGTGGGTATTGCACAAAACATGCAAACATAGCCTCGTACCTTGCTGGCTTTTGTGACAGCAGTGATGTCGGAGAACAGATCAGAGGATTGTGGGTAAAGCTGGAGCAATAGCACACAAACGTGATGAAGCAGAGGCTGCCGGCCTTGTGTGTCTCTCACCTGAGAGAGTTTGCCCAGGTAACTCAACTCAAACCCTCTCGCCTGTGAAAAACACACACCATCATGCAACATGACTGCACACGTCTTTATACGCTCATCCTCACCTTACAGCCGTTCAGAAAGTTGCCGACGGCCAGCACAGTCGCAAGTATGCAGCGGAGCGTCTGATTGGCTGCCAGCTGCTCCATGGCAAGCTTCAGATGGAAGAGCG
>NW_015547671.1:391075-394446 GCF_001515605.1 Sinocyclocheilus anshuiensis | reverse complement strand
AAAAAAAAACCTTAAAAAAAACTTTTTTATCAATGTTTTATTGAGATGGTTGTTTATTTGTGTGTGTTATGTATTGTTTAAATGTGGTGATGCAGTGGCTGTTTTTGGAGCCCAAGACAAATTTCCCTGTGGGGACAATAAAGTATACCTTACAAAACCTGTTTACGACTTTACAGTCAAAAAATGAGTCAGCATCACTTTCTCACTGTTTCAACAACAGCACATATCATCAATATCAGTGAATCTTGATATTAAAGATTTAGAAGGATAAATGGTATGTAGAATTTTGAAGTGTATTTTTATTTATTTTTTATTTTATTTATTTAAAATAAATGAACCAAGCTCTTCTCCAGTCAATATTCTCAATTATAGAGTTCCAAAAAAAAAAAAAAAATCCCTACTAGGAGATACTTTATGTTATTTTTGGAAAATATTACTTAAATGTTTGTTATTGCATTTTTCTCCGTTAGCTCAACACCTTCTAAAATTAATTTTGGGTTTGTCACAGATGGAGAATTATAACAAATATGACTTTTGACAAGCTGACGAAGTGTTGCAGGAATAGCTTTAATAACTGAATTAAATCCCCTATAGGGAAACTGTGCATAGACATGAATTGTTCGTAAGTTAAAAGATTTCCAAAACTGTCAAAAAAATGTTTATAAGATGAATAATCTGTTAAACCAACTTGTTAAAAAAAAAAAAAGATTTATTTGAAAGTGTTATAATACCATTATTCCAAATGAAGGAGGTGTGACGAGAGAAGTTGTGAGAGTAACACATTTTCCAAGCGAGAAGAGCTTGCTGATCAAATTTGGATAATTTGAGGGGAATTTTAGAAATATTGTAATGTGTGTTAACGCTGCTCTGAACCTTTGTTTAATGCTTTATTTGTTCAATGCAACAAAAACAAGAAGTATTACACATATGATCAAATTAACATTAGCTGCCAGAGAAAAAAAGAATGCTTTGAGCATTACAAGTTTCAGTGCTTTTTTTGTTTGTTTAATTTAAAGCCATTTATAAAATGTGAAAAACCTGGTCTACATTGAGCCCACTTCTTCTTATGTATATGGAATTTTCCTAGCAAAATAAATGTATATGTTGTTCTTTACAATTACGATTTTCGTTTTCTGTATTAAAAAGTACATCAAATATACACATTTCTATCATACACTCCATTTTTCTGTTAATATGCCTATAGAATTCCAAATCCTTCCAAAATAATCTTGAGTAAATACAATAGAAAAAGAGAAAAAAATTCTTGACCACCACAAAATTCACAGGTGGCCTATACGACATATTAAGCTTAAATCTTTCCAAAGCATGCTTAGCAGGATACATTCTTTGAAGTATTTTGTAAGACACTTCCTTTAACTGCTCTGAGCCTTGTATTTGCAGTGATGGAGCTGAAGCTGTCATCCTCTAGACAACATTGGATTGGTCCTTCGAAACGCCACACGTCATCTCCGCCCCCCACCGCGCACTGCACCGTTATTATTCGACGAGCGACCGACACCGAAACTACAATGTCAAGCATTTACGGGACACCGAGCTCCTCCGCGTTCAAGGACCCGTCCTGATTTCTTAATATACGCGCAAAATCTACGAACAATCCGATGATATTCCTGGAAGCAAAAGATTGAGATGATGCATCATCTTTCAGACAAGGTAAGTCAAGAGAGACCGCTTTAAGAAGTTCGCAAACGGCCGCGGTTTCGTTGCGCCGACGATCTTCGCGATTTTTGCGCGCTTGTTCCACGCGAAACTCTTAGTTTGTTGTTTGTTTCGCGTGTTTAAAACGACTTTAAATGATTGACAGCACCTGAATGTTTCAGCTACGAAGCGGATGTGTTGCGAAATATAATGCAAAGTGGTTCGCGAACGAAAATGCGTGCGAAATATCTGCGCGCTTCGATCGGATAAAATACGTGCGCCTTTCTTACGTAATAAGCGCGCGGGGCAGGTGCGCGTGGGATTGAGCTGAAATCATCAACGCTTGCTTTCCTTGTAAAATATGCTTAGAAGAGACAGAGAACAGTAGATTGCAAGGAGTATAAATATATATTTTTGTATGCACGCATTTCTAAAGCGATTTTTCGGTTTCAGACAGCTGCACAATATGCTTCAAAGTCATGCAACCACTTCAAAACACGTGTCACGCACATAGTGCTTCACAATTGGATTTGCTTTAGAACCAGGATTTAAACTGGACATAAAAAGTCTGAAAGTTCAGAAGTCCGATTATTGTGTGTTCATGTGTTATTTTAATGTTCATTTTATTATTGCTATTTGCACTCAGCGTGATTTCCCACTGGCTCTGCATATGTAAGTTCGAGTGGAAGTGGTTCTGTTGGTGCAGCGTGTCTTTATTTATCCCTCGCCCCGTGTAGGTGGAAGTGTGAGTGAGTCAGGGAGAGATGGAGGTGATTAGAAGAAAAGACTCCGACTCAAACGGCCTCTTCTCAGACAACTCGGACAATGACTGTGAGGTATGAACGCCATTATTGGAAAGGTAGGAGTGCCATTATTGGAGCTGCACATGTTCGCTTTCTCTTTCTGTAGGACATGGGGGCTTGTGGACAGACGACTGGAGTGTGTTTGTGTGAAAATACCCCCTTTACCAGCTTCTGTGATCAGCACCCTAAGGAGGTGAGTGTTTATGTACATATATGTACGACAGTGGTGAGCGGTGACTTTTTTAACCGGGTATGCTGAGTGATAAGACCCAAATCGGATTTTAGGACACTTTTTTATTCCCAGTGAATAGGACTTAAAACTCCCACCTGGGTGACACTACTCCAATAACAGACCATTCAAAATACCCCAAAATATTTAAAATATTCCAAAGTAATGTTGCAACTCTGAAAACAATAATAAAAGTCAGAGAAGGGCTTTAACTGTAAGCAACACGAGTATACTCAAAACAAAGGGAACAATATGATGTTTGTTATTAAAATTTTATATAGTCCACGTATTTATAAATATTTTTTTTAATTTACCGCTTAGGCAATAACGTTAACAATAACTTCAATATATCTTCAACATACGTTGTCTATGACCAAAAATGTAAGAAGATATGTTTTCAGTGGACTTTTAAAACTAGCTTTGCTTGAGAAAACAAAAATATACAGTTATAGTGTTTTTTCTTTTGATTTAGTCGAGTTGGTTTTGCATCAAACACAATGTGCTTCTCGGCAGTCCAAAAATCTGACAGCAACAGCACATTTTTCCGCTTGGGCGAGCGCTTCGCGAACAGCTTACCTCCCGCATTAAATCAGCCGCAGACCAGCAAATCACTGAGAACGCGCTACAATCCTGAAGAGTCATAGCAACAGAGCGGAGGCGAGAAAGCTGCGGAGAATCCGCTC
>NW_015547671.1:388828-391005 GCF_001515605.1 Sinocyclocheilus anshuiensis | reverse complement strand
ATCAGCTTGTAACACTCCAAAGAGAAAGGAAAACTTGAAATCGCATCATATGACCCCTTTAAATATGCCGCAGACCAGCAAATCACTGTGACCGCGCTACAATCCTGAAGAGTCATAGCAACAGAGCGGAGGCGAGAAAGCTGCGGAGAATCCGCTCGCCCGGAAGCAACGACTTACTTACGACTTCTGTAAGTCTAACTTATAATCATGTTTATATTAATTATCCCGTGAACTTAACTTATTCTCTCAAATGGCCTGGGTATGCGGAGCATTCGCAGCTTATGGACGGAACGCCACTAATGTATGATAGTATTCAAAATTTGGGATCAGTATATATATATAAAGAAATATATATTCATCAAGGATGCATTAAAGGTGGGGTATGTATTTTTTAAAAAACGCTTTAGAAAACTGATTCAGGCTGACTAGCAAAACAACCTTGTAGCCAATCAGCAGTAAGGGGCGTGTCTACTCATGATGTGGAGGAGAGAGAGTTCAGTGCACAGGATGGACATTAGCCGAGCCGAGCCACAGAAAGATAGAGATGGCGGATAAAAAACAAAAGAGGAAAGAAGATCATGTGACACTGAAGACTGGAGTAATGATGCTGAAAATACAGCTGCGCATCACAGAAATAAATTACATTTCATAATATAGTCACATAGAAAATTATTATTTTAAATTCACAATAGAAGCAATCAAACCAACAAAAGAGCAATAATATACAAGTGCTACTGTATGACAAGTCTCGGTTAGCCTACACGTTACGCAGTACATTTAGCAAGGTTATTTATATATATATATATATATATATATATATATATACATACACACACATACATACATATACACATACATATACTGTACATACAATAAAAAGAAAACAAGTAGAATAGAAAAAGAATAGAGGAAGCTAGTGTTAGAGGCCTTTTTTAAAAGAAAACATGCAGTTAAAAAACGAATAGAGAGTGCAAGTGTTAGAGGGTCTTCTTAAAAAAAAAAGATAAAATAGATTTAGAATAGAGAGTGCTAGAGTTAAGCCCAAAGTATACTTCACTTTTTACGCTCATGAGAGGGACAGCAGTTGGTGTGGAGCTAATTCTGTCCTTCAAAAATATTTGTTATTGGTCATAACTCACAGGGAAAAATAGAGCAGACATTGAACATGGATATATATAGCTATCAAAAGAGCACATGTGTCGACTCAGCATCAAATGGAGTATACTTTGAAAGGCTGAGCGTTCGACTGTACGCATACGCTAGCATACACGAACACAAATGAAGCATAATTGGGGCTTTAGAGGGTCAAATAAAGATGGAAGAGATGTTTTTAGCAATCCTTGAAGATTCTGCTGGGATTGAGTTGGGCAGGTCATTCCACCAGGAGGGAACAGTTAATGTAAAAGTCGGTGAAAGTGGTTTATAAATATAAAATTATTATATTTATGAAAATGTATTAAATGTATAAAAATGAATAAATATAAACATTTGAAATAAGTGACTTATTTAAAAAAAACATAAAAAAAAACAAACCTGACGTAAACTTTTGAACTATATATAATTTAAATAATAAATAACAGTAATGATAAAAAATAATAAATAGCGAACATTTTTGTCTCTATATGTTGATTCAGTCAGTCCTTCAATATAAATGTATGGGATTTTCACCTATTTTACCATTTCATAATCCGTTTTGTCTTTGCCTAAGCAAGAACTACAGATAGATCAAAGTAAATGGTTTAAATGAAAGGGTCGTGCAGCTTGGCAATCTGTCTCATCGTCTCATTGTCTCGTTGTCTGTCATCAGGACTCCAGTGTGAAGTGTGTCCAGTGCGGTAAGAACAGACCCATGATCACCAGATACTCAGAGGGTTACGGCACAGAGGTGGGCACAGCGTCCTCACGTCTCTTAATGAATAAGCGCATGCGTGTTTGTGTGTTTATACGTGTGACTCATGTTCCAGGAGGAGTGTGTCCAGCCTCATCTTCAGGGAGACAGCGACGCAGACGCAGACATCGAGGACACAGACAGCAGGTGTGTGATTGACAAACCCACGCATGTGCTACACCGCGTCCACTTCTTCAGCTCGCTTGCTGCTTTGTGATTCGTTCAGGCTCCAGATTGTGGGTTCCCTCCAGCGAATCAGCTCCCGGAAGAGAAAGCGTCAGCGAATCAC
>NW_015547671.1:364796-388632 GCF_001515605.1 Sinocyclocheilus anshuiensis | reverse complement strand
TATATATAACCAAATTATGGAAACAGACAGTTTGAAAGTTTCAATATTGACTGGATTCCTCTTCATTTGATTGTTTCTGTCTCGAAGGAGAGCATTTCTCAGGTGATGGGCAGAGCCACAGGACGCACCGCTGGAGTCTACGACTCAGTCCTCATCGCACACATAACAGGACCATACTGGAGGTGAGCGCTGAATCCCATCACCAAATTATATTTTAACAAATTTTTAAGTACATTTTATTTACTTGTACCACTTGAAAGACTCAAAATTGACTGGATTCCTCTTCATTTCATTGTTTCTGTCTCAAAGGAGAGCATTTCTCAGGTGCGGCCGCTGGTAATCTGCCGCTGTGCAGCGCGAGAGAATCAGACCGTCACAGACGACAAACCCGACAGTGGAAAATGGCCCCTGACAGTGTTTCCCGTCCCTCTTTCTCTCCCTGTGTCCTGTTATCTGCTCATCGTCCCTCTCTCCATATCCATTATCATCGTTCTCGTGTCATTCCTCCTACCGCTCACAGACACTTGACATTGCCTTAAAATATCACTGTATAACCCTCTTCACTGTATGAATCAATTCATATAGTTGTGTCGACATGTACTGTACAGTGTATTAGACCCTTTTATACAGTCATCTATAGAAGCCTGTTTTTGCCACATAAGCAAAAATGCTTTGGTAAATCATTATGAGATAAAAAGTCAAAATTGTGACACAGTATGTCATAAGGAGATAAAAAGTGATCATTTTTGCACTTTTTATATCATAATTGTGACTTGGTGTGTCACAATTATGATATAAAAAGTACAAAAATTATGACATAAGTCATAATTATGAGATAAGCTCAAAATTGTGACACTAAGTCATAAAGAGATAAACAGTCATAATTGTGACACACTAACGCCGGTTTCACACTGCACGCGTAAGCAGAGCGTATTTTTTTCGGCGCCCATGTTAACAGATTCTAGAGTATTCACAGCACACGCAGAGGTGGCGCGGCAGCGCGTAGCAGGAGCAGAAGCGGCAGTGCAACGATCGTTTCGGCGCCAAGTCTATTTTTGCTGCGCCGCTTACGCTGAATTAAAGCCACAGTGTATTGTTCTTGATCAAAATTGACCTGATTAACATGAAAAATAACAATTTCACCATAAAATCATGTAAGTGAGGTGTTTCATGTTTCACAATCATGGGGCAAAAGGCACACAGTATTGATAAATACTTTAGCTAAAATAATGTTTGTTTGTTTTTGTCTAAGTTAATACTTGTTCAAAACAATCACTTTAGCAAAGTTTGTATTAGGCTATTTTCTGCTTATTTTGATTAATAATGTTCAATAAATATACTGTCATTAAAATGTTCATATAAAAATATATTTTAAAATACAGAAACAAAATAAAAAGTAAAGATTCTGAAAGCATTGAAGGAGATCCCATAATAATTTAATATAGATTTACAGTAGTAACAACAAATTATATTTTATTATATTATATGATTAATATTGTGTTTTTAAATATGATGGTTTCATTATAAACATGGTGATTATCTTTAAGGTGGACACCCAACATAGTATATGATATTTACCATCTGAATCTAACCATGTCATGTCAACAAATGGAAAAGTCAGCCATCTATTAATTATCATGTTAATTATTGTGCCTTTCGCCCCAACAGCAGGGGCACTTTTTACTCCAAATACCATACTTTTACATATTCTTCTCGTTATTGAAAAACTGTTGCTTTAATTATCTTAAACCAAACTGGGAATCATTAAGAAGACCTCTGTCTCAAAATATATTCAATAATTTTAGCGATTCTTATTTGCTACTTAAATCTACAAAATTAAAAAAAACATCAAATATTAGTTAGCTCAGAATCAACTACAAGAAAACGTCTCAGGTTATGTATGTAACCATGGTTCCCTGAGAAGGGAACGAGACACTGCGTCCTCTAGGGGTCGCTATGGAGAATGACTTCGGCATGACCGGTGTCTGAAGCATACATCTAAACACGACAATGATATTGGCCGGCGACAGCCTATGACGTCACTACCGGCAGTATAAAACGGCGCCGGTAGAACACATCATCCGATTCTTCGTCTGAAGCTTACGTCCGAAGCATGGCGAGGAGACTAGAGGACGCAGTGTCTCGTTCCCTTCTCAGGGAACCATGGTTACATACGTAACCTGAGACGTTCCCTTCCGAGGGAACTTCGAACTGTGTCCTCTAGGGGTCGCTATGGGGAACGGTATACCCACGCTGCCATGCTGAGGGGAGTGCATGCCAATACCACGGCGAGCACTAAGTACCAACTCAACAAGTCAAAGGAGCTGCCCCTAGGACGTTTGACGGCTGTCAGTGACATAACCCCCTATGGCCAAAGGCCTGAGCTGTGCACCAAACTTACCTGTAAGGGCTGGCTTGTATAAAGCCCGAGCCCAAGGCAAAGCTCAAGCCAGGAATAAAAAAATAACCAAGGACTCCTTTAAGGGGATAAGGCCGAGTTTCAGGGCTGCTTACAAACCCATATCCTGGCCTGTCAAAAAGAGACTACCTCCTGCTCTAAGAACGAGCTACCGAGGATCTCAAGATACCCAGGGAAACTTAATAGTAACACCCTGTCTAGAAAGTGA
Organism: Sinocyclocheilus anshuiensis; assembly: GCF_001515605.1. NCBI lineage: Eukaryota > Metazoa > Chordata > Actinopteri > Cypriniformes > Cyprinidae > Sinocyclocheilus > Sinocyclocheilus anshuiensis. The sequence continues at coordinate 386,005 of NW_015547671.1, read as the reverse complement.
ATATGCGGAGAGTGTGGCCCAGGGTAACCGGGGCCAGAGCCAACTCAGAGAAAGGGGATGAGACAACATGCGTCACACTTACCATAAAGGCTTTTAAGAAGGTGCACAAAGGCTGGCGTGCACACCTGCCATGAATATGGACTTTAGAAAGTGCACAGAGAACTAGCGTGAGCTCTTACCATAGATATGGATTTAGAAATACCGTAATGAACCAACGGTTGAGTGGAGCCCAAGGTGAAAACCGGGGCATAACCAACTCATAGAAAGGGAACGAGGCTACAGCGCGTAACCCTTACCATACAGGATTTTAGAAAGTGCGCAAAATTCCTAGCGTGCACACTGACCACAATGTGGATTTTAAAAAGTGCACAGAAGCTGAGTGTGTGCACTTACCATAGCATGGATTTAGAAACACGTTACTAAAGGGTAAGCAAGAACCTGTCCCCTAGACAGGCCTAGACCCTACGTGACTGTGGCCCGCTCAAGGAGGGACAATAATTCAGCGGGAGGCCGCATGCTCAGAGCGCATGTAGATTGAAAAAGGTGTATCTCATAGACAAACCCTCCATGTGAGGGGAGAATCACCAACTCAACCAAAAAACAGTCACCTCAAACTGGGAGCAGCGTGCTCATAGGTGACCCTCTAAGTGAGGGGAGCACTGCTAAGCTCGGCCAACAAAAAGAGCAGCCTAACAGGGAGGCCGAGAGAGGCCTAACAACCTGAGGCTGCTGCTCAATGGCTCCAAAGAGAACCTGAGAAACAACAGGACCCATTAACTCATTCATGCATGAAGAGCTACTGCTCCTCGGAGCCGAATCACTCAGGAAGGGTTTCCGCAGTAACACATCTCACTCATACCTCAGGGAATGCAGCGTACTCAAGCCCACTCCGCAAAGGGGCGATTCACCGGTTCGACCATAAGGGCAGTGTAACAGGGAGGTCCCACAAGCCCGACCGTCTATCCAACTGCAGAGTGGAAAAAGAGTATTAGGCCCCGCAACGCCTCAGCGAGAGGAGCCTTTACATGCATGATGTTTGAGAGGATGACTCAAATCTCAGGAGACCCCTCGGGGTGAGACATGAGTAACGCGTCCTGGCCGGGGTAGCTTCTTGAAGCAAACACCCAGCTAGGACATCAGGAAGCACATCACAAATCATTATACTCCGAAAAATGCTTACCCGAATGGAGGACCGGCGGGTCCTGAAGTTGCAGCGTTATACTGCGGAAAAACTAGTTAGTGAATTCACATAAACTAGCAATAGATAGATGAGATGGATCGTACTCACCAACCACGGCTCCCGCGCAGACTCAAGCTCACAGGGCATCATCTGAAGGCAAAGCCCGAAGAGCCCTTCTGCTTAGTGGCACGGAGAGCAAGATCTGTGGTGCGAAGCAGCTCAGCCACCTCATCATAACAATACACTCCTATGAGAACAAAAGGAAATTACTGATAATTTCTCGTCAGGTCCTTTCCCTGTTCTACCCATCAACCGCGAATCGTGGCAACGGGCAGCCAATTCTCACCGCGACCGCAACGCGCAGCACGCCTTCAGCTCCCGTGGGAGCTAAACACGCTCCACCCAAGCACTAGATTACCTAGGAAATTAAGCGAGAACGACAACCGCTGCCGCGAATGCGTCGCTATTCCTGCGAGAGGCGAACGCACTCATGCAAACACTATCTACAAACTCGGGTAAATGGTGAAGTACTCACCTCCCCCTCAGTAGTCTTGTGAATGCATCACGATGAGCACAAGCCATCTCCTAGTGAGACGAGCGCATTCAATTCATGCTTATCCCTCACAAGAAACAAGCAATGAATGCAGAGCGCATCCAACTTCCTCGAGAGCTGAACGCGCTTGCTCTTCACCACACACACACACACAGAAACTGAAACGGCGGGTATCAGAGCAAAGCCTCTGCCGAGAAAACATGTATTCCTAGTTGTGCTTAACATAAACAAACGGTCAGTGAAGACGAAGAAGAGGATGACGTGTTCTACCGGTGCCCTTTTATACTGTGGTCACGCCAGTGATGACGTCATAGGCTGTCGCCGGCCAATATCATTGTCGTGTTTAGATGTATGCTTCAGACACCGGTCACGCTGAAGGCGTTCCCCATTGCGACCCCTAGAGGACACAGTTCAAAGTTCCCTCGGAAGGGAACACATCACTGCCAGGAGTTATTGCCCAAACTTCAAAGGTCTGTTTAAAGTATTAAAACTAGAGGCATTTATTAACTTTGAGATTCCTTTTTATCATGTAAACTATATGTACAGCATGTTATATGCACGTGACAGAGGGGAACACGGCCGCATCACAGCATGCTGCCCATATCAAAGCACACGACAGACAGTTGTCGGAGAACACCTGAAAAGCGTGACCGAATGAACGATACTCGTCTGTATTTGCAGTACACAAGCCGGTTCAGCTGTGCGCGACAAACGCTGCCAGTGTGAAAGCACAATGGGCACGCGCTGCTCCCACTCTGCATACGCACCGCTTCTGCACTGCCTCTGCTCTGCTTGCGCGTCCAGTGTGAAACCGGTGTAAGTAATAACTATGAGATAAAAAGTGGAAATTTATGACATAGTAAGTCATAATTATGAGATAAGGTCAGAATTGTGTCACCAAGTCATAATGAGATAAAAAGCCAAAATTATGACATGCTAAGTCATAGTTTTGAAATAAAAAGCAAAATGTGGAACACTCAATTATGAGATAAAAATGTCAAATAATGACAAAAATCATGACATTATGAGATAAAAAGTCAAAATTGTAATATACTTTGTCAATTTTTTTATTTTTATCTCATAAATGTGACTCACTAAGTCAGTTATGAGATAAAAAGTTGAAATTATGACACTAAGTCATAATTGAGATAAATATTTCAAATAATGACACAAATCATTATGACACTGTCATTATGAGATAAAGGTCAAAATTATGATATACTAAGTCACATTTATGAGATAAAAAGTCAAAAATATGACAAAAATCATGAGATAAGTCAAAATTATGAGAGAAAAAAAATTATTATTTCTTTCAGAATTATGGCTTAGTATGGCATAATTTTAACTTTTTATGTCATAATTATGACATTATCTTATGTGGTGTAAATGGGCTCCTGTAGCTGTTGGACACCAAAGACATTCAGTTTATTGACAAAAAAGCACATTTGGATGCACAACGTGATCAGGGTTGTAAAATTACAGCGATACTGTACTTAAGTGAGGGAATACGTTGTCAAAACGTTGTTTTACACATTTAACTGTGTTTAAACAAAGTTATATATATATATATTAACTAAGGCATCTCTTCACAAGGACAAATGACTGCAATTGTGTTCAATTACATTCCACATTGAAATCAATGTCATTGGTTGTTCATAAAAAAAGCACGAGAGCTCAATTTGATTGGCTTAGCTTAGATAAAACACTATAGGCTTATATTTTTGTATAACAGGAAATATTTAAATAATAATGTATTACTTTTCTCAAAGGGAGAAACTGCTCCACATTTCAAAGAAACAAGTAGAGTAAAAATTGCAGTTTTAAAATCACTCAAGCAAAGAACGCATTCCCAAATTAATACTTACGTATATTAATGAAGTATAATGAAGTACTTTAACACCCCTGCATGTGCTACTTGAAATACCACTGTTGTATGATTAATCAGATTTCAATATAAATGCTTTTGTTTTTGCAGTTTTTAAAGTCGACATGAAATGCATTCACAATCTGTTTGACTTCTTAGAGCAGGACTTGATTTTATTCATCAGAGTTTGATGCGATGGTGTAAAGTGGGCGTTTAGTGAGTTTGAAGAGGTTTTTTTGACCTGGAATGTAGAGGATGAAGGTCTTGTTCACCCTCATCTGCTATTATTGCCGTAACCTTTAGTACATTAACCAGCATTAAATGACTTCACAAAGATTTTAGAAAGCAGCTGATTAGCTATTTGGCAGCCTTGATGTCAAGTGTAAAAGAAAGTAATTTCAGGGACAAAGAAAATTCAATGAAAGATAAAAAGTGTGGACAATAAGACGAGGAACATTTATGAGGAAAGTTGCTTTTATCTTGACTTGAACATTAGTAAAAGCAGCTCAGATCCACATCGCCATGAAGTGAATCGCTCCTTGTGTCTGTTGATCCTCTGCACCGTCTCTCAGTGTCATCAGAAATAGAGCTGTTATCTAATTCTTCATGCTGTGTGAGTGTGTGTGAGTGAGAGGTGTGAGTGTGAGTGAGAGGGAGTGTGTGTGAGTGTGTGTGTGTGTGTGTGTGTGTGGGAGAGAAGCACATCGGGGCCAAAGGCCCACCGCCACATGTGGGCTGAATCTATGCAAGCGTCAATCTTTTTACACACTCTTTTTGGTGTAAATAAGCTCGTAAGAGTTTTCATTCGTCTTGCTTTTGCCATATTTCATCTGTTCCTGACTCTTCATCGTGTCGCTCATGGATTTGTTCTCTGTGGAAAGGGCTGTTGTTTGTCTCACACTGGCTCTCTGTAAAGGCGACTGCAGTATTTCAGTCAGTGACTCATTTGAACCGTCTCCAGACGCAATACAGAAGCACAAGCGTGAGTCAGGTCAGATGAGTTCAGACAAACGTTTCCCCTAATCCCTCATCATTAGTTCATTAGCCGAGTGTGAACATTCACAATTTTCCCAATTTATCAGCTGCATGTTTATGAGTGTTTTTAATCACAACAGCAAACAACTAATACTCTGCATCTGTTCCTCATTCCAGCTTATTTTAGATTTCACATTTATTCATATTTGCTTAATGCTTATTTTCCTTTTTATTTGATGTATTTTTCCCGGTGAAAATGGTATTGTAAATGGAGTCTGTAAAATGAGTCTGTCTAGATTTTAAGAGAATTAAAATTATAGTTTGACAGAAAGTCTAAGTGTCTCATTTTCACACAATTATTTAATCATTTTGCATATTTCAACATAAAACAAGAAATTATATTTTGCTTATGAGAAAATTAAGCTGACATTTTTTTTGCATTGTCATTAAAATAATATAAAGCCTATAATTTGTACTTTCCCTTGATATAATCTGATATAAAGCTCAGCTTTTAGTGCCTAACATAAAAACAAGGTAACATTATGGATGTATAATGAAGCTCACGTGTATTTTCTCTGTTTATTTATGTATTTATTTATTTCTTTGTTGATTTCAGCACACAGTCTGCTCATGATCTGTAGGTGTTGCTGTGGCTTTGGAAGAGGTTTGTTTGTCATTAAATATATGAGCACTCATCCTTGCACTAAGAGCGAGAGCGAATGAATCAGTCACTCAAGGGCCGCTGACACTGGACGTTACAGAACAGGAGGGGCGTGGCCTCTGGGATGCGTGACTGACAGCTCTCTGGGCCAATAGTAGGGTCGTTATGAGCTTGACGAAACAAAGAAAAAAATGTCCCATTCATCCTCTAAAAACTTATTGCTGTTTGTTTTACCATTTTAAGTCTCTTCAATAGATGCCATTTATCATCTAGATGAAGTTTAAGTGTGGTTCCAATATCCAGATACTTTTTGGGTGTTAATGCATTAATTAGTCATGCATTGATAGAGTCTTAGCATGAGCATTTTCTCTCTGTCTGTCTCTCTGTGGCCTCTTGGCATCTCCGGCAGGTTTCCAGTCCAAGGCCGCCAGTGACATTTGCTCCTCTGTTTGTAACTCTTAAAGCGCCACAGGTTTCCATCTGCTGTCTCGCGCATTCACACTTCCCAAACATGGACAGACAAATGGCACGGAGAAGCCTAATGTACACATGAGCCGGGCTATATTTGCATGTAGAAGAATATAGACAGGCTATATTATAGCAGTTTGCATTATTCTTTTCTATATGTCTCAATACATTTATGATAAAAAGGTTAAAATAATTTTAACTTCCTTATAAGATCTCAATATGACAATGTTTGTGAATATGCAAACAGTAACAAACAGAACTGACGTAGTTTTAAAACATTAAAACAAATGGTAAAAAAAAACAGATCATTTTGTCGTAGACACATCTAATTACAAAAGCATAATGCAACAAGCCTGTAAATTGCTTGTTTCTATGTGCTCTGGGCTCCTTGACCCAAATAACATTCCCAGGCTGTGGAGGAGAAACATGATTCTACTGACACGATCAGAATCTAATGCCTCAAGGCATCACATGCTCCCAGCAGTCGCTCCAAAGTCTCTTATGGCCCAGTCTCTTATTACCCTAACCGCGAAGAAGTTACGCTTTTAAAATTATCCCAGCACAGTCTTGAGTTTGTGGAAAGTCTACTGGTTCAGGATCAGTGCAAAAGGTCACTTCTTTCAAGATGATTTCAAGATGACTGAGTGCTGTGGATTTCAGCACAATGAAGCAAAAGTAACATTTCATAAGTCAGATTAGGTGCTTTTATGTTTGGAAGACATGATGTTCTCAGAGGCAACACAAAATGGCTTTCACAGCCTATTTTACTCTGTTGAGTAACCAAACCAAGTGAAACAGTAGCTGAAAAATAAGAGATATCATCTGGAAAGGAATGACAGACAGACAAATTGTGCGCAATTAGACCAGAAACGCACAAAAAAAAAAAAAAAAAAAAAAAAATTAGAATAGTCAGTTGATTTCAACAACTTGATTTCATATACACATACAAGTCATACAAACAGATAGTCGTGCAATAAATAAATACAGTTTATTAATCAGCACCAAACTCTCATAAATATATAGCACGACTGGATTATAAGCAGCAGGTCATTCTTAGATGGCTTGAGATGTGATCTTATTAAATGCTTGAGGTAAAAATAGCGTTACGTTTCGTGTGACCTCATGAGACACTGATCTATTTTGCATACCAGACTATACAGTACAAGATCCCACATCAACAGAGAGATTCAACACAAGTTAGGAAACAGATGTGATAGAACGTGTCCTGGTTTTTGAACACAAGGAAGATTCTCGCAGGAGAGTAAACTGAAGTCACAATGGCAATAGATCAGCAGTGTCTTCAGAATGAGTGGAGAATTTCGTGGAGATCAAGAGAGGATGAAAATTTCAGCAGCGACACTGGATGGATGGATGTGAGTGAAGAAGAGGATGGTGAAGAGAATCCAGGGGAGGAAGATGAGCGGACAGAAGAAGAGAATCCAAAGGAGTAGCAAGTAAATGCATTGGAAAATGTGAAGACTGTTGATGACGATGAAGGATGTAGTGTTAGTTTTCCTTTTACTCTTGCAAACAGTGAGAGTGTTTTTGCTATGTGTGATGATAAAGCCAATGATGAAGAGGATGTCAGTACATATGAGAACAACAATAACACTGATGCAGTATGCAGTAATAGTTTTCCTGTTACTAATAGTGATAACTTAGTGGATGTGTTTACAAATGATGCTAGTGATGATGCTGATAAACATGATGATAAAGAATATAGTGTTAGTTTTCCTGCTGCGTCTGCAAACAGTGATGGTTTAATCACTGCATGCACAAATAATGAAAAGGCTGGTCATGAAGATGATGCTGATAAATATGATGGCGAAAATACTGATGAAGCATATAGTAAAAGTCCACTTGTTGCATCTGCAAACAGTGACAGGTTAGTCGTTTCAACTATAAGTAATGATAAAACCAGTGAGGAAGGGGATGCCATTGAACATGACAACAATGAATTTAGTATTAGTTTTACTGTTTTGCCTTTAAACGGTGATGGTTTAATTGCTGCATGCACGTTGGTTTGAGTTTGCTTTTGTTTCATTTTTATTATTAAAATAAATAACCATTTCTCCTGCAATTGAGTCGTCGCTTCATCTCCCCGCACGCACCGTGACAGAATAGTGATAAAGAGGATGTGGATAAAAAAGATGACAAAAACAACAATGTAGAACATAGTAATACTTCACCTATATGTCCATAAACAGCGAAGGTTTAGTTGCTTCACTTACAAATAATGATGAAGTCAATGATGACAAGAGTGGATATAATATACATGTTGACATTAACGGCAATGAAGAATACATTAGAAGTTTACCTGTTTCTTCTGCAAATGGTGACAGTTTTGTTGCCATGTGTGCACAAAATGATAAAAACACTGATAACGATTATGATAAATACGATATCCTAAATGGATAAATAGATAAAATGAAAATGACTGTTTTGCTACTGCCTCCATCAGTACTGATGACATTCGTGGTTCTGAAAAAGACTTAACATTTGGAGGTTTAACATTTAGAGATGAAGAGCAGCACATGACAGACTCCAGCTGATAAATCAAGAGTTAGAGGAGGAGGATGAAGAAGATGATGATGAATATGATGGAAGTAGCAGTTTTGAAGATTCTGAAGATGAGGATTGCAGCATGTATCCCAAGAAGCTATACTCTGATCCAGCTTACCCAGGAGCGGTCTTCCAGGCTCTTGAGAACATGATGTTGCATTCGGTCCTCACTGACTTGACCCTCTTCACAAAGGATGGATACCAATTCCAGGTTCATTCCTTTGTCTTGGTTGCGGTCAGTTACCTTATACAGACGAGACTCAGACAGAAGCCCAAGCAAGAGCAGTATATCTCATTGTATATGGGTCCCGAGGTTCATGGTTCAGGGTTGGCAGCAGTGGTGGAGTTGGCCTATACGGGGAACATCAGCATTCTGAACAAAGGCAATATAGAATGGATTTGGTCTGCAGCTGTATGCCTGGAAGCTCCGAGAATTCTAGAACTCTGCAAAGAGGAGGAAGAGAGAGAGGAGGACGAGGCAAGAGGAAAGAAAGTGGACAGAAAAGAGATTTCTGCTGAGGAACATATGAAAATTAGTCTACAGCAAATCAGACAGATGTGGACACAGAGAATGGGATGCGACGGGGAGATTGAAGCGGCAGGAAGAGTATTTCATGTTAAGAGATTTGGAAATATGGCAAAAGTTTGAGTTTCCTATGCATGAGGCTAAATGCTCCCTCCATATCTTACACTTTTATACTTCTCTAGCTTTAGTATTAATTTCATGCCCTCTGCATTTGCAAAACTGCTTTATGTATTTATTATAAGTTTTATGTATGTCCCGCCTTCATGAAGCTCACCGGGCGCGCCTGGCTGCTAGCAGCGACTACTTCAGAGGCATGTTTACCAGCAGTATGAAGGAAAGCAGACAGGAATCGGTGTCTCTGCTGTTAGTCGGGGCCGCCAAGTTTGAAGCCCTCCTGCACTACACATACAGCGGGGCTCTTGCTCTCGGATGGGGCTGCGTGTTTGATCTCACCTGTACATCTCTGCAATTACAGTTCCAGACTGCCTTCTCACTGTGCCTTAACTTCCTGCAGCAAGAAATAGATGCTTACAGCTGCCTAGGCGTAGCATCTTTCGCAGAGGCCTATGGAATGGCGGACTTACTTGCACTGGCTGATGACTTTGTCTTGAGGCACTTTCAAGACGTGTCCATCACTCCAAAGTTCCAAGATCTTCCTGTAGAGAAACTGAAGAAGTACCTTCAGAGTGATTCTCTCTGTGTTCCCTCGGAGCTGCCCGTGTTCAAAGCAGTCATGTGTTGCATCAAAGCCTTTCCCAGAAAGCGGGTCAAACTTGCCAGGGAGCTGATGGGAACCATACAGTTTCCCCTCATGACCTTTAAGGAGTTCAAAGAAGTCAAGTCCATAACATCTTTGCCGAGAATTGGCGCCAAAAGACTATACGATTCTCTCCTCGAGGAGTTCTGTTCCAGTTCTTAAGTCCAATTTCAGGGCCTATATGCCTAAAGACACTCTAGTCCTGGTTGGGGGTGAGAGGATCACTAATAATTTTGACAAACGTAGACCGTGTAGGGAAATTTGTGTAGGTTTAGCAATTCCTTGCAGAACCACGTTGGATTGGTGAAGAAAGTAGAGTGGAGAATGCTGGGAACTTTACCTGAGAAACCAAGATTCAGTCATGGAGTTGGGGTAATGAGGGACAAGCTTTATGTAGTTGGCGGACGGCATTATTATGGCAAAGCTGATACCATGAATTGCACCTACAGGTAAGATGTAGCATGAGGACTCATCTATCTGACCTTGTCCAAGTTTGCGCTCTCACACTGTTGACCTCCTGTTCAATCTTTCAACTAGGTACGATCCCATCCAAAACGTTTGGCAAAGGTTGGCCGATATGCATGAGACAAGAGGCAGCTTCACTCTAGTGGTCCTGAATGGCAAAATATATGCAATTGGTGGAGAGAGGGACTCAGAGGTCAATATGGAGAGTGTGGAGGTTTACTGCCCCAACACAAATTCTTGGAGGTTAGTACATTAAATGAGTAGCACAAGAAATACATTTGTAATTTCAGGAAGAATCTAAAAGGCATGCATGATTCTAGATCAACATCAGCTGTTCTTCCTGGAACAATGTTCTAAAACGTAATCACATGCCTGAAACATGTCTGAATGTTGTGTAAGAGCCAAACCCTAAATCAAACTCTTACCCTAAACTTTAATTTGTTTACGGACCTTTGTCAGATTAGGCACCATATTTTTGTTCAAATGAAAGCCATGTTGTAAGGGATAGATGTAAAGTCCATTCAGTGGGTTGTATGCTTTGTCTAATTTTCACGGCACATTTTCAAGAGTTTTGTGTCACCAGGAATTGTTCTGATAAGATATGTTATATTGTGTCAGCTCAACAAATGACAGCAAAGTAATAACATTATGAGCCATTGGACAGACTGTATGTCTATCCTTCATAACATGAAGTTGTCATAGGCATCTACCCTAAGCAAGGTCCAGAGGAATGTTGCTCCAGGACAACTAATGTTGATTCCGAATTGATGTCCTACTTGGCAAAGTCATTTAACTTCACAGAACATATAGCAAATAAGTGTTGTCAAATGTACCGACTTAGGTACCAGTCAGTACTGACATTTAAAAAATGTGATGATACTAGCATTTCCCGTGAGCATTCTGAACGCTGTTGAGTGGATTCTTAAACACCTCTGATTGGCCATCGTGTTCACGTGCCATTGTGCTTTCAACACCCTGTTGAAAAAAAACAGTATGCTGGTTAGGCATGTTTTGAGGCATGGCTGCTGGCTTTAGCTGGGTTAAGCTGGTCCTTAGCTGGTCATGAGCAACTAGTTCCTGCTCAGGACCAGCTTAAACCAGCTCAAACCAGCAGCCATGCCTCAAAACATACCTAACCAGCATATGCTGTTTTTTCAACAGGGCAGATATGTCTGTGATTGGCTACAATGATCATCGCTTCACACTCTTCACTGAACACTTACACAGATACACATGGGAGCATTTGAAAGCCACGTCTATCAGTGGATTCGTCAACGAATCCCTAATATATCTGCTCATGGACGGATCCTCCGAGCAACAGTGCTCAAAACGCTCGCATCAACAGTGCTCAAAACGCTCACGAGAAATGCTGGTATCATAACATTTAAAAAAAAAAATTCTGTTCCAACTGGTTCAGAAGTCGGTACTTTTGACAACACTATTGCAAATGCATTATGCAAGTCAAACTGTTCCTAATACCTATTGAGAACCATTCAAAGTGAATGATGTCCTTCGTTTAATGGCTGTCTTTTTAATTCTTTCCTACTTCAGTTTTGTCCATCCATTAGGCCACGCTCTATGCTGTCAGGCGGCCAGTGTGTGGAACGGCACAATCTTCCTGTCAGGTGGCTGCCTGTCGTCTATGTCCCTTTACCACCCAGAAAGAGGATCCACTTACCTGGCTGAAATTACACATGATAGAGCCCTGCACTGCATGGAGACCCTAGGTGACCGTTTATATGTGGCTGGAGGGGTTTCATGCGAAGCTGATGGCCATCTGGTAGATCAATTAGTCTGTGAGGTCTATAACCCTGTGGTCAACTCCTGGAGTGCAATTATGCCATTGCCAGTGCCTCATGTTGGGTCAGTATCAGTGGTCTTAGAGGGGAAGGTCCATGTAATTGGAGGCTACTGCCAGGAGGACTACAGTGATACCAAAACAGTGCACCGCTATGATCCTGCAGCAGAACGCTGGGAGAACATGAGCGTGACACCAGGCCCGAACACATACAGTACATAGCTGCCTGTGTGCTGCCCATACCAGCTCATCTTAGACAATAAGAGGGGAATATCTTGAATAAAATGCATTGTTGCATTGTGCATTATCTCCACCTCATGGCAAGATTAAAAAGAAGAAAAAAAAATGTTCAGCTTGGGGCAAAACATGCTGTCAGAAATGATTTGAACAGGTGTTTCACAATATATAGATTATATACTATAAAAGACACTGTAATATTAATGAGCAAGAGAATGTACAGTCCATTGAAAGTCTGTAAAGATTACTGACATTATGACATTGTCGCAATGCCACATATAACCAATCTTATCTGAATAGGGCTTTTCAAAAAAACAAACAAAAAAAAAAACCCATCAACAACACATTGAAATGTCACAGTTATGAACATGCAACGATACATTCCTGGAAACAAATGATCAATTAATTGGCATCAGATATATCTCATTTTCAATTTTGTTGATCACTTTATTGGTTAAATGAATATTAAATTCTCTGAAGCTTTATGCCAAATGTATATGTATATTTTTGTTCGAGATTGCTTCTAGAATCGACGAGGCGTTCCCCCATAGCGACCCCTAGAGGACGCAGTTCGAAGTTCCCATGAAAGGGAACAAAGGGAAATTGTTTATTTCTACTGTGTTCATTTATTTTTTATAGTGCGTTATTGTCAACATGGTTTTCATTTTTACAAATTGAAGATCAAACTTACTTTCTTTGTGTCACAAATACTCTCAACCAAGCTTAGTTTTTATTTAACCCAGAATATTTATTTGATTAGTGTTTTGTGTGCGTGGATTTACATAACTGTTCTTTGACGACACTTTTTTTTAGGTTACCATCATTAAGTTGCCATCTAGGAACATACTCAAGTAAAAAAAAAAAAAAGGAATAAGTTTAGTTTGTAGCTTTATATAATAAAACAATAGAAGTCTATGATAAGCCCTGATTTGGATTGCCAAGTAATGTGCCTGAATGAAAATTAATGTTCCATAGAAGTGTAAAGGAGGACTCTTGTATGTATATCTGAAATAGTGATCTTTTAATTAAATTCATGCATGATTAACACAACAAAGAAACATAAGACATGTTTTCAGGACCAGGTCCTTTTTGACATTTTACGAAATAATTCACACATACAAATTATACAGAAGTAGAATCCAGTGGGTAAAGCAGGTAGCCTGTGAAAGTGGAATAGTTGTACCGTGGATCCACAAAGATCCAGGTTCGGATCCACAGCCTCATGTGAACCTCCTCACCAACATCCAGCTCCATCACGGCTCCATTGGACATTTGGTCATTGCGCTCACCAGAATTATATTCATATGAAGACACAAATCGTGCAGTGCCTTTAAAGATGCTCAGACCCATATCATGGGAGGAAAACGCGGAGCCTGAGTACCTGAAGTAATACACACCTTTAACAGGTGCTGTGAACACTCCTGCAAAAGATACATACGCAAAGATCTCAATACTACAAATTAAACCATGTTAAAAATTCAATGATCAAATTATTAATTTTTCAAATCACAAAAACTTAAAATACAGAAACCTGTGACAGGGTCATATGCATTGCCAATGTTGGTTAGGACTTTATCAAAGATGAGCTTGGTCTCCGTACTAAAAGGCCCTCGGTGTGTATCCTCTGTATTTGACATGGATGCAGTGAATGCCACTTTAGGGCTCTCTGTGAATGGAGAAAAATGGTTAGTTTACTTTAAGCAGTAAATACATCTAGAAAATGCAATGCAATATTCTAAAGTGGTTGCAAAAGAGTGCTATGTAGATTCTGTGGTTACAAACTCAATTTCAAAGTTCAAACATGCATATACATGTCAAACAAACCAGAGAATATACCTTTAATCTGTTTCTGCAGCTCCTGAATCAAGCTTTTCTGCTCTGCGAGTTAATTTTTAGCAGTGTACAGATCCAATGTCAGTCCAATAATTGAAGCTTTAAGCTCCTTCAACTCAGAGTAGATATTCACCACAGGAGTCATAATATCCTCATCATGTGCCATGCAGGAACTTAATATTGAGATTAAGAAAAGCTGAAATAAAGCCATGACTGTTTCTCTTGTGCTAAAGAGAGGAGCGAAGGTCTACAGTCGCCGTGCTTCTTATCTTTATAGAGATAGTCTTGGTTAATGATTAAGAATTTGGAGATTTTAGATCGATCAGATTTACCGCTTATATCTGAGGAAAAAACACACAAACGCAAGTACCCACATTTGAATAATTGATAAGAAAAGTTTCTAGAATTGCACAAGTGAATGTCCATGATTCAGCTGTAGGCTACAAACTACTCAACTCATACAAGTCCTATGTTTAAATCAGACTAATTTTTCATGTGATATTGGTGTAAAAGATGTAAATGTGATACAGCAGTTATCCTGTGATAAAAGTTGGGATATTTCAATTAAATATGTATTTACAAGTCCTTTCTTAATGTCAAATGTCATCTCTTTGGATTCCCATAATTCACATAGACAGAGACATAGTTGAACAACTGGATATACATGACATGGTAAAAATTCAGAGATAACTACAGTAGCTTCCATTAAAGGCAATTGCAGTTCATAGACTCTCTTTAATATTATTTTTTTTATATAAAGATTAAAACATACTTTGCTCTGAGCTCACAGTGTAAGCTACAAATGTGTCATTTTGAACCTGTAATGCACGAACAAATTCAAAACATTTCATACTAAAATACAAGTGGCATTGTACATTTTTACTTTTAAAACAAAATTATATTAAAGACACATAGTTTGGCACTTGTGGATACTTCTGAAAACAAATACATAGACAACACATACAGCAACACAGGATATCCATGCTATGGATCTATAATCAGACATAACCCTGAACAGAAGTAAACCAAATTAAAATACTGGTGCACAGGGCTGTCAACTAAAAGCGGGCACCCTTATTTTGTAAGAAAATACTGTACGCCTATTAAAAACAGTAACAACTTTCAATCCTGGGGACTTTGAGAGTAGCATTTTTACATTTTTAGTTCTGTTGGGTTACAAATCACCACAAAAGAGTGTTTGCTTGACAGACGTAACTGTCGCGTGTTGTGTCGATACTTCGGTAACAGTAATGATAGATGCTAATACAATGCTACGATGGTGATTACAAATGTATGTTCACTAGCATCAAAGTATTCAAAATACATATGGTAATGTCACGTTACTTTGTCATACGTTTACTTTTTTCATGTAGTGTTTTCATACTGGAAAATCTCTTACTTTCAGCCGTGATTACAAGCGTCAGATGTTGATCAACAGTAAAGACGTTCTTCATTGCTGACAACATTTGGAGGCACGGATCAAATCAACGGATTCTAAATTTTCACTTTATCTAGTTTTTATCTGTGTTCGGTATCTTGCAACCACTCCAAATGATACGGTGTGTGAGCTGTTCAAATGATTCAGACTGAATCGTGAGCCAATTCAAACCTGACTAATTCATTTAAGGGGTCATATGATGTTGCTAAAAATAACAAACGAGGCGTTTTAGGAGGGTGTGGACCAGTCTAAACTTTTATAAAGAATATCTCTTTGGGTTTGAGACTTTAGTCTTTGCAACTTTAGGGATCTTTTTTATTCACATACAGCTTGTAACACTCCAAAGAGAAAGGAAAACTTGAAATCACATCATATGACCCCTTTAAATTTAGCTGAGTGATTCATTAGCGAAACGGCTGTAGCTAGTTCAAAATCATGGAAACACATGATGAAATATTGCGAAAGAAATTTGCGAGAGCCGGGAAAGACAAGGATTTATCTGTGAATATAATAATACTGGTTCAGGACCACAGGCTGTGCAGTTTGTTAGACACATCGAAGATGGCGCCATTATAGTCTTGACAGGGCACCAACATTATTTGATTCTTAAAAAAAATAAATACATAAAATACATAAAGGAATATATGCTTGTAAACGAAGTGTAAAAATATTGTCAACCATTAAATATACTCTAAAATAGCCCAGTATTTTACAGTTGAATACATTTTTATATTTGAATATTTTATGTTTAATATCAGAAAATCATTAGGTATCACCACAAGCTGTGTGGAAAACAAAAACAAGACAGCTGACAAAAGAAATGTCAACTATAAATATAAACATACCAATATGTAGCAATGGCATAGTTCTAATTAAAATGGAACATCAAGGAGCGTTATTTATGACACTCAGACTTGTTGCTTATGCAGAATTCCTTATGAGTTTATAGATGGTCTC
Organism: Sinocyclocheilus anshuiensis; assembly: GCF_001515605.1. Taxonomy (NCBI): domain Eukaryota; kingdom Metazoa; phylum Chordata; class Actinopteri; order Cypriniformes; family Cyprinidae; genus Sinocyclocheilus; species Sinocyclocheilus anshuiensis. The sequence continues at coordinate 369,731 of NW_015547671.1, read as the reverse complement.
TTACAAGGCAGCTCCCTATGTAGACAGCAAGGCATCTCACTAGATTTTTTTTTTAAGTTGTACAAATAAAGCTGGCAAACGTGCTCATCTTGTTCTCACTTTCTGATGTGTTCAGGCAGATGAAGGAGGCATGCACGTATATCTGTGACGGGACCGGGCATCTTTCCCATGCTCTCCCATCTCTGAGTCACAGGGTCATAGCGATGAGTGAGTCTGGCCTCGCTGTAGTCCTCCTGGCAATAACCGCCTAGAATGTACAGCCTCTCCTCCAGGACAGCAGAGGCCGCGCCGACGTGGGGAACGGCGAGAGGAGTGAACACCGTCCAGGTGTCGTGGACAGGGTTATACATCTCGCAGACCAGTTGGTCGGTGTAGTACTTTCGGAGGTTGCACACTCCGCCAGCTACGTAGAAGCGGTTTTTCAAGCTCTCCATGCAGTGCTGGGCCCGGTCGTGGGTCATCTCAGCGAGGTACGTGGTTCCTCTCTCTGGGTGGTAGAGGAACATGGACACCAGACATTCGTACTTGCAGTTGAAGCCTCCTGAGATGAAGATCTCGCCTCCCCAGACGGCGGCAGCTTGACCGCTCAAGGCTTGGTCCAAAGGATGGCAGAAGCTGATCCACAGGACAGAAAAGTCCATATTTAATAGCTCTGCTTGTGTCTATGTTTTATTTCTCCTCAACAATTTTAGGAGAAACTAATGAGACGGAGGTGGAAGAGCAACATTTTTTTATCTCCAAACAGACAAATCAGATGATTCTCTTAAGAGCATCATTTACTTAAAGGTATGTTGTTGTGCTTCTAAGAGCCACTAGGTGTCAGTCAGTTCATTCATTCTTTGCATTGCTTTTACATTTTCCCAATAAACAGGCAGGCAGGTAATTATTATAATGATTTTTTTTGTTTTACTTTCTCCTCTTACCTCCAGGAATCTGTTTCTGGTGAGTATTTTTCCACACTGTCAAGATTTGTGTTGATGTCTCTGTCTCCTCCGACAGCATACAGGCCGTCTCCACTCACCACCAGCGTAAAGTTACTCCTCAGTTCATGAAGATCTGCCAGCCTTTTCCAGTGGTCTCGCTCAGGGTCGTACCTGTTGATGTAGATGTGCGGGTGTTGTTAGAGAAAAAGAACAGTGAAAACAGGTGAAAGAAAAATGTTACAAATACAGGTTGACAGAAAAATGTATTTTAGTGCTGTCAATCAAAAAAACCCCAACTAATCATCATTTTTTTCTGAAATTAACCGTGATTAATCGTGATTAAATCCCACCTAACATTAAGTTTTTAAATATACTTTTATATTGCAATAATTTCACATTCAATCTTCAAATGAATGTAGAAACAATATAAAGAGTATATTTTAATATCTGATTGATGACAATTTTTTATGACTGAAGGCAAGTATCACTGATACCAGAACTACTGATGTCTCTATGAAATTGTTCTGTTTTTTTCTTTATAATATTTAACCCTTGACTATATGCAATGTTGACTATACTTGACTATAAAATACTATATTTTAACTTAAAAAAATGTCACCCCCCCCACAAAATTTACTAAAATTTTAGCTAAAATTAAAATGAAAAATATAAAAAATAAAATAATTAAAAATACTAATCAAAACTAATTTAATTTTCTTTCCAGTCATGAATATATAGTACACCTCGTAAACCATGTATGAATATTGCATGTGGATCTCGCTTTTTTTTTTTTGTTTTTTTGTCAGAACAAAAAAAGTTACTTTCCAGGCTGTTTTGTTTATTGATTGATTGATTGGCAGCATTTTCACATTACAGCCTTGCAAAACCATGATTTGCTACTCGCTAACTTGTATAACTAATTTATTAATGAGCTTGTGTCAATAGACAAGGACAATAAGCCACAAGAGTGCACTTTTGAATTCTTGGCCCTTACCTGTAAACAGATTTCATGGTGTCAGTCTTTGCGTAGAAGTGGCAGCCTCCAGCTACATATAGTTGACCGTCGAGGACCCCAACGCCGTGTCTAAATCTGGCTTGATCTGGCATTTCTCCCAGCAATCTCCACTCAATCTCCTTCACGAGGCCTGTTCCGCTTCTCAGAGAGTTAGCAAACCAGAGCTGCTTGCTGGGAAGCCGATGACCCATGTCTGGATGCAGCTCATCACCTCCGACCAAAACCAGGGCATCTTTGGGGTGACGTACACGTTTCCTCGCCACGCAGTCAGAGATGCCAAATCCAAACTCCTTCAGCGCTGATTTGTAGAGTTCAACCTCGATGTCTCCACTGCATTCCATGCTCAGGTTCACAGCGCGAACCTCTCGAAATTCTCGGAAGGTCATGAATGGAAAACGCACCGCTCGCATGAGCTCTTCGGCCTGCGGGAGCCGTTCGGTGGGATCCGCTTCCACCCAAGTGATGACCGCTCGGAAAACAGCCAGCTCTGAAGGAATGGATAGCGCGTCGCATCGGAGGAACTGCAGAAGCTTCTCGGCCGGAAGGTCCTGAAACTTAGGGGTGGCAGATATTTCTTGGAAGTGTCTGAGAACAAAATCCTCAGCCAGCTCCATCAAGTCAGCCATCCCGTAGGCCCCTGCGAAAGACGCCACGTCCAGGCAGTTGTGGACGTCCATTTCTTGCTCCAGAAACTGAAGGCAGAGCGAGATGGCTGGCTTAAACTGAAACTGGAGTGAGGTGCAGGCGAGTTCGAACACGCAGCCCCATCCGAGCACCAGAGCGCCGCTGTAGGCGCAGTGCAGGAGGGCCTCAAGCTCAGCGGCTCCGGTTAACAGTAGAGACACGGACTCCTGCTGGCTTTCCTTCATGCCGCTGGTAAACATGCCTCTGAAGTAGTCGCTGCTGGCTGCCAGGAGCACCCTGTGAGCTTCATGAGGCAAAGAATTGAGTCAGCACTGTTGAAGGAAACTTATAGTTGATTTACTTAAACTATTGTTGTCTTTTTCTGCAGCTTGAGGTGAGCGGTTTACAAAATGGAGGGAAATTTCAAATTTAAACATTCAAATTTGAGTAATGCATGGATGGAATGAAATCAAAAAGTTTGTAAAGTCACTGACATAACGGTCTCTGTTCTTCACTTTTAAGATACTGTTGTCTTTTCTACATCTCTATAAAACTCGATAAAGCCAAGTTGTTGACAAAATGGAGGGGGTGGGGGGGGGTGGTTGTCATTTTCTTCTGTTCAGATTTTTTTTTTTTTTTAAATGTTCAGATCATTCAAATTCAAATAATGGACGGAATGGAATGGAATTAAAAGGTTTGTGTAACTGACATAACATTTTTCTCTACCTCTGTTTTTCACTTTTAAACAATTTTTGTTTATACAGCAGCTGACAAAATGGAAGAAAATAAGTGATCATCCTTTTCTTTTCCTGTTCAAATTCAAATTTTCAAGACCGACACTGTCTTTTTTTCTCTACCTGTTGTTCACTTTTAAACTATTGTTGTCCTTTTCAGTCAAGCCCAGCAGTTAACAAAATGGAGGGAAAACTGGTTGTCATTTCCTTATGTTCAAATTCAGATTTCAAATGTTCAAAACATTCTGATTTGAATAATGGATGGAATGTAATTAAAACATTTGTGAAGTCACTGACACTGTCTCTTTTTTTCTCAACATCTGATCTTTTTTATTTAGCTATTGATATCTTTTTCTACTGCTTGTTAAAATTCAAGCCTAGCAGTTGACAAAATGGAGGGAAAAATTATATATATATAAAAAAAAAAATCTGATTCAAAACATTCACATTTTAAATAATGGATGCAACGGAATAGAATTAAAAGCTTTACCACATGGTAATATCCTGGCAACCACCCAAACACTAGAATTGTGTTGACTTTTTCATGGGCAAGCATCACTCTTCTTGTGCAAATAGTATCTTTTATGTATCTAATCATGTTTTTGCATGTTACAGTGTCTCTAGGTGCCTTACCACGGAAAAGAGCTCCTTCTGCAAGCAGTTCTACATCACATCCCACTCTTTTGGCCCATAAGTCCTGCATGGACTGCAGGCCGACCTTAATTTGCTCTTCTGCTGAGATCTTTCTCAGCTTTTCTTCCTTGTTACCTCCATCTTCCTCCACTTTGAAGAGCTCCAGGACTCTTGGAGCTCGCAGACTAACAGCTGCAGTCTGAATCTGCGTCATGTTGTCTTTGTCCAGATTGGTGATAGCCCCAGTGTAGGCAAACTCCACCACTGCAGCCAAAGCAGAACCATTAACCGCAGGACCCAAACTCAGCGTGATCTCCTTCTCATCTCCATCCTTCTCCTGGAGCTTTTGCTGGATGACGGAGCTCACCGCAGCCATGACAAAGGAGTGAACGTGGAGGTTCAGCCCATCATCAGTGCTCAGGATCAGGTCTGTGAGGATGTTCTCCATCTTCATCTCCTCCAGAGTCTGGAAGATCTCACTTGGGTAACTTTGTCTATGGTACCTTTGCAGTTCATCTTCTTCCACATTATCACCCTCATTCTCCTTCGCTGCCTCCTTTTTCATTCCTATCCTGCTGTCGTTGTAGGATACGATCCATTTTAGCTTCCTGTTCTCCTCCTCAAACTGCTCTCCTCCTTCTTCTATCATCCTTTTCCTGCGCTCTTTCTCTCTTCTCCAGCGTTCCTCCCATTCCATGGGCAGATATTTTCTTGGAAATTCCATGAAGAAGTGTCCGTCAGGTGTTATGGTGTTCTTGTCTGGATTTTACTCTTGTTTTAGCAATACTTCTCCTTATTGTCGTTCTCTGTTTACAGCACTCACTCTTGTCGGCACTCCTGTACTCCTGTATTTCCCTGAAGTCAACAACATGCTAATTATAGGTTGTGGGTCAGTAGATCTCGTTTCGATAGACCTGCAGCCTTTACAGAGAGGTCACGGTCTGCTGCTTTGGGTTCAGATTGGTATATATATATATACTGTATATATATATATATATATATATAT
>NW_015547671.1:347732-364131 GCF_001515605.1 Sinocyclocheilus anshuiensis | reverse complement strand
TAACCCCCATATAGCATACATGAATCACCTCGTAGCAGATCTATACAGGTGGAGCTGGGGAAGGTGGAGGGTTTCTGAAGCAAGCTGCAACTGCTACTGCAAGCACGAATCATATATTTGAATGTTAAGCAGCGAGCTTATTGGCTACCGATACAGGAGAGAACCAATCAGCTGTGCCATGTGATGATGTCATTAGATCAGATTAAGTTAGACCTATCGGACTGCGCCATCTAGAGTTTCATGCCAGAACTCTCGGAGGGATCAGTGTGGTAATGTACATGACAATGTTAATGCATTTGGTCTTGGCAGAATAGATCTGCTACGGTAGAGCAAGTACAGAGACTTGCTGCTGCCAATACTTCCACAACATGCTGCTGTGAGCATGTAAGAAATATTGCTGCTGCACATATAACATACATGAAATAACCCTCATACATGAATCACCTCGTAGCAGATCTATACAGGTGGAGCTGGGGAAGGTGGAGGGTTTCTGAAGCAAGCTGCAACTGCTACAGCACGCACTAGTCATATATTTGAATGATGAGCAGCGAGCTCATTGGCTACCGATACAGGAGAGAACCAATCAGCTGAGCCATGTGATTATGATGTCATTACATCAGATTGAGTTAGACCTATCGGACTGCGCCATCTAGAGTTTCATGCCAGAACTATGTATTTATAAACACACACACGCATATATACCACATCATCTTGATTATGGGTTTTTTATGCAAGATTAAATTTAGATGTTGTATCTTGTGTAATATGATGATTATTAAAATATTAGGTATCCCAGTTGTTAATTTATTTCCTTCCTTCCTCCCTTCCAATCGAAATATTGAATAAGAAGCAGGTAATTAGGGGATTTTAAAACATTAATAAGAGCACATTTCTGTTGTGTAATAAATGTGATTATTTACCATTGATTTGGAACATTGATTAGACTTATTTACATTTATGTTTGAGGGCACACAAGAGAAAGCTCACACAGATAGGAAACAGTTCAGAGAGGTGGCTGAGTGTGAAATAAAGCAGAAATACGGCGAAATGCATTTCTGAGAGCGGACCTGCCTGTCTGACGTTATCAGAAGCTACGTCGGAGGGTGTGGCAGCAAAATGTAAAGGTTTCTCACGTTACATACCGTACCTTCTCAAATGAAAGCAGGTACTGTGCATCTATGCTGTTCTCTGATGCAGGGTAAACTGTTTTGTGTAGGTGTCCGTCTTTATGTTTAAACTCTGTATTCATAATGTTTTACTTTTATATATGGGCCAGTTCATATACTGTTAACAAATTACCCGACACACTGTTTGCAGATATTATCTGGTGTGTCATTTCCCATTTTACAGAAATACAAAGCAGTTCTTAGGCTTCTTATAACTATGAAAGAGACATTTAAGCACTGAGAGAGATTTATTTCTTTCACTGACCTAACTGAAAGTATTGACTAGATAACTGGCTAGTTGACAAATCATATAACATCCATTCTTCTTAAACATTAAGTTTGTATGTTATTTGTATTTCTGAATAAGTTAATGTACATTTTTGAACATTTAAAAAAATATATATTTAAAGTAACTTTTCCATGTAATCAAGTTCATAAAACTGCATGTATAATTATGCAAGAATGCTAACAAATATGTGCAGTGATAAGTAATGATGTTATTAATTACATGTGATGATAACGTAAAAATAAAAAGAGATTTAGCTATATTTAGAAGAACCGTATTGCTCAGAATCCAACTTAAGGTACTGAAACATGTTTTCATCAGGGTTTGGCCTTTCAGAAAACAACATAATACCAGTAACCCACAAAGGTTTTCAGGAAGCTGATTCTTATTTAGTACAGTCACAGTGTTTCTGTTTGGGGTTAAATTTAGGAAGTACATGCTATTGAAAAATACAACAAAATCAAACACAAATAGAAATTTGACCGAAGTGAACTGCTGCTGTACACCAATGAACATGTGAAAAATCATTGTATTTATTTAAGTAACATTAAAATTAATGATGAAAAATCTTCATGCATCAACCCGATCGTTATAATCTATTTGCACCATTAAGACAGAAAAGATAAGCATTAACTGTGTTTGCACAAACATTTGTATGCTTGTTAATAGTGTCCAACATTAATAAGCTACTAAACACCAGCATTTTATTTAGAAAGGTTTAATTCGCTGACTCATTTCAGAAAATGTTGTGTACATGCAGCACACCGTTTCTTGGTTGCACTTTTCTTTGTAGTTGTTAAGAGAGAAGACACTTTGAACCCAATGTCACTTACACAAGTTCCGAGTACACAAAGTTGACAAGCCCACCCAAATGGGCTGTGTTCCAATAAATTACAAAAAACAAAATAAAGGTCACAGTAAAAACTTTTACTGTTCATGAAAAAAAAAAAAACGTATGAACTTTTTATGGCACACGGTTCCTTGAAACTTGTATAAACTGTGGAAAAAAAGGTTTATTGTGTTCTTTCGGCCCATTCTGATTGTTGACTCAAGTGCTCTTTGAAATCTAAATTCTAGGAATGGAACTGATTGGCTGATGTCCATTCTATAAATTACATATCCTTTGGCCATCCATATTTTGCCCTCATGAAAAGCATGATGGTTCCAGTAAACATTACCTGCATGCCAACATTCTGATTGGTTAGATGAAGATGTGGGTGTGTTTACTAAATACCGCTGTATAGATAGTTGGAACAATCGTGATGGAGCAGGTTCACGTTCCCAAAGAAAACCTACATCAACAAAGCATTTCATGTTACTACTCACAACAAATTAATGGGGACACTAAACGAAAGTAGCAGATATTAGACAACGTGCAAATGCTGGTACTGCCGGTTCAAATCACTGCTTTTCACATGAAAACAACGTGGCACTCTTACAGTAATTCAGTATGAGAAAAATGAGAACATTATGGAAGTGTTCTCAGCACATTTCATGATGTCCATTATCTCACTAAGTTTTATGTGTTGTCATAATGAGCAATTTTTTCATTGATGTACAGTTTCTATTCAATTGTATATTATATATAAACATTTGTATATATAGTGCAATGCAAGCAGGTTTTATAGAGGAAAGTGTTAGTGAGCATTGTAAAAAAACTCCCTTGACTCCCTCAAAATTTGAGTCATTTTGATGCCATTTGAGACAAAGTTGGTGAGATATGGAAGGATTGCTCAAGTCTCTCATTTTAATGTAATTTTTGTCTTGGAAAAAACAGTTAATACATTAAAAAGTGTCTTTTCCTTTGCACACACTTCTGTGATGCAGCTGGATAAACTTTAAGCTTGCTTCAAAGTATGGAAAAATCACAGGTTCCTGACAAGTTTCCAGGCTTATCCAGCTAGCCAAGTCAGTCAAGTTTTTTTAGACTAGTAATAATAATCTGTAATCATTTAGTTTATGATGCTCATTTTGAATGAAGGATATCCTAAGTTAACACGTCTGAACTGTTGGAGGACAAACTCTCTATTTGACAGATGTGACGTGTTAAGAAACCAGTCTGTTGATATTTCTGAAGAAGACTTCAAGCGGACACAATACAAAGAACTGCCAGTCATGGTTTTGCAGCAATTTTGTTTGTGTACATCTAATAATGGGTGTGTGTGTGTAAGTAGGCTCAGTTAAGCTATAAAAGAAAACGCAACTAATTTTCCGATAGAAGAAGGTCTGTTCATCTACACTCCGTAGATGTGTTGGATCTGTGGATTGGTTGGATCATTTATGTGTACTCCACTGAAACTAAAACAGGAAAGGTTGATTTATTAAAGTCCTAGAAAGTCTACAATGTCCAAATATATCGAACGCATCAGGAACCTAATCCCGGGTCTGCGCCGTCCCAACAATGGCCCACCTCAAGGAGATGTTACCGTGGATATGGGGGAGGCTGATTTTGGGAAGGAGAAGGACATGAGAAAAATGTCATTCTTCAATCCACTCGATCCCGTGCCAAAATATGACTTTTATGCCAAAGACACTTGGGCAGGACGTATTAAAAAAACCAGACCATCACTGGATGTTCTACGCAAACCAGTAAGTAAAACTCCAGAAGTGGTAATTTAAAAGAAGTTGCATGCCTAAGTAAGCTTACAAGTGAGTCTAAGTGAATATTGCGCACAAAGATTGTTTATATGGCAACACGTTTGATTTTGATGTTGATTATCTGGATGTTCCTGTCAACAGCCGGAGCCTGATGATCTTCCTCCACCACCAGAGGAAGATGGACGGCCCAAAGTCAAGCTTGTTCGCTTTGGATGGGTTCTGGGAGTCATGGTGAGAAAGCAACAAGCATCAGTGTGATCTTATTAACATCTCTAGTTGTTTCTCCAAGTTGTTAAATGGTGAGCTAAGTCTGTGCTCAGATTTTCCAAGAAATCTGCCCGATGTCTTTCTCAGCGAACCCAAACACTACAAACTTACTGAGTGTACATGTATATTTCCAAAAATTGTCATTATCATAATGCATAAGAACGTTTTCTGTTTATTCTCAGATTATTCTCGTTTGATTCTTACTACAGTCATACAAATTTACTACAGTCATACAGTCAATTTTTTTTAAATACATTTAAATAAAAATTAAAATACATTTTTTGGGGGGGGCAGTACAATAAATACCTTTTTTTTTTTTTTTGATTGCTTTGGATAAAAGCATCTGCTAAATGACAGAATGTAAATACAATACAATTCTTGGTTTTACATATTAGTCATCAGTACAGTAACAAATACTGCAAAAAAATTGCTTAACAGGGATACATGTTTCTCACTTATCATTTAAATGTAGCTTTTATAAAAGCTAAATCAGTCACCTATGTGATTTGTTCAGGTCCACTGAGTTTTTATTTTGTTTCAGTTGTGGCGTGAAACCATTCTTAGTTGGCTATTATTATACATATCAGTATAGGTAACACCCCCAAATAAAAGTCTATCTGTCATAATTGTAATTTATTACAATCATATTTAAAGAAAACCATTATATCCTATGATCAAAGATTTCTTAGGTCTATAAATTAACTTGCATAAGGTTGAATCCCTGGCTTAATTTTCATGAAAATAATTGCAATAAAACAGGTGGTATAATTTCCTTTATGCAAAATGTAACGTTATATTTCTCTCTTTTAATGTGTTTAATGTTTCAGATTCGCGCTATGTTAAACATCTGGGGAGTCATTATGTACCTGCGGCTGCCGTGGATCACGTCTCAAGCCGGACTCAGTGAGTCAGTCCTCCACCTGGTTTAATTCAGTTCAAGTCACTTAATTAAGCCAATTAACAGTTAAATATTTCCTCTTTTTGAGAATTAAAAGTATAAAGGCCTAATCTAAAATAATTTGACATGCCATTTATGCATTTTTACTTGCAGTTCTGACATACGTCATTATCTTCATGTCTATCGTCGTCACAACAATCACGGCGACGTCGGTGTCCGCAATCTCCACCAACGGGAAGATCTACTCTGGTGAGAGAAATGAATTATTCACCATAAAAACAGGAACATATTTTAAGTAAATAAGACACATTTCACTTCATGTTGGGTTTTAATCTGAAACACATTTTTCAGTAAAATATCATAACATCAACAGCAACATAAGAACCTGGAACTAAACTTGCCCAAGAAATGCAATGTTTGTATTTGTCTTAAACACATTTAGTGAGGTGTATTATTTCAAAAAGCGAAGCCAATTTGTCAAGTAAAAACTCCACTGTGATCTTTCCTCCAGGTGGCACGTACTTCATGATCTCTCGGAGTCTGGGTCCTGAGCTCGGAGCGCCCATCGGTTTGCTCTTTGCGTTCGCCAACGCTATCGCCTGTGCGCTCCACACAGTGGGGTTTGCCGAGACCGTCCGAGATCTTCTCAAAGTGAGACATGCACACATTGTTGGGCTTGTGGGAAATTCAGAAAGCAGCTTTTTAGAAAAACACAGTTCTTAACTTCTTGACTGGAATTTGTGTTTTATGTAATTTGGCAACATGATGAGGGAGATGAAGAATGACTCCTCACTGTTGCTCAGATGTGTTATAAAGTTGAGTTGGTTGATTAAACAAGCATATGCAAAGTTCAGACTTTTTAATGCAACGTTTCTTAGAAGAACACAAAAGTATTGAAATACAGTTTTTCCTCTGATTTCATGTCCCTTTTGGGGCGCCAATATTTTTGGTCCATTTTCCCAGAAAGGAAAAACAAACATTAAAGGGGTCATGAACTGCCTTTGTTTTTTTGTTTTTATTTTGTACTGTTCTCTGAGGTCCACTTATAATGTTATCAAGGTTTTTACATTAAAAAAACATCATAATTTAGAAGTAATAGGCTATTTTCTGTCCTGTTTTAAACCCCCCTCATCAGAACGCTCTGTTTGAATAGGTGTGGTGGATTGTACACTCAGAAGTAAACTCCCACTGCTGTGATTGGCTAATAGTTGTGTATGTTTGGCAGCATACATTCCTCATAGATGGACGCTGCTGGGATTTAGGTTAAAAACGCATAAATAACTCCATGCATATCAAACGATCTGTAAGACACAAAGCAAAAGTGACCACATAATAAAAAAAAAAAAAGTTACTCACACTTGAGTGATTCCAATTTAGTCTGCACAGCATCGTCTTTTAGTTGCGAATTGGTGGGCGGGGCTAAACAGGCAGTGATGTAGAAGCAGGCATTGATCTTCTGCGAAGGCGATGCTTATCCACACTATTACATCATAGAGTAGAACATTCCGCATGCTGTCATTTTAGCAGACTGACTTCAATATAAGCTGATTTTAGACCAATGAGAAAGTTTTGAGTTCTGAAACTTACAGGATGTCTTTATAGTACAAATACATCTTATATGTCAAAAGATCAAGGGAATTTTGGTTTCTCAGTTCATGACCCCTTTAAATGTGGAAAAATAAAAGTAAATACAGGAAATACGCAAGTAAGTTATAGTAACTACGGTTGAGCTCCAAGTGAACAGACAACACAACTGTTTAAATCTCATCCACAATCGTTTTCTCTCTGGTCAGGACTATGATTCTCAGATGGTGGACGATGTCAATGATGTGAGGATCGTTGGGGCAATTACTGTCGTCATTCTCCTCTGCATCACATTCGCTGGCATGGCTTGGGAGGCGAAGGTATGTTCCTCTACTCCTGCTTTCGCAAATTTCCCAATATTGCTTCTTTTAACACAACTGTTCGCCTTGGTTTTCACTCCACCACAGGCTCAGATCCTGTTCTTCATCGCCATCATGCTGTCCTTAATTAATTATTTCGTGGGGACCGTCATTCCCACCAACAGAGAAAAGGAGTCTGTGGGATTTTTCGGCTACCGTGGTGAGTACACGAGATCCTGATCTTATAAGACTTTGAGTGCACATATGTATCATGATTTAGATATAGATTAGATACAGTATTTGTACTAGAAAAACAAGACAAAAATGCTGAGAGAGAAAATGAAGGTCTTCTTCAGTCAAGCATTTGGCGAAAGACCAGCAGAACCCACAGTTTTCTTTTTCCAGGTGACATTTTCGTGGAGAATCTGCTGCCTTCCTACCGAGGCCCAAATGGATATTTCTTCAGGTTGTTCGCCATCTTCTTCCCGGCTGCCACCGGAATTCTGTCTGGAGTCAACATCTGTGGAGATCTCAAGGTAATTTTATCTTTTTCGGATGGAGCGTGTAAAGAATGAAAGTCAAAGCGACTTTAAAACGCTAAATGACGTGGGCTATTCCATGTTATTTCAGGATCCAACGGGTGGGATTCCTAAAGGGACCCTGCTGGCCATACTCTGGACCACCTTGAGTTATTTATTGATCTCAGTCACGTGTGGTGAGATTAGACATTCTGTTGCACTGTATTGCATTAGAAACACTTAAAATGTGTCTTGTCTGGTGAAAGGCTCACCAAAGCAATTTCCTGTCTTCTCTCTCAGCTGCAACTGTTGTAAGAGACGCTTCTGGGAATGTGAACGATAGTTTAGCCCTGACAAATTTCACAACCCACTGCACCGGCCTGGGCTGTAAATTAGGCTGGAATTTTGACCGGTGTGAACAGAACCGCACATGTAGACATGGACTGGCAAACAACCTCCGGGTGAGTGCATCGGCCCTGTTGATAAATCAATAAAACAGCGGGTTCTATTTGTTTCCATTGTGTATCATCAGTTTCACTGAGGACATCGGAATGCATTGTAAAGTAATGCATTTTAATTTTGCAAGTAATATATTGTCATGTTATTTTAGTATCACTTACATATTATAGTTTTTATTCATATTTTAAATGAGTTTTTTTTTTTTGTAATTATTTCCCATTTTTTTATTTTAATTGTACTTATAGTTTTGGTAATGTTGCTTTTTTTGTCCCTTTTAATGCTATTTTTATTCATTATTTCAGTTTTAGTTATTTTACTACAAGTCAAACTAACTAAATTTGGAAAAAAGCTAACTTTTTTCTACTTTAGTTATTGTTATTTCAAGTAACAATTATTACAAGTAGCAATTTTAATGTTTTTTTTATTTTGAAATTTGACAAATATATACACAAGTACACACACACACACACACACACATATACACATACATAGGCATATATATATATATATATATATATGCATGCATTTAGAAATCATGTCTAAGCAATTATCAAAATAATATATAATTAAATAATGGAAGAAGGATGATTTCTGTTTTTCCTCCAGATTCTTACCACTGTTTCAGGATGGGGCATTTTGATCACCATTGGGGTCTTTGCTGCCACCTTGTCATCAGCGCTGGGTTTCCTGGTGTCTGCTCCCAAAATTTTCCAGGTAGGCATTTCAGAGGTTTTTTGATTATATTGTTGTTTATCCAACATGCAGTGAAACACAATATAATATTGTGTTTTTTTGTCACAGTGTTTGTGTAAGGATAACATCTACCCCTACATCGGCTTCTTTGGAAAAGGTTACGGGAAAAACAACGAGCCTCTGCGAGGCTACAGTCTCATGTTTTGCATCGCTATGGCTTTCATCCTCATCGGTGAGTCCTGGATCTCCTCCAGATCAGTTACTGAAGTGTCTCTCTCTGCGGACGCTTTAACGTTTGGTGTCATGTTGATGTTTTCAGGTGACCTGAACACAATCGCTCCTCTGATCTCCAACTTCTTCCTCTGCTCGTATGGCCTCATCAACTTCAGCACCTTCCATGCGTCGGTCACCCAATCACCTGGTGATTATCATCATCATCATCCTCATCAGTTTTACATTGTGCTAATGATAGATATCTAAAGATAGTGCTTGCATAATTATTAGGCAAATCGATATTCTGATCATAATTATGCACATCTGAATATAAGGCATTTATATAAAATGAATAGTAGTTATTCAGATTGATGTTGTTTGGAATTGTTAAAATGTGCTTGGAAAAAAACAATGATAAAATATCGACCTGCCTAAGAATTATGCATGCACTGTAATTTGATTAGTAATAAATGGATGCAAATGAAGAGCTACAAGTCGTTTTCATTGAGGGATTGACAATAGGGTATAAAATAGGCTTTAGTCTTAGTTTTAATCTTTTATGTCACTGCTTCTTCAAACTTAATCTATGGACACTGTAAAGGGTTACACTTTATTTTAAGGTGTCCTTGTTACAGTGTAATTATACATTTAAGTACTCAATAATAATTAACTACATGTACTGTACTTACTATAGGGTTAGGTTTAGGATTACTTGCATACAATGATGCATACTTTATTGTTATTATAATAGTAAGTATATAACATGTATAACAAGGACACCTTAAAATAAAGTGTTACACAAAAAAAAAAAAACACAATTAAAATGTCTATCTATGAGGTTCTTCAAGCTCATGTTTCTGTAATGGGGACATGAAATAAGCTTGCTGTACTGTAATTTATGCACGCTTATTATTAATAAATGCAATGTATGATGTCCAAAGAAGGATAGAAAAGAAAACAATCAGTTGTTGAAGGGGTGAATTAAAATAAGAAACAGTCGTTTTTCTCTTGCAGGTTGGAGGCCAGAGTATCATTACTATTCTCCATGGACGTCTCTGTTTGGGTCTTTCTTGTCATTCATCCTCATGTTCCTGTTCACATGGTGGGCCGCTCTCGTCACTTTCTTTATCGTCCTCTTCCTCCTTGGCTACGTTACTTATACAAAACCTAGTGAGTGTCATGCTTTACCAGTTAAGCAACAGAACCCCAAATCTAGCTTTCTTCTTGTCATCTTGTTCTTCTCACAGAGTCTTTGCTCTTCTCTTCTTCAATGGTCTTTCTAGGCTTCAGGTCTCGGTAAACTGAAGCCCAACACTCTGGTTTTGGGATACAAGATGAACTGGCAGGAATGTAAACCAGAGAGCTTACAGGACTACATCAACACCATCAGGTGAGCTGCTGCTTTTGTTCACATAAATCCGAATGAGCTTGATTGTCAGGTGTCTTTACACACACAAGGAATTTGTCTTGGTGTCAGGAGCTTCCAGTGCAGAAAGTATAGACATACATACAGTATCATTTAAGGTAATAAAAAGACAGAAATATAGCTCTAATAATAAAGAGAATAGACAATAAATTAACACAATAATAGCTGTATGGTAATAAAAATATAGAGAAAATAGACAGAATTAGGAACGTGAATGTGCAAATGTGCTTTTTTAGAAATGAAAAGTTTTGAGAAGTTATGTACAAAATATAGAGAAAATGCCTAGTTCTTTCATGAAACTCTAGATGGCGCAGGCTGATGTGTCTTAATGTGACTGATGATATTCACAGCGTTAAACAACTTGGCAGAAGCTGATTGGTTCATGTTGCATATGCAGCCAATGGGCTTGCTGCTTTACATTTAAATAGCGGATTAGCATCCACTTGAGCATTTTGCAGTGCGCTTTCAGAGTTCCTCCGAAACCCTCCACCTTGCCCCGCTCCACCTGTATAGAGCTGCTACGGGTTATTTTTTATGCTATTTGTGCAGCAGCAGTATGTCTTAAATGCTCACAGCACCTTATCGCCGTATGCATTGGAAGTAGCAAGTTCCTGTACTTGCTTGCAGCAGCAACTACAGCAAAAACCAACAGCAGCAGCAATTCAGCAGCAGCGTAGCAGATCTATTCCGCCAAGACCAAATACATTAACATTGTCATATCCATTTGCATGCTAAAATCTTCTGAGAGTTGTCATGATAGAAACAGAATTGTGAATGTGCAAATGTGCTACTTATAGGTGAACAGTTTTGAGAAGTTATGCATGTATGTAGTCGTGAGATGTTCTGTATTATTCAGGTGGAATGAGGGAAAAGGGAGGAAAAAAAGCCGTTCTGTTGGGTGCACTTTTTTCTTTGTATTTTGATCTTGTGTAATGTTTCTCCTACAGCAATGCATTCGACTCCAGTTACGGCATCGCGATCCTGAGAATGATGGACGGATTGGACGTAACAGATAATGTGCACAGTGCAGGTGTGTGTTTTATACCGTATGCCTAGAAAATGGACTGACGCTATAGTTCGAGTCATTAAATCAAGTCTGATGTGGGTTTGTTTTGGTTGAAGGTAGATCATCTGCAATTGACAATCCGGCATTCGACGCAGAGGAAGTCCAATACGAAAAGGATGAGACCGACCGGAATTCAGGTGAAACATGCACCTGAAGTCTTATTTATTGTGCACTTTTACTCCATTGACACTATTAGTGAAGTGATGTGACATAATATAATGTTACAGTGATTTTAGGATACCAAATTAAAAACCCTGGATGGAAATGCCAACAGCAAATAGCTTTATGTGTCACACTTGAAACAGGAATGCAATATTCTAAAATAATTGGAAGAATAAAAAAGCATTTGAATATTTAATCAATCAGAATGCTTTTATTATAACCAGCAAAGCTGCACATGGGGTACACAGATTGTTTTTCCATTCGAGCTTAATTTGGTGCCATTTGACCTCGGACCTTACAAAACCTTTTTGATTCCCCATCCAGATATTTCTGACGATGGCTCGAATGAGCAGGTCAGATCGGTGTTTCAGACGAAACAGGGCAGGAAGAGCATCGACATCTACTGGATCTCTGATGATGGAGGTGAGAATTATACTTAAACACCCTGCGGAAGCACCTTAATGGTTCTTAATGGTCTGGGTTGGTTTTGATATTTCTAAAAAATAACCACATTTATTTTCTCACTGTGAAGCATCATTGCTCTCTTTCAGGTCTGACTCTTTTAGTGCCATATTTGTTGACCAGAAGAAACCGCTGGAAAAAGTGCAAACTTAGAGTGTTTATCTTAGGAGACCAGGAGACCATAAAGGAAGACCGTAAAGAGTGAGTTGATCATCATCACCATCATTTTTGTAACTACATTTTTTAGTTTTGTTATGCAGACAAGTCGACATGTTTCTCATTTCAGCATGAAGATGCTGTTAAAGAGATTTCGGCTGGAGATCGAGGACCTTGTCATAATAACAGACGTGGATAAAACTCCTCTAGCGAAAAAGTAAGAAATGGGCACAAACATGCTCATGAACACGCATACAAAAACATACATGTTTATAGTAACTGTTGTGCTTTTCTTCCTCTCTGTTGCTGTAGTTTGCAGCGGTACGAGGAAACCATCGCCCCCTTCAGGCTGAGTGAAGAACAGGCTGGAGGAGACATACAGGAGCTCAAGAGACTGAGTCCATGGAAAATATCCAACAAAGACCTGGAGGCCATACAACCAAAGGTGTGTGTGTTTGCTAGTGTGTGGGGTTTTGAACACAAATACGATGCATCAGTTAAATATAATTACCCTGTATTCATGCTCAGATCGAGAGGACGCTGCGACTAAACGAGATCATCAAGAAGAACTCCATCCACGCGGCTCTGGTTGCAATGTGAGTATCGATACTTAGGCTAGTTTACTTGAAAGTGACTTCAAATGAGTGACATCACAAACAACTGATCATAATTTAACATTTTCAGGCCTTTGAGACCCTGCTTAACCAATACGAGTACTTTGGTCACCCAAAGAGCTGGATGGCCATCTTTACCAACTAATTAGCACCTGATACTACACTGTAAAAAAAATTCCGTAACATTTACGGTAAAAAAAAACAGCAGCTGTGGTTGCCGGAATTTTACCGTTAAAAATAATGTAGCAACGTTTTAGGTTTTAACTTAAATTTACAGTTAAATACCGTAACCCTAATATACAAAACTGATAAGAAAAAACTAAGAAACAGTTATTTCAACAAAAAAAACATCAAATTTGAAATGTAATGCAGGGAATTCTGGGAACGTCAGTTTACGGTTATTCACTGTAAATTATACGGTATTTTTCAATTCCAAAAAATAATATACTACCGGAAAATTAATGTCCAATACATGTAATGTCCAATACAGTTTTTCACCGTATATAGTAGGGGAATTTACTGTTAACCATTTAACAGGTTTTTACTGTAGCATTTTTACAGTCTTTTACCGTTAAATTCACGGTCATTTTATACAGTGTAGCTCTGAACAAAAAAACAGGAAATGAATAAACTAAACCAGAAAAGCAGCAAAGACAAAAGAAAACATACAAAAAGTTGGAAATAAATAGGTTTTGTTAAAGTACAGTTTTAATAAAAAACAAACTACGATATTTTAAAGTTTGCACTTTTTTACTTCTTGTGAAGCCCTTTGTGCTAAATTGCTGAAAGGAGCTATAACAAACTTTATTATTATTATTATTATTATTATTATTATTATTATTATTATTATTATTATTATTATTATTATTATTATTATTATTATTATTATTATTATTATTATTATTATTATTATTATTATTATTATTATTATTATTATTATTATTATTATTATTATTATTATTATTATTATTATTATTATTATTATTATTCAAGTATTTAAGCAGAAGCCTTTAGATCAAAAGGGCCTCGAGATCATAACAAATTCAGTCAAGTGTGTCCAAACATTTGAATGGTAGTTAATGTGTGTGTGTGTGTGCTTCAGTTCTCTTCCAGTCCCTGATGTCACCTGTCCTAGTTCTCTCTATATGTCCTGGATGGACGCTCTGAGCTACGGCATCCACTGTCCCGTCCTGCTCATACGAGGAAACCAGGAGAACGTCATGACCTTCTACTGTCAGTAAAACACTCACATTAATGTGACTGTTCATCCTTAAACACATTTATTACTGCCTATTACTTGCAATGTAAAGATGCTGAATCTGTTGTACTGAAATGAGCTGTTTAATCCTTTTGAACATTGACTGTATTACTACGTACATATGTATATTTATTTCACATGCTTGTATCTTTGAGGATGATGCAGGTCAAACAGATTCGGTAGAAAGGATAGAATAGAGATACAGTAGAAACGCAGTAGAGTTTGGCTGGTGGAGGGAAGTGCTTTTTCTGCTCTCGGGATCTTCATTTCAGGGTAGAAGTTTCTTGCAGTTTGAGTGAAAAATTGTGTTATGTGTAAGATTATTAGGTTATTGTTATGAATTGCAAGTATGCTTTTTATCTGCTTATGAATGTGAAAAATAAAAATTAGCACCACATCTCTAAAGACTTCATATATATGAATTTTGCTTCTCAGTGGCCTCAAAAGTGTTTAGGAAAATAAGGAAAGGTAAGGACATGACATGTGGTCAAGTATGGTGTCCCATACTTGGAATTTGAATAATTAACAGCTGAGTTTACCCTCACATTATTATTCTTACATTTCGATCAAATATTTTTAAGACTCCAATATTATCAGAGTGAACTTTGTGTATGAATGACATATGTACCAGCATTCTCGTAAAACAAACATACATACATCTTTCTTTGCTTGAATCCAATACAAAGAAATAAAAAAAAAAAGTTTCATGTGATTTTTGGCAAGTGGTGGCGGTTCACGGTCCATCATTGCGACCAGGGCCAGATTTTTGCATGTAGGCATTCTAGGCCTGTGTCTATGCTCACACTTCCAGGGGGCCCAATTACAAGAAGAAGAAATAAATTACTGTTTATTCTATGGGTTGCCTGCAATAGCAAAAGAATCAAAACCCAAAAAGACATTTACCAAGCAAATAGATACAACAAATATTAGGATGGCTAACTATTGAATAACTATTGCCATGTTTTTCCAATGAAATTAAGTTTTAATATCTACAAATCACTTTTTTCTCCCGTTATTTCATACACAAACGCACATACATACAGTACAGACTCACAGTCTTGCGCACTCGGATCAAACAGATGCACAGTAACTTGTCAGTGCTGCCCCAGGACTTTATCAGTACTTTTGCAACTGAAATGCATGACATTTCTCGGTATGGAGGTGGTAACATTGCTATTTTTGAAGAAGTTAAACTTGCATATTCGCTATTGGTAGCGATAGAGAACACGGTAATAGTTTTCATATGCATTATGATCAAGTTTTGTTTTGGGTGGTATTAGTAGCTATATATTAATAGGGAAGGGGGGCCCAGAAAATTATTTTGTCTATGTCACAATAAGAGGTAAATCCGGCCCTGATCACAACGATAACGAAAGAGGAAACGCTTTAATCCAAGCCCTCACGAGAAATGCTAGCGTGAATTCCTATTGAAATGTGTGTGAAGACATCTCAGTGTATTTTGCCATGTTGAAATGACGTGACCCACGATATTTCACTGAACGTCAACGATTTCTTCTATGCAATAGCGCTCACCGCACGCTCTTATAAACAAACCAACGGTTTCATAAGAGAACCAGATTCAAATGAGGGAAGACACGATTAGAGTTAATACAACTTCAGTTACAGTCTTTTCTTAGCATAAAACTATTGATTTAAGTCAGAAGACATGGAAGAATGCATCACATGGACTACTTTTCTGGTACTTTAAGTTTTTTTTTTTTTTTTTTTTTTAATTTTTTAAGCTTCACAGTTAAAATCACCATCCTCTCATCCTTATATTTCACAGATAAAAGCGTCAGATAGGTTTGGACAGACATGACAGTGAGTAAATAAGATTTTTGCCCAACTATTCCTTTCACATTGCTCCTGCAAAGCAGGTTAGTTTATTCATTTTTGCAAAGATCCATATCAGTAGTTAAAATATTTTGTATTGTATTTATTTGCAACACAAATTATACAGAAAATAACAATGTCAGCCTACTTACAAAGTTAAAACGGTTACAATTTCTGATTTGCCAATAGAAATTTAGCTGATGCATCTTTCTAATATCAGATTAACAGTTCTCTTTTTTTCTTCCAAATCCAAAAGGCTTGTTCACACTGCAGTGTCCTGAACTCATTTATTTTCAAAAAGAAATGCCCGTCTGTTCATAATGTTATTCACTTCTGCGGTTTGTGTACAAAAATGCCCCTCCTGAATGTTATTTTTATTAAAAAAAATATATAATAATAATAATAATAATAATAATAATAATAATAAAAAATGAATACATG
>NW_015547671.1:331251-347665 GCF_001515605.1 Sinocyclocheilus anshuiensis | reverse complement strand
AATAATAATAATAATAATATTAATAATAATAATAATAATAATAAAACATGAATACATGGTTTATGTGATCAAACATGTAAAAGCAGGTTCCACGACCCTCTCAGCTGTGTCACCTCAAGAGGAAAGGAGGCACGTTTGACATACAGTTATTTAGTTTGATATTCAGTATTGGTTTTGGGTGTTTGCAAATGAACGCATCTCAAAAACACATCAAAAGTCCACTATAGATCCTCAAGCGAGAACAATAAATCCCATAAGAGCAAAAGAGTCTCTCTCCTTTCCTCCAAAACATCTTAAATGGAAACATTTTTCATCTTATCTTTTTTTATCCTCCGAACCCCTCTCTCAGCAGTCACACTCATTCCATCATCATACACACAGTTCTTTCTCTTTAACTGAAGCGACTGGAATGGAGGGTTTTTAAAGACTCTCAGTAACCAGTATCACCTGTTTGCACTAATCAACTCAACCCTCCTCTATCAGCTCATTAGAGTGTTTTGTATACGAATTAGTGATGCAAAGTCTGATTCATTTCCGCGAACCGGTACTTTTCGGACAGATCAGTTCGTTGAACCGGTTCAAAAAGCCGATTCATCGGTTCCTGACGTCATTAAGCAATAACGTCTCTGCGCATTTCTTTTCTAGCAACTCAGTGCCATGTTGTATCAATGAAAAATTCAAATAAGTTTTTTGTGTCAACACATATTAAAACATTCAAAAAATAAAGTTATTTGTGTGAAAGCCTATTGCTGATTATTACCATATAATTTGCTTAAGTTAATGGTGTTGGTCAGTTTCATTCGCGGATCCTTTATGTCAGATACGACTGATCAATATTGACTAGCCTACAACTTGGATAAGATTCTTAAAAGTTTCTCACCTACAGCACACATTACAGACATTGATGCACAAACGCGGATATGACATGTCTACAGTATAAAGAATGAATAAACCTTATAATGAATAAAGTCTTATAAACTCCTTGATTTTGCTTAAGCAACTTTAAATATAATATGCATGCACAGTAAACTATAGAAAAATTTATTTACATCACTCGACAGAAAGGTTTTTGCAGGTTTTAATAAAACGTAAATTAATAACAGTCATAATAAGCATTTCCAGTACGTTCCTCAGGCTTGCACAGTATCGTCAACTCACTCATCAGAATCTTCGGTAATCCTCTGCAAACTCCGACAGTTGGTTGAACCGGCTAAATCGGTTCTTTTTGAGTTGGACGTGCTACTTCGGGCTTTGCGTCATCAACCCGGAACTAAAGTTCGATTCAGGTTGATTTGTGAACCGGCTCGACCGGTTACTTCCTGAGAACCAGCTCAAAAGAACGATTCGTTCAAGAACCTAACATCACTAATATGAATTGTTTGCCAAAGTAATACTGCAAATTGTAAAACAAAACAAACTATTGATTTAGCAATACAATAATGAATGCATAAAATTGAACACATAATAAATGTGTGACAACTTGTCTCAATTTGACATTCGTGAACACACCTCTTGTCCTGAGAATACAGTTTAACCCTGGTCTGAATGCACTGCATGTCTGACATGACAGTGTGTTCAAAACTTTCAAAGCCTTAGAGTTTCCTGCTTCTCAGATCTGAGAAAAACACTCCAGTCATTTCACATGCCCTCTTTTAGAAGAGATCTCGACAATGTTTTATATTTGCCAGAGATCTCATTATGAACTTAAACATTTCTCATCAAATCATTCATTTTAAAGCTCAACTGATGGACAACTTTTGACTCTTTTGTGTCTGTTTTTAATTCTACTGTAGAATTTCAGGAGAAACATCTGAGGCAAAGTTGATGATCTGTGAAAGAGTGTCAGTTGATGTATTAAAAATATCTCATTATGTATTTTTCTTTCCTGCATGCTTTAAGGTGTGTGAGCAGGTTTGAGATGTTGCATGCTGCTCTGATAACAGCTGGACAAACTTTAAACTTGCTTCAAAGCATGGAAAATCCCAGGTTTATGACAAGTTTCCAGGCCTATACAACCAATATGTGTTCATGAAAAACAATCAGGGCTGCGTTTCCCAAAAGCATCGTAAGCTTAAGTACACGTAGACCCATTGAAACCAATGGAGCTACAATCAACGTAGGCTTACATTGTTTTTTTTTTTAACGCAGCACAGATCTCAGAGCCTCAGAGTCTGTCAGCTCATCATCAACATGATCTGTAATCATTTCATTAATAATGGTGGCTTTGGGTGAAGGAGATCTGATCTTCAGATGTCCAAACTCCAGTATTTGTTTTTGCTTGCTTGTAATGTTGACTAGTTTGATATTAATCTCTCTTTTTTTTCTACATGACTGAGTAAGAGTTTAGCTTTTGGCAGACAAAGTCTCTGTCTGACAGATCTATGTAAAACCAGTTTAATGATATTTCCAAACAAGATTTCAAAGATAGCACGATAGCACAATACAAATAACCTCCAGTCATGGTTCTGCAACAATGTCTGTGTACATATAATAATGTATTTGTGGGTGTATGTGAGTAGGCTCAGTTAAGGTATAAAAGAAAATGCAATTCGTTTCCTGACAGAAGAGGAGGGCCAGGTCAAGTCCACACGGCTCGCTGGAATATGCTGTGATTGTCCGATGTGATTTCAGTGCATCTGAGGGATTCTTCACAAGGATTAACACAAGAAGGCAAGGGAATTCACAGGCAAAAGTCCCACAGAATCCACCATGGCCAGATATGTTGCTCGTATCAGAAACTTCATCCCAGGAGTTCGGCATGCGGACAGCAACATCCCGTCTCAAGGAGTTACTGTGGATATGGGGGAGGTTAATTATGGGAAGGACAAGATAAAAATGTCATTCTACAATCCGCTGGACCCCGTGCCAAAATATGACTTTTATGCCAAAGACACTTGGTCGGGACGCATAAAAAGCACCAGACCGTCACTGGATGTTCTGCGCAAACCAGTAAGTAAAACTCCAGAAGTGGTCATTTGTTAAGTTTGTGAGTCTAATTAATATTGTACACGATGATTATTGTTAAGATGGCAACACTTATGATTTTGATGTTGATTATCTGGATGTTCTTGTCAACAGCCGGAGCCTGATGATCTTCCTCCACCACCAGAGGAAGATGGACGGCCCAAAGTCAAGCTTGTTCGCTTTGGATGGGTTCTGGGAGTCATGGTGAGAAAGGAGCAATGATACATTTTTATTTGATGTTATCCATATGTAATTTACTTAGGGAATACATCAAAATGAAAAATCTTATAAATACAATCAAATGTATACAATTGATTGAATTCTTTAATCAAAGACTTAGTTTGGTGTTTTCATTTACAGATCCGCTGTATGTTGAACATCTGGGGGGTCATTATGTACCTGAGACTGCCGTGGATCACGTCTCAAGCCGGAATCAGTGAGTCAGTCCTCCATCTGGTATATTTAATTCAGTTCATATCCTAAATTCAGTTCAAGCCATTGTACATTCTCAAACGACTGTTAAACAGTAAATTTTGTCCTATCTCAGGGGACATATTTACAGACATTTTACATATGTGCCACAGGAATCCCTTAAATTCTGCATTTTTGCTTGCAGTTCTGACCTACGTCATCATCTTCATGTCTGTCACCATCACAACAATTACAGCAACCTCAGTGTCTGCAATCTCCACCAACGGGAAGGTCTACTCTGGTGAGAGAAATTAATCGTTCACCACAAGAACATTTGATTTCATGTTGGTTTTAATCAGAATCATGTCTTGCTTTCCATTAAATAATTCTAAACATACTCAAAACAAGAAATGTTTGCCTGAGAAGTAAAACTGTGGAAGAAATGCATTGCTTTTATTTGTTTAAAACAAATGAAGTGTGCCGTTTTTTTTTTTTTTTTTAAGTGATAAAAAAAAGTGATCTTTCCTCCAGGTGGCACGTACTTCATGATCTCTCGGAGTCTGGGTCCTGAGCTCGGAGCGCCCATCGGTTTGCTCTTTGCATTTGCCAACGCTCTCGCCTGTTCACTCAACACAGTGGGGTTCGCCGAGACCGTCAGAGATGTTCTTAAAGTGAGACAAACTCACAAACAAATGTATTTATTGTCAGGTTGTGTGAAATGATTCCATACAAGCACTTTCAATATTTTACTCAACTTGATGAGGGTCACACTTATGTCCATACTTTCTATATGTCCAAACATGGGGATGTTTTTGGTGATATTCACCCTAATGGTTGTATTTGTCTCTTTTAGAAAGCACAGTTGTTTATATCTCACTCACAATCGTTTTCTCTCTTTTCAGGACAATAGCGCTCAGATGGTGGACGATGTCAATGATGTGAGGATCATTGGGACGATTACTGTCATCCTCCTCCTCTGCATCACATTTGCTGGCATGGCTTGGGAGGCGAAGGTAAGGTCCCTTTGCTTTGGTTTTTGCCAATTTTCCAATACTGCCTCTTTTGACAGCATAGCTGCCATTATTCTTCTTGGTTTTCGCCCCACCACAGGCTCAGATCCTGTTCTTCATTGCACTCTTGCTCTCCTTAGCTAATTATTTTGTGGGGACGGTCATTCCCTCCAGCAGCGAGAAGCAGGCTATGGGATTTTTTGGCTACCGTGGTGAGTACTCAAGATCCTGATCCAATGCAGCCTTCAAATGCATCCAATAAACTCATGTTTATAAGTTATGGAGTCCAAATTGTATTGTCCTGCAACAACATATCAAAATAATATGGAAGATCAGTTCCTCCATAAGAAAGAAAACAATATATTTTTTATAAATAATTAAGACATAAGTGAAAATTATGGCATTGTCAGAATTATGAAATAAAAATGCATAATTATTACATTAAAAAATATAATAGTATGTCATGATTTTCTCTCTTAATTATGGCATTTTAGGTCAATTTACTTATAACTGACGTTTCAACTGACTTATGTCACAATTTCTAATTTATGCCATAATTAACTTAGTCTTAACTTAGTCTCACTCTTACCTTAATTAACTTAGTCAGTTTCACTTTCTGACACATAATTCTAACTTTTTATCTCATAATTGCCATATTTTTTACTTATCTTTTTTCAAATTTTTGAAAACATTTTTAGCATATTGACTTTTAAAATCTCAATTATGACTTAGTATGTCATAATTCCAACTTTATCTCATAATTTTGACTTTTTTATCTTATAAATAATTATCTCATAATGTTCATATTTTATCCCTTAATTATAATGTAGTATGACTTTTTTAGATCATAATTCACTTCGTATGTAATAATTTAAACTTGTTTTCCTCATAATCGACTTTATCTTAATTTTGACTTCGTATGTCATAATTTCAACATTTTATCTCATAATTTTGACGTTTTATTCCATAATTATGATTTACATTACAAAGTGATGGTGGTCCACCAGCCAGAGCATTTGGTGAAGCAACAGCCAAACCTAACCAACTTTTTATTTTCCCAGCTGAGATTTTTGTGGAGAATCTGCTGCCTTCCTTCCGAGGCAAAGATGGATCTTTCTTCAGGATGTTTTCCATCTTCTTCCCTTCTGCCACAGGAATTCTGTCTGGAGTCAACATCTGTGGAGATCTCAAGGTTATCTTGCTGTTTTTTTGCTTCAGTTGATGTGCCTTTCAAATGCTACAGAAATGACATATATGTCTGTGTTATTCCAGGATCCATCGGGTGGGATTCCTAAAGGGACCCTGCTGGCCATATTCTGGACCACCTTGAGCTATTTATTGATCTCAGTCACATGTGGTGAGATTAGACATTAGTGGTCAACCGACACTGATTGATCAATTGAATGATTGATTTAGTATGGCCAGCGCTGTTGATATCTTAGAGTGTGACTGATATGATATCACACTATTTAAAAATAATAGTGAAAAACATAACTGGAATTTGATAAAAATAAACTGATTTATATCCAGCTAGCAATTTTTGCTTCCCAGAACATTTTTGGGAATGTTAGATTTGGTAAAAAAAAATACAGAATGTTTCTTCAAAAAACAACCAAATGGGAATTATATGGGAATGTTAGCTGCCAATTATTGGCCACTATTCTGACAACATCAGCCAAACAGATTAATATAGCGGCTGAAGCTGATAATTAAACTATACAGAACATCTACTATTATTAGACATATTTCTGTCACAATGAAATGTGCATCCTATTAATGAACCCCTCACTAAGGCACTTCCCTCTCTTCTCCCTCAGCTGCAAGTGTTGTAAGAGACGCTTCTGGTAGTCTGAACGATAGTTTAGCGCTCAATTCTTCGGTCCACTGCAGTGGTTTGGGCTGTAAATTAGGCTGGAATTTTGACCAGTGTGAGCAGAACCGCACATGTAGCTTTGGACTGGCAAACCATTTCCAGGTGAGCGCATCAGCCCTGTTAGCAAAAACACGATTTTCACATTCGGTGAGTTCTGACTGCTGGAAAGTGGAGTAGATTTTACATTCATATCAATGCATTCGGCATAATAACTACCAATGGCATTGCTAGCGAAGTGCTTTACTAAGAAAGTATTTTAAGCTACAGAAATAACTTTTGGAAGATAGATGAAAGACATTATGGCTATTTTTCTCCAGATTCTTGCCATAGTCTCAGGATCTGGCCATTTGATCACCATCGGGATCTTTGCCGCCACCTTGTCGTCAGCGCTGGGTTTCTTGGTGTCTGCTCCCAAAATTTTCCAGGTAGACGGTGTGGCACGTCTGAGGATAACGTTTTTTATTCAACATATGACTGTAACATTTTATGTGTTTTTTTTGTCACAGTGTTTGTGTAAGGATAACATCTACCCCTACATCGGCTTCTTTGGAAAAGGTTACGGGAAAAACAATGAGCCTCTGCGAGGCTACTGTCTCATGTTTTTCATCGCTTTGGCTTTCATCCTCATCGGTGAGTCCTGGATCTCCTCCAGATCAGTTACTGAAGTGTCTCTCTCTGCGGACGCTTTAACGTTTGGTGTCATGTTGATGTTTTCAGGTGACCTGAACACAATCGCTCCTCTGATCTCCAACTTCTTCCTCTGCTCGTACGGCCTCATCAACTTCAGCACCTTCCATGCGTCGGTCACCCAATCACCTGGTGAGAACCT
Source organism: Sinocyclocheilus anshuiensis (assembly GCF_001515605.1). Lineage (NCBI taxonomy): Eukaryota > Metazoa > Chordata > Actinopteri > Cypriniformes > Cyprinidae > Sinocyclocheilus > Sinocyclocheilus anshuiensis. The sequence continues at coordinate 340,578 of NW_015547671.1, read as the reverse complement.
GATTATCATCATCATCCTCATCAGTTTTGCATTGTGTAAACAACAAACTGGATAAACGGACAAATATGTAATAAACAAACATAAATAAATACATTTGGAATTGTTTGTCGTGTCTCGTAGGTTGGCGGCCAAAGTATCATTACTTTTCTCCATGGACGTCTCTGTTTGCTGCGGTCTTGTCTTTCCTCCTCATGTTTTTGTTCACGTGGTGGGCCGCTCTCGTCACTTTTGCTATCGTGCTCTGCCTCTTAGGCTACGTCAACTATAAAAAACCTCGTGAGTACATGATGCAGATTATACTTTCCAATAATAATATGCATCTGAGGTTCATTAACATTGTTACTGCAGTACCAAAAATATCATTTAGTTTTTAATTGAAAAAGTTATCAGACTCTTTTATTTCAAAGCATTGGATTTTTCATAAGACCCCTTAAATTACATTTACGCTTATTGATTTTTATCATGCTTTACCAGTTGAGCTACAGAATCCCAAATGCATTTTTTAAAGTCATATTTCAGTATACGTTTAACAGAGATTAAAGAAATGTGTCTGTTTTCCAATAGCATGATATGTGAATGCACTAACTGTTGTCTGATTGTGTGTCCAGCGGTGAACTGGGGCACGTCTTATCAGGCAGGTTTCTACAACATGGCTTTGTCCTTCTCGATGTCTTTGTCTGGTGTTGAAGACCACGTCAAAAACTACAGGTAAAGATTATTAGCAAACTGACCCCTTCAGCTCACGATACACCAGACGCTCACATGTAAACACTTTCTTTTAGGCCTCAGTGTCTCGTTCTGACCGGTCCTCCTAACGTCCGTCCTGCTCTGGTGGACTTTGTGGGCACTTTCACCAAAAACATCAGCTTGATGATCTGTGGGAACATTATCATGGTACATAACATTCATCTTATACAGATAAACTGACAGTTTAATGCGTCCTTGCTAAATAAAAGAATATTTATTTCAAAACTTGTGATGGTGTTTTCTTGCTCTCTCTCTCTCTCAGGAGGATGAGAAGTCCAGTTTCCCGCAGCACAGCACCGATATGCTGGTGGACTGGCTCAATCAGAGGAAAGTTCGTTCTTTCTACACGTCCTTCACCGCTGACAGTCTGAAAGAGGGCACACATAATCTCATGCAGGTACCACCGTCGCTAGCTTCAGATCTGCTAGCTTTCTTCTTGTCATCTTGTTCTTCTCACAGAGTCTTTGCTCTTCTCGTCAATGGTCTTTCTAGGCTTCAGGTCTCGGTAAACTGAAGCCCAACACTCTGGTTTTGGGATACAAGATGAACTGGCAGGAATGTAAACCGGAGAGCTTACAGGACTACGTCAACACCATCAGGTGAGCTGCTGCTTTTGTTCACATATGTGACCCTGGAGCACAAAAGCAGTCTTGAGTCGCTGGGGTATATTTGTAGCAATAGCCAACAATACATTGTATGTGTCAAAATTGTCCACTTTTCTTTTATGCCAAAAATCATTAGCATATTAAGTACAGATCATGTTCCGTGAAGATATTTTGTTAACTTCCTACCGTAAATATATCAAAACCTAATTTTTGATTAGTAATATGCATTGCTAAGAACTTCATTTGGACAACTTTAAAGGCGATTTTCTCAATATTTAGATTTTTTTGCACCCTCAGATTCCAGATTTTCAAATAGTTGTATCTCAGCCAAATATTGTCAGATCCTAACAAACCATACATCAATGGAAAGCATATTTATTCAGCTTTTAGATGATGTATAAATCTCAATTTCAAAAAATTTACCCTTATGACTGGTTTTGTGCTCCAGGGTCACATATATCAGTGAATCTGTTACACTTTTACTTTGTATTTTGATCTTGTATGATGCTTCTTGTTCAGCGACGCATTCGACTCCAGCTACGGCATCGCGATCCTGAGAATGATGGACGGATTGGACGTAACGGCTGATTTGCACAGCGCAGGTGTGTGTTTTATGCCATATGATGGATCGAAAATGGCTCAGCTTTGCACTTTGAGTCATAAAATCAAGTCCGATGTGGGTTTGTTGTGTTTGAAGGCAGATCATCTGCTATTGATAACCCGGCATTCGACGCAGATGAAGCTCCACAATGTGAAAAGGACGAGACCGACCAGAATTCAGGTGAAACACACAGAAACTCTATTTTCTGTGCACATAAATGTCATTTGACATATATTAATAGAAATTTAAATAATAAAATGGTATAATCAACATTTCAAGTCCTGATGTCATCACTCAGTCAGCCAATCAGAATGATTCTATTATAATAACAAAGCTGTGTAGTTTCACTCGAGCTTCCAGATCTGACGACTGGCCATATAAAGCTTCTTTTTTGTCTCCTCATCCAGATATTTCTGACGATGGCTCGAATGAGCAGGTCAGATCGGTGTTTCAGACGAAACAGGGCAGGAAGAGCATCGACATCTACTGGATCTCTGATGATGGAGGTGAGCCACAGCTGCCTGAATATGCTTAAAAAGTTATTTTGAAAGTAATTTCCATATTTGTTTTCTCACAGTGAAGCATCATTGCTCTCTTTCAGGTCTGACTCTTTTAGTGCCGTATTTGTTGACCAGAAGAAACCGCTGGAAAAAGAGCAAACTCAGAGTGTTTATCTTAGGAGGCCGTGAAACCATGGAGGAAGACCGCAAAGAGTGAGTTGATCATCAGTTTTGTAACTACATTTCTAGATTTGAAATGCAGAAACGGTGGTTCTTTAAACCTGTTTGTCTTTGCAGCATGAAGATGCTGTTAAAGAGATTCCGGCTGGAGATCGAGGACATCGTCGTGATAACAGACGTGGATAAAGCTCCTCTAGCGAAAGCGTGAGTAACATGCGCAAACATGCTCATAAATACACATATTTTAAAATGCATCTTTATAGTAACTGTTGTGCTTTTCTTCCTCTCTGTTGCTGTAGTTTGCAGCGGTACGAGGAAACCATCGCCCCCTTCAGGCTGAGTGAAGAACAGGCTGGAGGAGACATACAGGAGCTCAAGAGACTGAGTCCATGGAAAATATCCAACAAAGACCTGGAGGCCATACAGCCAAAGGTGTGTGTGTTTGCTAGTGTGTGGGGTTTTGATTGTAAGTAAAATGTCTCAGTGTTAAAGCAATAATGCATTATAGACAACAGTTTGTTTCTGTGAAGCTGCTTTGAAATAATGTGTACATTAACAAATAAATTAAACTTGAGTCTGATAATCAGTCCCTCTATTAAACTGTCTTTTGTTTTCAGGTGGAGAGGACAGTGAGACTAAATGAGATAATCAAGAAGAACTCAATTCACGCTGCTCTGGTTGTAATGTGAGTACAGATCAGGGTCATTGCCGTTAACTAAAACCATTTTAAACGACAACAACAACAAAACATTACTTGGAATAAAATAAACATTAACTGAAAAAAATAAAAAGCTAGTTGGAAAGGCAACATGTCCCATTTCCGATTAGTTGAAATACTAAAATGACAAAAAATAAATTAACTACAACTAAAACTTAAAAACTATATAGAATTTCTTTTTTTTTTAAGTTTTTCCTTTTCAGCCAATAAGCAGCTTATAAATGCGTGACATCATAAGCAATGCATTAAAATTTTGCATATTTTTGAAGGAAAACCCATTAAAGCTTCTCAACTCTTTTAACATGAGTACTTTAGTCAACAGAAAAGCTGAACTAAATAAAAGAGTAAGTTCTTAAAAAGGTAAAGTGAAAACATTTCAAAGAAAAGATCAAATTAAAATTAAATTGTTTTGTAAGTATGAAGTTTGCGTGTAAGAACAATTATTGTTGTCTTTAAAACTGATTTCAATCATTTAAGCAAACGAGTGACTGGTAGTGTGTGTTTTTAATGAGTCTCTTCATTATAACGTGTGTGTGTGTGTGTGTGTGTGTGCTTCAGTTCTCTTCCAGTCCCTGATGTCACCTGTCCTAGTTCTCTCTATATGTCCTGGATGGACGCTCTGAGCTACGGCATCCACTGTCCCGTCCTGCTCATACGAGGAAACCAGGAGAACGTCATGACCTTCTACTGCCAGTAAATGTGTCTGTTCATCATTAAACACATCTGCATGGAAAGCTCAGCTGCTGTCAGTTTCAGTCACGCAAAGATGTTGATCTCAAATGAGCCGTTTAATTCTCTTGTTCAGTGACTGTGGATGCATGTTTATTTCACATGTTCTTATGTCTGTTTAATCTATCTTTGATGACACAGGTTAATGATTCAGCTAGAAAAGATCGAATAGAAATGGGAAAGCACTTTATCTCTGATCTCTCCCTTCATTTAAGGGTAGAAGTTAAATGCAATTTAATGCAACAAGACACAATTATAATAGTATAAAATAAGTTTATTTTCTCACGCTTTGCAAAAATTACATTTCATTGACCAAAACATTATAACCATTATAACAAACATTTTGACTGAATATAAATACTAGATTATTATGAATTGCATGTATGTTTTGATCTGCTTTTCAATGTGAAAAATACAATTTAGCACAATGACGAACATCTCAGCTTTCATTGTCTCATTACACCAAGTTTATAAAAAAGTTGTTCAATCACATGATGAAAAGAAACAATTAAGCATCACAACACATATAGAATATATTTCAGCTGAAATAAACAAGGATTTCATTGTTTGTATGTTTCTCTATGCAGCTGCCCCCTCACAAAGCTTTAAAAATAATTAAAACTGTGGAAATTAAAATATTTATTATTAACATGATTATTATAATTATTTTTTAATAATTTCCAGCACCATACACTGAAAAAAATGTTTCATTCATCCAATTAAAAAAAATTAGGGTAATGATTCACATCTATATTTTTTTACTTGAGCCAATGAAAAATAAATAACTTGCCCTAAACAATATTTTCTATGTCCATGAAAACTATTTTATAAAACCTGGCACAAAGTATATTTTTCTTGTTGAAGTAAGTCAATTAATTTAAATTATATTTGTGATCCAAACAAAAAAATATAGATTTAATCAAAACAAAAATTATCATTTAAGAAATGTATTTTTATAGTTTTCATAGACATAGAAAATATTGTTTAGGGCAAGTTATTTATTTTTAATTGGCTCAAGTTAAAAAATATAGATGTGAATCATTACCCTATTTTTTTTTTAAATTGGATGAATGAAACATGAATGAATGACTGACTGACTGACTGACTGACTGAGTTAATGAATGACTGACTGAATGACTGACTGAATGAATGACTGACTAACTGAATGAATGACTGACTGAATGAATGATTGACTAACTGAATGAATGACTGACTGATTGACTGACTGACTGACTGACTGAATGACTGACCGACTGACTGAATGAATGAATTAATGCGTGAATGACTGAATGAATGAATAAATCAAACAATCAATCAATAAAATTACAATCTCTAGTAACCCAAGTATTTAATAAAACCATTTTAAATGCATACAGGAATTATTAACTCTAGTAACCTATATACAATAAATGAATAAATAACTCTTCTATCCTTAGCAGGGAAAAAAAAAACTTACAAATACAAAATAAAAGATTGAGAAAGAAAGAAAGAAAGAAAGAAAAATGATTACTACAGATTTCTACAAAATGCTTTGGCAATAATCATGCAAAAGTCCTAAAATCCCTCGACTTCATTTGGTGAGTCTAATTGAGTCGCATCATTTCTAGATCATTTGCTTTAAACAGAACATTCTGTCATTATCTACTGATCCTCTCGTTAAACTCTCCTTTCTCTTCTGCTTTGCTCCATTCAGTAGACACTCTTGATGATCACTGGCTGTCAGGCATTTTGCTAGGTTTATTTATATTTGATCAACTACAACCACTAGACTAACACGTCTTACATTCACACACCAAAATATGATTCTTTAGTTCACAGCCTTAGGTGAGAAGACTGGTGTCTGGTGTCTTCTCAAGAGGAAGATGCTCACTTGGAAGCTGTTGGAGAGACCAAAGGAGCAGGTGTCGCTCTGCTGGCACTCGGTGAAGTTCCAGCCCAGACCGCAGCTCAGACCCTCACAATCTCAGGCTCCTGAAACGTTCGCAAACACAGGATTTGATGAACACCCTGGAGCCATAATCGCAAGTCTCTAATGTCATCATAAATGTATTTATCCATACATGTATTCAAGAACTGTAAAAACCGTAAAGAACTCAAAGTTTAGTAGCATCACTTTGGATTCCGGCACGTTCAGATCTCCTGAGATGTTTGCTCCAGCAAGGATCCCAATGGCAGATGGGAAGAAGATGGCAAACATTCGGAAGAAGTCACCGTCCGGACCTCTCCAGTCTGGGAAGAGGTTCTCCAAGAAGATCTCGCCTGAAAAAAAAAAACAATGTTGTGCAAAATAATTTAGTTATGTTTTGCAAGATCATTTCTGGGGTGTGTTAAATGGAAACTAGCACCAAAAATTAAACTCCTGTCATGATTTATCCATCCTCATGTTGCTTTAAACCTACTGTAAATGAACAAATTAAGAATCCTAAATGTAGTTTTTTCACAAAACACTTCATAGAGTCTATCAAATACAAAAAGGGCAAAAAGACACTCTAAAAATAACTGTTTTGCATGTCAGTCAAAACCCATAAACTAAGTGAGTAAATAATGACATAACTTTTATTTTCAAGGAAATATTGCATAAGTCTTTACAGTTATTGGTATGGTACTAAGTAATCTTGTCTGGGTTTATAGAAGATAAATATTTCTAAACCAATTACACTTTATATGGGCTGATACCATATAAGGAAGGCTATGTAAGTGAAGCATAAACATTTTTAATGTCATTTTGGACCCGTATCCGGGTCCGCAGAGTTGAACTGGCTAGGAACTGACTAAAACCTATCTGGATCTTGACAGATAGTTTGTTACAAAAGATTCACACTCACTGCGGTAACTGAAGAAACCATAGACTGCTTCTGGGGAGACGGCGGAATCAAAGTGCCAACAAAACAGTTGGTGAAAGACACCATAAGAACCAAGAAGAACAGGATCTGAGTCTATGAGCGAATGAAAGGGAAGGACAACACTGCATTGTAAGCTGATGATAAGTTGATGCTCTGTGTAAGTCAAAAGTTTCATAACAAGAGTTTTGTGAACCTCTAGAGGAGTGTGAAGGAACTGCAGGCTCATGATGTTAACAGAGTTGCTCAATATCAAAATATATAGTAAGAAAATACAATGCAATCAAATAAAAATAGTATTATTATTATTTCACTTTTTTTGGAATGGTTAGCTTTACTTGAAATCTAGAATTTCAAGTAAAATTCAGATCAAATGGCTTCAGCTGACAAAAACAGTCAAGAAGTAAATGGACGAAAAATAATACATTTTCAGGGAAAGCTGGTGATTTTTTTGGGACACAATATGTATATTTAAACAAAAACAAAAACATATACAAACATTCATTCAATTATCCAGAAGCAGAATTAAGATGTTTCAGTGCTTCACTCAAGTTGCATAAGAAGCATCCAACAGTTTACTGTACTGTACTGTAAAAGGCATGTTTATTTTCAGGAATGCACACTCCATTCCAGCCAATGAGATGAGAAGCAGCACAGTGACTGTGATGGATCCTATAATTCGGACGTCATTGATCGAATCCACAATTTGTGAGTCATACTCCTGTTGCATCATAAACATATATCACATTACAATTGGCATAATGTTGCACATACAACAATGTCATGCAACAAAAGCACTGTGTTCATTTGAGTCATTCTTACAACGAGAAGATCCCTGACGGTCTCCGAAAATCCCACCGTGTTGAGCGGGCAAGCGAGACCATTGGCGAAAGAAAACACCACACCGATGGGACCCCCAACTCAGGACCCAGAGTACGGGAGATCATGAAGTACGCGCCGCCTGACAGGTGGAGGAGAGATATGAGAGAGATCAATGTAAAGAAATATGATGCCTGCTGGTTGCTTAATGGACAAAATAACCATGGTTAACTATTATTTTTAAAGAAAGAAATAAACACAAATACACATTTATAGTATTTATTTGATATACTTTAATGTTTATACGTTATATAATGTATTTAATTTAATGAACATTGTTATATTTTATATAATTTACCCAAAGTTAAATCAACAGAATAAATAAATGAAGAAAGAAAGAAGTAAAGTCATATTGTAGATTCTGCACCACTTCCAATCTAATAGCCTACTACTTTAATCAAACTCGTGACATTGAAATGTGAACTCCTTGCACAGACAGATTTTTCTTTGGGCAAAATAGTAGATTTGGAAAAAGAAAAGAAGATGTTTGATTTTAATCCACTTACTTTATGGTTAACGGCTGCTCTCCTCTTTCTTTGTAACTTAATTCCTGAATGTAAAAATGAACAAATAGCTAGATCACACCACCACCAACAAGATGGTATAAAGGGCTAAAGATTCTGACTTCTGATGTAGATTGTATGATATGTTTGAAAGTTTATGATATATAGTCAACAAAATATCGAGATTAAAGCCTTTAGTTGAATTGACAGTACTTTATATACACAAAGGCAAATTTACAGCAAACGACACTTAAATAGTGTACTTTATTGTTACTGATTTTATGATCTTTTGGAGAAACACCTTTTAAAAACGTAGACTTTATGGCCTCGATGTCTCAAGTTCACTAGTGTAAAGAAACGAGTGATCTTGGATAGGAAACTTTTAACATAGTGTTCAGTGCTTTACACAACCGTGAAATAGGTCTATGCCATAATCTGTCTATGCGCACACACACTCACAGGTTTGTATAAAACCCTTGTCTTGAACAGTTTGTTGGCTAACTGCTCATTACTGGCTGACTGAGGTAATCATTGGTTTAGTCGGCAGAACTTTCTAGTGAGACTCATCTGCAGGCCTGTAAACGGGTGCCACAATGGTTCAGATCATTCCTGGAATTAAGCACAGCATTAAAAATATGGTCCAGGATTATAATGTTCTGCAGAAAACTTCATCTTATCGCGCCATATAAACAGCTCTATTAAGAACATTTTATTAAAACTTGGATGTTCGCGTTCATTCACCCATACCGACGACTGAGTGCAGCCTATTGTTGCAAGAGCAAAACCGCATAAAACACAAATTGTATTTTATTGTATTTTATTTAATTTTATTTTATTTTAAGGAAGCACATGCTATTCGCCTGATGCTGTACATAGTGATATAGATATGAAACATATAATCAATTAGAGTTAATAAAGAAACCTGTCAATACATTTCAATAAAAGGCAACACATTTTGATTACCAAAATTTAAATTAATCTTACACACATAGGCCTATCATATATAAAATTTAAATATATATATA
>NW_015547671.1:320376-331241 GCF_001515605.1 Sinocyclocheilus anshuiensis | reverse complement strand
ATATATATATATATATATATATATATATATATATATATATATATATATACGTTACAGTTTATAAACAATTCTAAATATTATAAAACATACATTTACACATAATCAATATTGATTAAAAAAACATTGTCTGGACAACAAGAATCATCAGTGAGTGAAATGAGAATTAAATTAAATGAAACAAAAGAGTAGCCTAAAACATCCGATGCGTTACACTATGATCCTAAAATATGAAATTTTATTAAAAATATAGTAGAACATTTTTCTTTCCTTTACAGTTTAGGATGAAATATGACACAGACCCGCTTTCATGAGATTACCCATATGCTATGTTATCTTATATTAGGCTATGCTCTTTTCTTTATTCTTTATTTCACTCAGTCAGGTCATGATAACACTGCGCGCGCTGCAGCCAAAATCTATTATTAGTCCATCAATAACAAACACATCTTGCCACAAATAAAAACGCACAGGCGGCCGTCTAACGTGACTGCAGCTCGGGTCATATGAAGAACCACAAACAGACTTAAAACAGCATTTTTACAACAACATTTTGTTTTCTTTTCCACAGAAAGTAATCCCATTCGCAGGCTGCAGCTGTTTCAAGGTAAGTGCGCAAAGCTTCGAGTATGTCTGATATTTACGACAAAAATAACGGTGAGCTGGAGAAGGTTAAACTGTAATGAAGAGAGCATTGCAGTCATGATTCATGTTCGAGAGCTTTCGTGTGTCAGTCAGAGATTGTGTTTCAGTGGGGTCACCTCTGATATAATGACCATGATAAAGACTCAGTGCTCATACAACAATGCCAATGAATACAACTTTTAAAGTATGTTGGACCACGTGCTTAGAAACTGGAACACTACTGTAATATTGTGAAATATTATTGCAATTTCTAATATTGGTTTCCTATTTTAATATACTTTAAAATATAATTTATTTCTGTGACGAAGTGCTGAATTTTCAGCATCATTACTCCAGTCTTCAGTGTCACATGATCCTTCAGAAATCATTCTGATATGCTGATTTATTATCAGTGCTGAAACTGTTGAGCTGCTTAACATTTATTTACTTTAACCTGTGATACTTTTTTCTTTGATGAATAAAAAGTTAAAAAGAACAGCATTTATTCAAAATAGAAATATTTTCTAACAATATAAGTCTTTACTATCTCTTTTTATCAGTTCAACACATCTTTGCTGAATAAAAGTATTTTCTTAAAAAAAAGAAATAAAAAAATACTGACCTCAAACTTTTGAATAGAATATTGTAACACAAAATTTCTATTTTAAAGAAACACTGTTCTTTTTTTTTTTACTTTTTTATTAATCAAATAATCCTGAAAAAAGTAGCAGAGGTCCAAATTGTCACAGTGTCTGGTTGTGGTGCCCTGGACTGGCCACTTGAGGGCACTCTTCCTGTTTCTATGTTTTATGTGTTAAACTCCATTTCCCATAGTCCCTTGCTTGTTAATTCTGTTCTGATCAGTAGCACCTGTTTATTGTTTCCGATCATGATCACCTGTTTATCATTTACTCATTATCCCATCTATATATACCATGCTCACTCTGTCTGTCATTGCTGCTAGATTGTGTATTGTCTTCTGAGTTTATAGTTGTCTCATGTTCATCGTGTTTTCTGTTCTCTGTGTGTTGGATTACCTTTTGCCACGTTTTTGTTCTGTTCTGTTAATTTGTTACTTAATAAACAACTGCACTTGGATCTACCTTGCTTTCTCCTGGCATTCTGTGACACAAATAAAATATTAAGCAGCCCAACCGTTTCCAACATTGATTAAATCAGATGATTTCTGAAGATCATGTGACACTGGAGACTTGAGTAATGATGCTGAAAATACAGCTTTGATCACAGAAATAAATTATATTTGAAAGTATATTAAAATAGAAAACTGTTATATTAAATTGCAATGTTTCACAAAATTATTTTTTTCTGTATTTTTGATCAAATAAATGCAGCCTTGATGAGCAGAAGAAACTTCTTTAAAAAACATTAAAAATCTTACTCATCCCAATCTCTCTCTCTCTCTCTCTCTCTCTCTATATATATACACACACACACACACACACTATTTATCTTTCGTAAAGCAAGATTTTTTTGAGAAATTGTTTTGATGATCTGATGCAACATCTTCCTGGATCTGTTCAGACATCTGCTCATTAACTGAATGATTTCACACTTTTAATAGGTTTCCAATGTCTCAGTACAAAACCAGAGGGAAACTAGAGAAAAAGGCGGCAGATAAGTCCATTCATCTCCAGTCTTCTTCTGTGAAAAGCAGACATGCAGCAGGTGAAGAAAGAAGAGAAAAGGAAGCTGGAAGTCACATCGCATCCTCAAGTCTAAAAACAACTGTTAGAGAAAAAAAGTCAAACGTCCCTCCAACTCCTCCCACATCAACCCATTCCCCGCCCACTTTCAGAAAACCTCCTCCTATAGAGCCTCTCTTTGACCCGGAGCTCCGCCCCTTTGTGTTTCCCACACACTGTGACGCTCTCTTCGCCTCACTGCGAGGACTCAAGGAGGAGGGGCTTCTGCTGGACTGCAGTTTAAAACTCCTAGGCAACTCCCACAAGGCTCACCGACTGGTGTTGGCTGATGTCAGTCAAACGGCAGAGGCGTGGCTATTATCTGGAGAGGCGGGGCTTAAGGAAGTGGAGCTGGATGGAGGACAGGTGACTCCTGCAGGACTGAAGGCTGTACTGGACTTCAGCTACAGTGGAGAAGCGGACAGAGGAGAAACGGATGAGGTGCTGGAAGCCTGTAGGTGTTTAGGGGCAGAAAGACTCGAGCGACTGTGTGGCAAAGATGTTGCGGTCAGCGGGAGCGAAGAGAGGGAAAGAAGCCTGAGGGTCATCCAAACACTGTGGGAGAGAAACGTTGGCTGTGATGTCATCATACAGACAGACAGTGGAGACCGTTTCCCTGGTAACAGTGAGATCTGAATTTCAAGCTAAACAGAAATAATATAATTAAACTAAAAGCAATTAAAATTAATAGATAATAAACAAAATTAAATATTAAATTTAGTCTTGAGGCCAGATACTCTACCACAAATAATTAGTGCTGAAAGATTATGAATAAAAAATAGAATTCAGGTAAGGGGGGGGCATTTAAAGGGATAGTTCACCCCAAAAAATGAAAATTTGATGTTTATCTGCTTACCCCCAGGGCATCGAAGATGTAGGTGACTTTGTTTCTTCAGTAGAACACATTTGATGATTTTTAACTTTAACCGTTGCAGTCTATGCAACGGTTAAAGTTAAAAATCATCAAATGTGTTCTACTGAAGAAACAAAGTCACCTACATCTTGGATGCCCTGGGGGTAAGCAGATAAACATCACATTTTAATTTTTGGGTGAACTATCGCTTTAAGCTTGATTGTAGCTACAGTCAAGTTACTCTTCTGAAAAAGTAGTTAGCTGCACTACAAGTTACTATAAAAAGTAGCTAGCTACGCTGATGCTAAATTTTTTCACAATGATGCGAAATAAGTGAATATGCATAAATGAGGAATGTTTAAGAAACATTTAAAAACATTTTTATGATGTCAAAGTCTATTGTTTTATTACACACAATATTCAAAAATTGTGAAAAAGCAAAAATTAGAATAAAAAAAAATATTTTACAGGGACGGCATTTAAGAACAACAACAACAAAAACTATTGTAAACCTCTGTACACTGGAGAAGAACATATGGAATATCATACGTTTACTTCAAATTTGTTTAGAAAGAAATATTATCTTTACCCAAAATGTATTTTTCCATTCATATTCAAGAGGGCGCCCTTGTGCAAAATCTCAAAATGCCTCACAGAAGTAATATAACTAACACTGAGCTGAATAAAATGAAGATATAAATGATTTGACTGACTAAACAAAGACAATAAACACACAGCTGCAACAATATATCATTTGTCTGCGTTCTTCAATCCATATCTAGCATTTTCCTAAGAATATAAGGTATATTTCTAAAACAGTGCTAATCGAAATAGCATAGCATATGCAGCATATCGCACTAAGCCAAATCATGATTTCAGTTTTATTCCATTAATCATGCAGCCCTAAATGAACATACAATTACGTCACTGATAGTCCTAAACTAGAAGAAGGTAATGCACTATTAATATGCAGACTTTTAAAAATATGCTGCTCTTCTTCAGTCCATTGCAGGTTCATAAAATGGATTGTAGCTCGTGTTATTTGCTGGAAAAAGTAGCTAGCTACCGGAAAAGCTACATTGTTTTAAAAGTAGCTGAGCTACTGTAAAGCTACTGAAAAATGTTGTTACGTTAGTAGCGTCGCTACATGTAGCTAGCTACTCCCCAACACTGTTTCTAACTTATAAGGTTGCTCACTAAATGTAAATGAGTGTTATCTTCACAGTTATTTTGTTTGTTACTACATTTAACAGGGAATAAAATGCAAAGAATACTTTTTTTTTGTTTGGTTTGTTGTCTTTAAATAAATTCACATTCGCTGATTATATCATAGTTGACATGCCTAATCTATTTTTTATAAAACAAATTAGTGTGCAGTTCAACTTTTCAGTTTTGTCTGCAGCATTTATAATTGTGCAAAGAGTCATTTATGTCATAGCTATATTTCTCCTTGGATACTCTCTTCTAGCTCATCGCGTCATATTAGCAGCAGGTGCGGACTACTTTCGCGCTCTGCTCTGCGGAGGGTTACGTGAGTCCAGTGAGGGTGTGGTGTTACTGCGCGGCGTGAGGTCATGGGTGCTGCACGATCTGCTGGACTTCATTTACTCCGGCCGGCTGAACCTGAGCTGCAGGAACGTGTGGGGTCTGACAGAAGCAGCTTCACAGTTTCAGCTGCAGGGGGCGCTGGCGCTGTGCTTAAACTTCCTGCAGGATAATATGGATGAAACTTCTTGCCTGGATATTCTGGCCTTGGCTGAAGCCTACAGTCTGGAGGATCTGGGCAGACGGGCAGAGGACTATGCTTTAGCCCACTTTCAGAGGGTCGCAGAGGGGGAGAAGTTCAAGGATCTGCCCTGCGTCCATCTGCAGCGTCTGCTGGAGAGAGATGCACTCAATGCAGACAGTGAGGTAAGCTCTGAAGAACCTCAACCCAAAATTAAATTATTTTTAAATAAAATACATTAAATAATAAAAAAAGTTAGGTTAGGCAGAAACTTAAATTAAAAAATTAAAAACAACTAAAGAAATAATATTTGTGGGAATAAATATTGCTTATAAAAGTTCAAGAAATGCAAAAACCCAAGCCAAAAATAATTAATTTGAAATACAATCAGACAATATTATGGGAATTAATATCGCTTAAAACGAAAGACAACAGGTTCAATCAAAAAATAATGTATTAAATAAATTAATACATAAATTAAAACAGTTAAAGCAACAATCTTTTTTGGGAATTGATACTGCTTAGGAAAAAAAAAAAAAGTCAACAACAACAACAAAAAATATGCAAAGATACACTATGATTATGCAATTTACCTGTAGTTACAGTAATTCTGATTAAATGTTACATTAATGTGCTGGACTCTCTATATAAACCAGCTTTTCTCTTTCGGTCTCACCTAGCCTACATCTCTGCGTCTTTCTAAGCAATTCTGGAACTTTACATTGATGCAGTTTTCAAGTTACTGTCTCCCTACAATCGCTCATTTCAGGAAAAGCATCCACTAATTTAAACAGTACAAATAGAAATGTCAAATGCATTGTTACTTTCTGAATGGCTGTTAGAAAAAACATGCTTCTGGCTGCATCAGCATGAAAAGAGCAGCCGGGGCAGCAGCTCATCCAGACTCTCTCTCTCTCTCTCCCGACAGCTGGCCGTGTTCAGAGCCGTGGTGAACTGGGTGGAGGATGATGAAGACCGGAGACTGTCTCATCTCTCACGACTGATGCAGAGCGTTCGGTTCACTCTCATGAGACCGGAGGAGCTGCAGGAGGTGCATTACAGCACTTATGCGTGGACAATCCCTCACTTTGTTTTCTTTAAAGCTCCATAATGTCCACCAAATCTCCTTTAACAGGTGCAGGACTGTAAGCTGCTGCTCAGGAGTTCAGGAGGGAAAACAGCGCTGGAAACTGTGAAAAATCTCCTGCATGGTGATCGGAGAACATCGGACTGCAAACCACGAACACCGAACCAGGTACATCACAGACAGCTGCCGTCTCATTAATAAACACAGCTGAAAAATAAAGTTATTACATAAAATCAATAAAAAAGCAAAACTAGCAATTTCATCACAATTCTATAGTCTACTCTACATACACAACCCATTCACTTCCCGTATTTTACTACCTTTCTAAGCTGCCCCTTTCCCAAAAATTTTGAAAATCGCTTAAAATTTCTAAGATTGATTATTCTCCGTAACAGTGGTTATATATTATTAATTATATATGTTTATTATTAAAGTAGTGGTTTAGTGGTGGGCGATATGACTACATATTTAAATACTATAAATATTTAACTCTGATACACACTTAATATTAATTAGGTTTGTGTCGACACCTAAATGTTATCAATTAAACAGTGGCCGAGAGAGCTCAATGCACTGCAACTTAAGAAAACAAATGCAAATAGAAAAAAAGACCAACAAATGAAGAAAAAATCTTCACCAGTTTGACAATACACGCTGCAAATACACACAACGTGACCAAATACAAAAATGCACTGCAAAAACTCGCAACACAAGCAGAAACCTGCTGCAAATACACACAACGCATCCAAATGCAGAAAGAAGTTGAAAGTAGCACAGACTGGAATGGAAGAGAAGGAAAATTAACCCTAAATGTGTAACAGGACTAACAGCACTTTTTGGTAAAGAAAGTGTTACACTTTATATTAAGTAAACAATTCCTATGGATTTACCATGTAATTACTTTAATGTTACACAGCAGCGGCCAGTAAGTTAGGCTTTACATATAAATTGTGGTTGGTGTCCAGAATGTTACACTTTATATTAAGTAAACAATTCCTATGGATTTACCATGTAATTACTTTAATGTTACACAGCAGCGGCCAGTAAGTTAGGCTTTACATATAAATTGTGGTTGGTGTCCAGAATGTTACACTTTATATTAAGTGGACAGTTCCTGAGGAGTTACCATGTAAGTACACTGGTATTACAGTAGTGCACCAACTCCACCAACTTGCGATCCAACTCCTCCACTTTACATATCCCTAAACCTACCCATCTCCACCCCCTGGATCAAATTGTTCCAATTACTCTTATACATATTGTTGTTACAAAATGTAGTTGTATATGTCCTGTTACACATTTGAACTTACACAAAACATTCGGAGGGTTGTTACATGTGTGTAGTTACAGAAATATCACAGCTCTAGATACTATGTACCAATGTGTACTTACACTGTGGTTACATACTATGTACACATCTAGTTACTATGTAAGTACACAGGTAGTAGGGCCACTTAATATAAAGTGGGACCTTTTTTGTTTTGTTTTATTTGTAGTAAAACAAATAAATTTTCGTAAGGGTTCTGTTGTGGTCTGTGCTACCTGCAACACCTTTCTGTATTTGGTTGCATTGTGCTTTTTGCAGCACGTATTTCCTTGTGTTGCGAGTTTTTGCTGTGCATTTCTGTATTTGGTTGTGTCGAGTGTATTTGCAGCATGTGTTGTCAAACAGATGATGATGTTTTCCTAATTTGCAGGTGTTTTTTTTTCTATTTGCATGTGTTTTTTCATTTGCAGCACGATTAGCTCTCTCGGCTACCGTACAAAAAATATTTAATAATCCTCAATATCAGCAAGACAAAATGAGTCATTAACTTCAACTGACAGGCACTGAACATTTATATGCACCTGCAAGCTCACATAAAGCTATATTTACTAAAAATCAAGTCAAAACCAGTTGACTTTATTGTTTATATTGTAGCCAATTGTAAACTATCGCCCTAGCAAAATGCTAAATGTGGACAATTATATGCAAAGTATCATGTTATTTTAGCATCATGATATTAGTTGTATGTCAGTGATAATATGATATCAGTGTGTTTCTCTTGAATTTGCGTTAGGTTTTGGTGCTCGTTGGTGGAGATTGTGTGAATGAGAATTTCGAGCGTCGAGAGCCAAACCTTTGCCTGTGGTTTGCCCAGTGCTTCATGCGCGGAGAGGGACTCATCCGAACCATCGAGTGGAGACCTTTAGCGCACCTCCCTGAGCCACCACGCTTCCGCCACTGTGTGTGTGTCCTCAACAACACGCTCTATATCATCGGAGGCCGGAAGTACTACGGTGCCCTGGACATTCTGAAGACTGCTCTGAGGTGAGGGTCTTTGGTTCATCTTGTGTTTGCACACAGCCATACGTAAGAAATAATCAGTGATTGTCAGTCCTGTGTCTTGTGTTTTGTTCCCCACGTGTTCCATGTCCCAGTTTTCCCATGTTGATTGTGTTAATTTGGCTCCACGTGCTGTCTCGAACGTCGATCCCGTGTCCTAGGTGTATCTTCCTAGATGTCAATAAAGACTGTTTGATTAAGATTCTCCTGCATTCTCCTCGTTCCTCGTTCGTCGCTCCTTGTTCCTCGCTCCTCACCGTAGGCACATCGTGACAGAAGACAGCTCCATAAACAGTGAGCGGCACCCCTACTCTCCGTGTTTTTGATTCCGGTTTTGAAAGTGTTTTTTTTTTGTTTTCCGTGTTTTCCCCCCGCAATTATGGAGATTGCTGCACACTTGATTGCCGTGGCCCGTAGAGATCTCCCCTTCGTCGAGTGTGCCTGGGAGTTCTGCGGGCTCGCCGCAGTGACGGCATTGGATGACGCCACCATCAACTCTCTGTTCTGGCACGGGGCCAATTACCATCGGCCCGTGGACCTCCCAGACACCACAGGACTAAGCTGGAGGGAAGCGATTTTCGGGTGTCTGGAGAGCATCTGGCCCCGAGCCAGAACCAACCCGCGGCCGCGCCGATGTCAAGCCAGCCAGCCGCTGCATTCCCAAGCCCGCCAGCCGCTCTGGTGTTAGGCCCGACGGCCGCGGCATTCTCGGGTTGTCAAGCCCACCGGCCACGCCGTTCACCTCTAACCAGGGGAGGAGGATGAGGAGAAAGGGACTGTCGCCCTTATCCTAGCCCCGGAGCTCCAGTGTCGGCTCCAGCCCCAGAGCTCGCTCTAGTGTCGCCTCCGGCCCCAGAGCTCGCTCCAGTGTGGGCTCCAGACCCCGAGTCCACTGATGGCTCCTGTTCCTGAGTTTAGCCCACGGAGGGCCCCTGTTCCTGAATTTAGCCCAGAGAGTGCTCCAGTCCCCGAGTTTTGCCCAGAGAGAGATCCAGTCCCCGAGTTTAGCCCAGAGAGGGCACCGTTCCCGAGTTTAGCCTAGAGAGGGTCCCGGTGCCCGAGTTTGGCCCAGAGAGGGCTCCAGTCCCCGAGTTTAGCCTAGAGAGGGTCCCGGTGCCCGAGTTTGGCCCAGAGAGGGCTCCAGTCCCCGAGTTTAGCCTAGAGAGGGTCCCGGTGCCCGAGTTTGGCCCAGAGACAGCTCCAGTCCCCGAGTTTAGCCCAAAGAGGGCTCCAGTCCCCGAGTGTAGCCAAGAGAGGGCTCCAGTCCCCGAGTTTAGCCCCGAGAGGGTTCCAGTCCCCGAGTTTAGCCAAGAGAGGGCTCCAGTCCCCGAGTTTATCCAAGAGAGGGCTCCAGTCCCCGAGTTTAGACCAGAGAGGGTTCCAGTCCCCGAGTTTAGCCCCGAGAGGGTTCCAGTAGTGGTGGAAAGAGTACTAAGAAATTGTACTTAAGTAAATGTATTGCTTTTTAAGGAATAATTTATTTGAGTACAAGTAAAAGTATTGAAAAATAATATGACTCATGTAAGAGTAAAAAAGTAGTTTGCTAAAAAAAAAAACTACTCACGTTACTGCGTTACAAAGTACTTTAGTATTCTACAGCTGAATAACATGCAGATAGAGATGCTTTGACTGATGAAACGTGGAAGACAATAAACACAAATGCAATGCTAATTGACAGCTTGTATCACAGTAAATATTTTTATAAAGAATATTATCTGTTTTTTTAAGAAGGGCAAAAGCAAAGAAGGGTAAGTGAAGGTTTAAAAGAAAAGAAAGGGTCTTAAACAGTGTGAACAGAAAGGTGCCAGTAAAAAATAATGTGGGGTATGGGTACGGTTGGGCATAGTTTGAATTTGAATGATTCTAATTCTTGTCAATTCCTAATTTCGATTCCAATAAGGTAAAAATAAATAAATAAATCTTAGATATCATCTTATTGCAAAATATTTAATAGTTAACGGAATACTCTGAATGAAAATCAACAGGCTAAAGAACACTTACACAAGGATGTGTGCATCAGAGAAAACAGCCCGTGAGTCTTCTTGACTTGAATGGTTTAAAATCACATTGAAAGTGTAGTTTGTTATAATAACAAAGGTGGACTCCGGGCACATTTTCGGTAGGAAAATGTTAACCCATACCTAGGCTTGGGAATCCAAAATCTATTCCAATTCTGGAATAGGTTGCTTATGGTCAGGAATCGTCTACTTGTTATAAAATTAAAATTTCGATTCCTCTTATCGATTCCTTTGTGCGCATTTTAATATGACTTTAAACCATTCAAGCACAAGAAGACTTGTCATGGACTATGCTCCATTCAGCTTAAACACTCCCAAGAAACTCCAGGGCACAGATGATTAATTTCCATAAAGTTTACTGAGAATATTGTGAAACTGTAATACAATACAAATGATATATATATTAATATTAAATCCAAATACAAGTGACAGAGAAAACAGCACGGATTATCTACACAGCGGTGATCTATATGATAAACACAATCGAGCTAGTAAACAATCGGCAGTAATAAACGTAAAGCTAGCTTAGCA
>NW_015547671.1:294302-318509 GCF_001515605.1 Sinocyclocheilus anshuiensis | reverse complement strand
CACTAAGGCTAAATTATGCCTAAGTCTTTCTTTGGCCTGCGCTCTGGAAGTGATCTGTTAATTCTGCTAACCTTTAATTAAAACGGAAACGAAAACTGAAACTAAACTATATAAAAACTAAATAAAAATGTGTTCACAAAATAAAAACTAAACTAAAACTAACAACAATATTAATGAAACTAATAAAAACTAAACTGAATTGTATAGCAAATTTGAAAACGATATTAAAATAAAAACGAATTTAAAAATTCTAAACTATAATAACCTTGGTTCTAGCCCCCGAGTTTAGTCCAAGGAGGGCTCCTGTTCCTGAGTTAAGCCCACAGAGGGCTCCTGTTCCTGAGTTTAGCCCACAGAGGGCTCCTATCCCCGAGTTTAGCCCAGAGAGGCTCCAGTCCCCGAGTTTAGCCTAGAGAGGGTCCCGGTGCCCGAGTTTGGCCCAGAGACAGCTCCAGTCCCCGAGTTTAGCCCAAAGAGGGCTCCAGTCCCCGAGTGTAGCCAAGAGAGGGCTCCAGTCCCCGAGTTTAGCCCAGAGAGGGTTCCAGTCCCCGAGTTTAGCCCCGAGAGGGTTCCAGTCCCCGAGTTTAGCCCAAAGAGGGCTCCAGTCCCCGAGTGTAGCCAAGAGAGGGCTCCAGTCCCCGAGTTTAGCCCAGAGAGGGTTCCAGTCCCCGAGTTTAGCCCCGAGAGGGTTCCAGTCCCCGAGTTTAGCCCCGAGAGGGTTCCAGTCCCCGAGTTTAGCCCCGAGAGGGTTCCAGTCCCCGAGTTTAGCCCCGAGAGGGTTCCAGTCCCCGAGTTTAGCCCCGAGAGGGTTCCAGTCCCCGAGTTTAGCCCCGAGAGGGTTCCAGTCCCCGAGTTTAGACCAGAGAGGGTTCCAGTCCCCGAGTTTAGCCCCGAGAGGGTTCCAGTAGTGGTGGAAAGAGTACTAAGAAATTGTACTTAAGTAAATGTATTGCTTTTTAAGGAATAATTTATTTGAGTACAAGTAAAAGTATTGAAAAATAATATGACTCATGTAAGAGTAAAAAAGTAGTTTGCTAAAAAAAAAAACTACTCACGTTACTGCGTTACAAAGTACTTTAGTATTCTACAGCTGAATAACATGCAGATAGAGATGCTTTGACTGATGAAACGTGGAAGACAATAAACACAAATGCAATGCTAATTGACAGCTTGTATCACAGTAAATATTTTTATAAAGAATATTATCTGTTTCACTGTGATAAGAAGCAACATGGAACCACAGAAGCTAACTGTTTCAGACACGACTGATGTTATATAGGGATTTTGGAGCAAAACATGATATTAGTCTCATTAATTGTCATGTTTGACGCTATGTTAAGCAAACATACTACCTTTCCCTGTTGCCAGGAGCAACTGTTTTATAACTAATTTTGAAAAGTACATTCACTTATAAGATTATGTGGTTGTTTTTAAGAAGGGCAAAAGCAAAGAAGGGTAAGTGAAGGTTTAAAAGAAAAGAAAGGGTCTTAAACAGTGTGAACAGAAAGGTGCCAGTAAAAAATAATGTGGGGTATGGGTACGGTTGGGCATAGTTTGAATTTGAATGATTCTAATTCTTGTCAATTCCTAATTTCGATTCCAATAAGGTAAAAATAAATAAATAAATCTTAGATATCATCTTATTGCAAAATATTTAATAGTTAACGGAATACTCTGAATGAAAATCAACAGGCTAAAGAACACTTACACAAGGATGTGTGCATCAGAGAAAACAGCCCGTGAGTCTTCTTGACTTGAATGGTTTAAAATCACATTGAAAGTGTAGTTTGTTATAATAACAAAGGTGGACTCCGGGCACATTTTCGGTAGGAAAATGTTAACCCATACCTAGGCTTGGGAATCCAAAATCTATTCCAATTCTGGAATAGGTTGCTTATGGTCAGGAATCGTCTACTTGTTATAAAATTAAAATTTCGATTCCTCTTATCGATTCCTTTGTGCGCATTTTAATATGACTTTAAACCATTCAGGCACAAGCAGCCTCATGCTCTGTTTTCTGTACTGCACACATAGGGGCGTAGCCATCATTTCAGAAATGAGGGGGACAGAAATGTAAAAATAAAAAAAAGAACAACTTTTGACTTTTGTCTAATTGACAAGCTTTATTTTTCTTACGTCTTTTAATTGGCTAAGAAATCAAATACACTGCTGGACGATAACCAATCATTTGTATTCTATATTTTTTTCTGTTTTTCTGTGTTTTCCTAATGACAATTTTAGGATTGGCTTATACAAACACATAATAAAGCAGAATTGGTTCTATATTGTAATAAATGTTATGTCAATTAGCACTGCATTATTCATATACTATATTTATTACCTGGAAATTACCTGAAATTACCTTTTTTTTGCTACAGCCATAGCTGGATGCCTTTGTCCATATTAGGGATTTCCTGCACGTCATAAGTTATTATATATTACTTCTACTAGGCCATTTTGGACTTTCTGTACCAGAGCGCACTCCGGCTTCGAGTATAAATGAAACATGCACTACATGTTCACATCGTCTCATTTTGGATATGAATAAATCGTCCGGTCATACGTAGACTATCTAGTTAATATAAATCATCTTTGATCTTTCAGCCAGATGCACGTAAAAATGCATGCGCTCTTATTTCAATGTTGTTGTTAATGTTGAGGTTATTTTAGCTTCGTACATTTAGTTTAACTACACAGTTAAAGAGAGCGATTTTTACCATTCAACTGAACTGTGTGCATGTATTTTAGACACATTGTTCTTGCTCCATCCATGCAATAATTCTATCAACCGAGTTTTCTATTTACTTATACTGCTGTGTGCTCTGGTAATATCAACAGTATGACCCATTTCAGGAGCTGACAAAATTATGATTTAAAATCAGAGCATAGCTCACATTCACTAAAATACTGAAATGATAATGATGCTGATTCAAAACCAGTGTTGCCAAATTAGATGGACGATTTCCAGGCCAAAAGCTCACAAAACCCCGCCCAAAACTTTAACTGAAAATAATATGATGGAATATGTAAATCAAGGTTGATAAGGGCCATTTTAACTCCTTAAAACAAAAGAATGATGACAAAATAATATAAATATAAAGTAAGATAAATTTCCCAGGTAAACGGATTGAATCGGGGCAAATAGCCTACATTAAAGAGAATTAGGCTAGCGAACATGAATAAAATATGCAAGCTGACACTGTCAAAGCGGCAAATCAAGAAATGCATCGTTTTCAATGTCAGCAGTCAGAATAATCCAATTTAAATGCAAAAAGTGCCCAATATAAGTGATTGGAAAAAGCAACGTAATTAGCAGGTATTTCACACTAGTTCATGCACACACCATGACAGTCAAAACTGATACTTAGGCCTACTGAATTATAATCCGGCAATTAAAAAAAAAAATAACAACAATAATGCGCTTACCTTCGTGCCGCTCTATAATTTTACACAGAACTAGAGGAAGCCTCTTGTTTAGTTCATATTGTAGAACATAATACAGAAATTTGCAGTCAAAACCAAGTCTACCAGTATTCAAGGATTTATCAATCTGGACCGTTTAAAAGATAAAAGACAGGATCGTATAAACCGACATAATTAGTTTCGGTTTTGATTAATTATGCCTAATTCAAATGTGCTCTGATTTCGGAGTTGCAGTGATAGAGCCTTCGTGTCATCTCACTCCACAATAATTCACGTTTTGAGAGTTGAGTCGCTCTCCCACTCTTTAACTTATATTTAGGCATTGTGATTACTTGAATATAGTCACTACATTCAAAATCAGATACGTTATAACTTATCACGCTAAAAACTTGTCACTCATGAATCATAACATGTCTGCTGAGCCCTCGTGATAAGTGCGGCTGTCGACGTTTACATCAGCACCAGCGCCTCTGCAGTGTGTGTGTGTGTGTGTGTGTAGTAACGTTCTGATGACTGACTGGATGCAGTACATGCATACTTGGGCTTGTTTGTTAAACAATTAGCCACTAAGGCTAAATTATGCCTAAGTCTTTCTTTGGCCTGCGCTCTGGAAGTGATCTGTTAATTCTGCTAACCTTTAATTAAAACGGAAACGAAAACTGAAACTAAACTATATAAAAACTAAATAAAAATGTGTTCACAAAATAAAAACTAAACTAAAACTAACAACAATATTAATGAAACTAATAAAAACTAAACTGAATTGTATAGCAAATTTGAAAACGATATTAAAATAAAAACGAATTTAAAAATTCTAAACTATAATAACCTTGGTTCTAGCCCCCGAGTTTAGTCCAAGGAGGGCTCCTGTTCCTGAGTTAAGCCCACAGAGGGCTCCTGTTCCTGAGTTTAGCCCACAGAGGGCTCCTATCCCCGAGTTTAGCCCAGAGAGGCTCCAGTCCCCGAGTTTAGCCTAGAGAGGGTCCCGGTGCCCGAGTTTGGCCCAGAGACAGCTCCAGTCCCCGAGTTTAGCCCAAAGAGGGCTCCAGTCCCCGAGTTTAGCCAAGAGAGGGCTCCAGTCCCCGAGTTTAGCCCAGAGAGGGTTCCAGTCCTCGAGTTTAGACCAGAGAGGGTTCCAGTCCCCGAGTTTAGCCCCGAGAGGGTTCCAGTCCCCGAGTTTAGCCCCGAGAGGGTTCCAGTCCCCGAGTTTAGCCCCGAGAGGGTTCCAGTCCCCGAGTTTAGCCCCGAGAGGGTTCCAGTCCCCGAGTTTAGCCCCGAGAGGGTTCCAGTCCCCGAGTTTAGCCCCGAGAGGGTTCCAGTCCCCGAGTTTAGCCCCGAGAGGGTTCCAGTCCCCGAGTTTAGCCCCGAGAGGGTTCCAGTCCCCGAGTTTAGCCCCGAGAGGGTTCCAGTCCCCGAGTTTAGCCCCGAGAGGGTTCCAGTCCCCGAGTTTAGCCCCGAGAGGGTTCCAGTCCCCGAGTTTAGACCAGAGAGGGTTCCAGTCCCCGAGTTTAGCCCCGAGAGGGTTCCAGTAGTGGTGGAAAGAGTACTAAGAAATTGTACTTAAGTAAATGTATTGCTTTTTAAGGAATAATTTATTTGAGTACAAGTAAAAGTATTGAAAAATAATATGACTCATGTAAGAGTAAAAAAGTAGTTTGCTAAAAAAAAAAACTACTCACGTTACTGCGTTACAAAGTACTTTAGTATTCTACAGCTGAATAACATGCAGATAGAGATGCTTTGACTGATGAAACGTGGAAGACAATAAACACAAATGCAATGCTAATTGACAGCTTGTATCACAGTAAATATTTTTATAAAGAATATTATCTGTTTCACTGTGATAAGAAGCAACATGGAACCACAGAAGCTAACTGTTTCAGACACGACTGATGTTATATAGGGATTTTGGAGCAAAACATGATATTAGTCTCATTAATTGTCATGTTTGACGCTATGTTAAGCAAACATACTACCTTTCCCTGTTGCCAGGAGCAACTGTTTTATAACTAATTTTGAAAAGTACATTCACGTATAATTTTATGTATTTTTTTTTTAAGAAGGGCAAAAGCAAAGAAGGGTAAGTGAAGGTTTAAAAGAAAAGAAAGGGTCTTAAACAGTGTGAACAGAAAGGTGCCAGTAAAAAATAATGTGGGGTATGGGTACGGTTGGGCATAGTTTGAATTTGAATGATTCTAATTCTTGTCAATTCCTAATTTCGATTCCAATAAGGTAAAAATAAATAAATAAATCTTAGATATCATCTTATTGCAAAATATTTAATAGTTAACGGAATACTCTGAATGAAAATCAACAGGCTAAAGAACACTTACACAAGGATGTGTGCATCAGAGAAAACAGCCCGTGAGTCTTCTTGACTTGAATGGTTTAAAATCACATTGAAAGTGTAGTTTGTTATAATAACAAAGGTGGACTCCAGGCACATTTTCGGTAGGACAAAAAAAAGAGCATTTTATTTAAAATGATTAACCCATACCTAGGCTTGGGAATCCAAAATCTATTCCAATTCTGGAATAGGGTGCTTTTAAGGTCAGGGATCATCTAGTTGTTATAAAATTAAAATTTTGATTCCTCTTATCGATTCCTTTGTGTGCAGTTTAATATGACTTTAAACCATTCAAGCACAATAAGACTCATGTACTGTTTTCTGTACTGCACACATATAGCCATCATTTCAGAAATGAGGGGGACAGAAATGTAAAAATAAAAAAAAGAACAACTTTTGACTTTTGTCTAATTGACATTTTTCTTTTTTCTTACGTCTTTTAATTGGCTAAGAAATCAAATACACTGCTGGACGATAACCAATCATCTATATTTTATAATATTTTTTCAACACATCAAAAGGCAGAATAGTTTCTTTATTGTAATAAATGTTATGTCAATTAGCACTGCATTAAATGGAAAGGACCTAAAATTACCTTTTTTTAGCTACAGCCATAGCTGGACGCCTTTGTCCATATTAGAGATTTCCTGAACGTCATAAGTTATTATCCATATTAGGGATTTGCTGCACATCATAAGTTATTATATAACTTCTACTGGGCCGTTGTGGACTTTCTGCGCGAGAGCGCCCTCCGGCTTCGAATATGAATGAAACATGCACTGCATGAGAGTGTTTTAGCGCTCCGTGATGTTCACATCGTTTCATTTTGGATATGAATAAATCGTCCGGTCATACATAGACTATCTTGTTTCTTCACCCATGTGCTCACACATCCAAAGCACGCACACAGAAAAAGTTATTTAAAATGCATCTAAAATGTAAAAATTTACTCAAGTACTGTAACGAAAGTATTTGTAATTAGTTACTTTCCACCTTTAGGTTCCAGTCCCCGAGTTTAGCCCCGAGAGTTTTCCAATCCCCGAGTTTGGCCCAGAGAGGGTTCCAGTCCACGCGTTTAGCCCAGAGAGGGCTCCGGTCCTCGAGTTTATCCCAGAGTCAAGTCAAGTCAAGTCAAGTCACCTTTATTTATATAGTGCTTTTTCAGTGATGTCATCATCCAGCTCAGTTCAGTTTAAATAGTATCTGTGCAATCAAGTCGATGATATCGCTGGAAATTAAGTCTCCCCAACTAAGCAAGCCAGAGGCGACAGCGGCAAGGAACCAAAACTACATCGGTGACAGAATGGAGAAAAAACCTTGGGAGAAACCAGTCTCAGTCGGGCGGCCAGTTCTCTGGCCAGACGAAATCAGCAGTTAAATTCAAGGTTGCAGCAAATTCACATTTTGCAGAGGACTCATCTGTTTCCTTTGGTCTTGTCCCGGTGGCCGTCTAGGACTGTGAGAGGGCTCCTGTCCCCGAGTTTGGCCCAGAGAGGGTTCCAGTCCCCGAGTTTAACCCAGAGAGGGTTCCGGTTCCCACGTTCAGCCCTAGGAGGGCTCTAGTTCCCACGTCCAGCCCAAGGAGGGCTCCATTCCCCAAGTCATGCCCAGGAAGGGCCACAGTTCCTGAGTAAGGGCTATGGAGGGCCTCTGAAACAACCTTCTCCCCAAGGATTTTTTTTGTTGGAAGGGGGTTGGTAGTAGGGGTCCATCCGTGGAGGCCGGGCCGAGTGGCGAGGACAGGCTCCCCGAGCTCCCTGTTCCGCCATGGCCTCCTGAACTGTCTGCTCCGCCATGGCCCCCTGAGTTCCCTGCTCCACCATGGCTTCCCAGTCTGCCTGTTCCGCCATGGCGCCCGAAATGGGTGCCACTCTGGAGGCCTGCCGTCAAGTATAAGCCAGTCCTGAGGGGCCTCCGGGGAGGGGGGAGTAATGTCAGTCCTGTGTCCTGTGTTTTGTTCCCCACGTGTTCCATGTCCCAGTTTTCCCATGTTGATTTTGTTAATTTGGTTCCAGGTGCTGTCTCGAACGTCAATCCCGTGTCCTAAATGTATCTCCCTAGATGTCAATAAAGACTGTTTGATTAAGATTCTCCTGCGTTCTCCTCGTTCCTCGCTCCTTACCGTAGGCACATCGTGACAACGATAATGCTTAAACTGGTCATTATTTTGCTCAAATATTACAATCTTATATTATAATATAAACTTTCAGAAAAGTACAAATTCAGAAAATCTCAGCTTGCATAGTTGATTTTACCTCATTCTAGCTACTTGATTTATCGTAAAGATTGTGGTAATTGAATTGCTGTATTATGAAGACTGGTACAAAAACTTCTCTCAAAAGTTAAACCACTCAAATTTGTAATACAGTTATGTTAACATTTTTCTATTATAACAAGAAAGATGCTATTCAGAAATCACAATTGCAAACAGTCCAGATTAAAGTTTTAATTTATCACCATCGTTTATAACTGAGGTTTGCTGGCAGATTGTAGCATAGCAAACAAATGCCTAAAAAGAAAACAGATCGACTGTACTACAATTTCATTTGAGCGAAATATTGTAGTGAAGATCTAAACTCCAACATATCTCTTTGCCATTTTTTTTTGATCATTTGCAATTTTTTGTCCCTTAGAACAGAGAGAGCGCAAGCATATGGTTGCCAGAATGGGAATACTAAGTAAAACACCGTGCAGAAAATGTATCCATTTAAGAGAAAAGTTTTGACTGGGGGGGATTTAAAATCTTGACATCTGATGGTCAGAAGCACCAAAGCTTGTTGCCAATGCAAGATAAGGCAAATGTCAAATGAATATGAAATGATTTCCATATAAATAACCTGTGGGCAAATATCGCAGATGATTGCTTAATCGAGAGAAGCAGAAATCATCTAGTCTGTGTGTCCTTGTGCAGATTTGATCCTGCTCAGGGCAGATGGGAACGTCTTCCTGACATGTCCAGACCCAGGGATTACTTCGCCGCTGTGTGTCACAGAGGGAAGGTGTTTGTCCTGGGAGGAAACTGTGATGACATGAACTGTCTGGACTCAGTGGAGTGTTACACACCTGAGGACAACACCTGGAGGTAAAGACAGTCTATTTCTGTTCACTACAAAGTATTTTCACATGCTCACAGAGTATACCATTACAGATAAAATACAGGTGTTTCGTTGAATATAAAGAAGCTTGTATGTTTTCCATATGAGGGATCAAAATAGTATTTTGGTAGTTATAGATGCATGAATTTGATAGAATGAATCAGTGCTTTTCAACCATGTTCCTGGATGCCCCTAACACTGCAGTTTTTGAATGTCTCCGTTCTCTTTCACACCAGTTTTCAGGTCTTGGAGTCTCTACTAATGGGCTGATGACCTGAATCAAGTGTGTTTGACAAAATGTGCATTGTTGGTGGGGGCTTCGGGAATAGGGTTGAAAACCCCTGGTATACACAACAAAACATCAATGCACATGTATCTGCAAGTTCAAATACTGCAGGATATTTTCTCTTGACCTTACAATTCTTCATAATGTTTGAAGTTTCAATGTGTTCATCAGCTGGTGATTTGGTAACTTCCGGCCATTTGTCTCTTCTCCTCAAGTTCACACAGGTTTTCTAGCAGAGGAACCACAAGTGTAGAGAATCACAAAGCGATAAACGTGCTTGAAATTTGGAGGGGAACAAAGCACTTTTTGACCAACATAATGGACCTTTTTATTTAAAGGAAATAAATAATTTAATTAGATTTAATAAATAGATGAAAGGAAATTAAAAATGTTTTTTTATTTTGAAATATTCACACTCTTAATCATGTCAAAAACGGCTTCATTATGTTGGGTCTCTCACATTATGAATCACGTAAATGGTAACCTATATTTTTCATTCAAAATGGTATAATTCCACAACAATATCACATTAAATATACCCAGCCGGCATTTCAACGTTGAATCAACATCAGGTACCATGGTTGAATCAAAGTTGAATCAGGTTTTGGTTTTGCAAACTGAATCAACGTTGATATTGTGACGTTATTTCACCGTTGAAATTGCAAC
This sequence comes from Sinocyclocheilus anshuiensis, assembly GCF_001515605.1. Lineage (NCBI taxonomy): Eukaryota > Metazoa > Chordata > Actinopteri > Cypriniformes > Cyprinidae > Sinocyclocheilus > Sinocyclocheilus anshuiensis. The sequence continues at coordinate 308,692 of NW_015547671.1, read as the reverse complement.
GTTGTTTCACTATCTTACCTTCAGCATGGGTGAATTACCTATTACCTCTTTCACTGTTAAGAGTGTGGCGCTGGAATTCACGCTCGGCTTCTGTGAAAAGTAAAGTCCGTCTTCTTTGATTTTACTGGCTCATTCTGACAAGTGAGGAAGACTATCCTAAAAAATGTAGTGAAAACCGGAAAAGTTTTTCCCTTGCATTTTTAAAAAAGTTTCACATATACACGACAACGGTTTCAAAACGATTCACGTTTACACATATCAAATACCAAAAACGCTGTATTACGTATGCCAGGCCAGTAGATGGCGATGTCACCTTGTTAGTAAAACAGTACACTTTGCTGAAGAAGCGTTAGCAAACTCACTACCATGTACTCAGCCATTGTTGTGTATGTTTGTTCGCTCTTGCCTTTAAAATCGACACGTACTGCGCATGTCTACATACCTAACACGTACTACGCACAAGCATGATATCACCGTTTTCAAAGATTCCCATATTGGGTGTTTACACGGAAATGATAACGGTGGCGTTTTCAAAAACTTGCACTTTGAAACCCGTTTTCAAAATTATGCGTTTTCAGTCCATTGTCATGTAAACGAACAGGCAAAACGCATAAAAAGTTTCTCGTTTCTCACTGAAAATGTTGTGTAAATGGCCCCTGAGATTAAAATCTCTTTTCCAGGAGTGTCCTGGCCAAGATAGGCAGCCGAGTTTGCATATACAAATGAACAACACAGTTACAACATACATTACAAAACCAACATATAACCAGTTAAAAACAATTACACACCATTAAGTTGCTCTCTAAGTTAAAGACTTAAAATAATTATAAGACTCCTTTTGGAGAAGATTCCAATCTGAAGTGGTGGCATATTTAAAAGTCGTTTTACCGAGTTCAGTTCTGACACGGGCACACAAAGATTATAATTTGATTGAGATATAATGAATAATTTCCAAATGAAGTCCTTTGTATGACACAACAGAGATAAAATGGCAAATGACCCAAAATTGCCTTATAATATCTCAACAGATGACAATGCATTTTTCACCGAACACTCAAAGAAGGCCATGCAACTCTTTTATATAATTCACAATGATGAGTTAAAAATTTACTGTACAATCAGTTATAAATCTCAGAGCACCATGGTACAAAGCATCCAAGGAGGAGAGAAGGGGCATGCTGATAAACTACATCCCCGTAATCGAGAACCGGTCAAAACGTAACGGACACGTAACGTAATGTTTTTTCCTCACATTGAATGAAAAACATGACGTATTTCTAAAGTAAACCCCAACTTCTTTCTTTATTTATTTTTTCTCAAATATGTGAAACAAAACGTAGCTTGTTGTCAATAATAATACCAAGATATTTGTACTCTGACACTGAGGTAATTTGGCTCCCCTGAGAAGTTTGAAGAGTTCTCTGAAGAAGTTCTCGAATTTGAAAATAACATGCATTTTGTAACTTTTAATCTTTTAATGAAACGTTTTGTCATTCTAACAACAAACTAAGCAGTTCAAGTCATGTCCATTAAATATAAATGTGTCTTTTCCTCCTGCTGCTATCACAGGCTGTGTCATCCTCTGGACGCTGCTCTCTGCGGTCACGCCGCTGCCGTGTTGAACGGAGAGATGTTTGTGTCTGGTGGTTGCGACTCTCGTCTGCGCTGCTGTCCGTGTTTGTGGATCTACGACCCCGTGCACGGCTGCTCAGAACGATCACCCATGACAGCAGGAGCGGGACGGGCAGGTCACGTGATGCTGGTTTCGGGACAGCGATTGGTCGTGGCCGGGGGGTTGCAGCCAGTGTGGGCGGGGTTTGGAGACCAGCTGCAGTGTGAGTCGTACGATCCCGTTCATGACTCCTGGACGTCTTTCCCCATGCTGCCCCGACCGCACCTCTCACCCGCGGCGGCCGCTCTTGACGGTCAGCTGTATATTTTTGGAGGGTCTTCGGCCGATTCTGCCCGTGATACACCATGGGTGCACCGTTATGATCCACAGGCAAAGTGCTGGGACAAACTGGGAGCAATGCCACGACCTTACGCAGATCTCGCTGCATGCGCTTTACAGCTGCCTGGCAGTCCGAAGAACTGAACGAGCGGTTGAAATGTCATTTTTATGAATATTTATTAGTGTATTCTAATATTACAATGACTTTCGGGGATTGTTCTGACACTTACCCAAAAATTTGTCAGGGTGAACAAAATGATAAATGTTAACAGCTGATTGTGCGCACTTACCAACAGCTGTCTATTGAACAAACATCCTATAACAATTAATAATTATGAGGCAAGTAGGACTAGGCAAAAAAAAAAAAAACTGACTAGAGCTGCAGGAAAATTACATCATGTCACCACTGATTGGCTAATGTAAATGCAACTGTATCAGAGATGCTTTAAATAGTTTCCTGCTCTTGTGTAAATACATTTTGTGCTATATTATGTAGCTGATTTTTTTTTTGTGCTATATTATGTATGTGAACGTGAATTTTAGTATTAAATAGGAACGTTTTTATCTGGTTTGACCCCTTGTCTAGTCAGTCATTGCAGGCCTGGATGTCCTCATATGCATGTTAATCAATGGAGAAAAAAAAAAACGAGAGAAAAATATTAAAGAGAATAAGGTAAACGAGAGAAAGTGGTTAAAGTAGCATTTAAATCAAATGCAAGCATGATTTGTAACACCAGCGAATGGAATTTACTCTTATATAAGTTGAAATTATATGAAGAGAGCAACAGTGCACCTGCACACAAGTGAAATATAATGTGGAGTTGTCTGTGCCTATGATTTCCATAAATTAAGAGTTGTGTGTTGTTGTTGTCTTTTATTTGCATGTGTCATTACATTGTGTGCATAGCACTCATGACACAACAGATACTAATGGTGATACAGAATATGTTCAAAGTTTGTGAAAATATTGTTTAGTTTGGGATGCAGAAACATGCTGTTGGTCACTGACAGTATCAAAGCTGAAAGAAAATGGAAAACAAAAATGCAAATGTTGAGATGGATTTCTCCCGTGAAGCCGCAGTGGAAACACAATACTTCATTACAGCAAAGACAGACTCTCCACATTCAAATTAACACACTTCCAGAGAATTACACATAAAAGACAAAAAAGAAAAACGTGAATGAGGAAGACACATTTGTTTAGAGTAGCCTAATAAACAAATGATGTGATGCTGAATGAGAGCAGATATAATAATCACACAGTCTGAAGCTGCAGAGAGAAACATCAGACTCAGGACAGAAACACACGACCTCTAAAGTAAGAATAACTTGTATGCTCAATATTTAACTAGAATTACACTTTGAGATATTAATATTGTCTTAATAATTGTGTACAGTGAATTTATGTTCCTGTTAAGATGTAGTTTTAATTGTCACTGAAATCATGTTTTACACCAAAATGAATCAGTGAATATTTAACATCTGAGTTTTTCTATATCTTTTCTCTTCAGAAATGGACCAAACTCTAGATTTCATTCTTCTTCTCATTGGTGAGTGTGTTTGTGGTTTTATTTATGGTTTCTAGTTTCATTAGGTTTGATCCTGTTATGAAGATCACTAAAGCAAAGCCTCTCTTTCACAGCTCTCTGCTCCGTATCTGAATGTGTTCAGCGTCAGTATCACTTTATAAATGAGAGGAAGACCTGGACTGAAGCTCAGAGATACTGCAGAGAGAATTACACAGATCTGGCCACCGTTGACAACATGAACGACATGAACGAGCTGAAGAAGAGTGTGAATGATGAAGGTGTTGAAGATGTCTGGATCGGGCTGCAGAAGACGGGTCGTGATGAATGGCAGTGGCCTTCAGGTGAACCTGTGCTCTATCTGAACTGGGGAGATAAACAACCAGAAGGCAGAGATGATTGTGCTATGATGCTGAATAGAGAATGGCATGATTTGCCATGTAATGATAATCGATATTTCATCTGCAACAACAGTGAGTGCCGCTATTTAAAATCACAACAACCGTTAATTTATAGATGTACATTTAAATATTACATTTTAATTTTATTGTGAATATAGAACAGACTGTGTATATATGTCACACTTTCAGTTTTGATACAGTTTCTGTATAGACACAATATTTTCCAGGAAAAAAAATACTTTATTTCAATCATTAGTATTTTTATTTATTTATTTATTGGTTTGTTTGTTTCTAACACAAGGGTAAATTGTCACAATAAGAACCTGCAAATTGAAGAGGCTAAATAAAAAAAAAAAATCAGAGAAAAAGAGAGACTTGTATGGATCTAGTTGTTAATAATCATAATAATTATTTGATAATAATTATAATACTTACTTTACAGCAGAGATTAGAGGTGATACAGCTTGATGTTTTCAGCCTTCAGTATATCAACACAAACATTAATTTTTGCTTGTTGATTAAGTCTAGTCCATTAAAACATAAAACAATAGAATATCAACTGTATTGATTTCTAAATGACTAATCTACTGTTCAGGTAAATGTTTCTGGGACTAGTCAACATTTTAACTGACAATTCTCTCATCCGACTCTTTGTGTCTGAATCCAGTGTTCTAGAGAGACATATAAGGAAACATAATGGACAAACAGAAAGAGCTTTCTAATAAGCATGATGTTCCCAGATGTTACTTCATGTTAAATGTGTTACATCTTTAAAATAATCCTGAATATATTCTGGATATTCAATATATCACTAGCTGTAGAAGCAGCTCAAGTTGAATGACTTGTTTCTGATGTTTCCACCGCTGCTCCTGTTCAGATCCAAACCATAAAGCAGCATAAGAATAATTAACAAACGGATTCATGAATCTTCTCTCTTTTTTTTTGTTTTTCTTAAAGCAAACACAGGACTAATCTTTGTCAATCAGATGATGAACTGGACAGACGCTCAGAGTTACTGCAGACAGAATCACACTGATCTGGTCAGTGTGAGAAGCCAGAATGAGAATCAACAGGTGCAGAAGATCATCAGTGATAGACAGTTATCTGAAACCTTATCACAAGTCTGGATCGGTCTGTTCAGAGTCAGAGACTCATGGCAGTGGTCCCATTAAAACATAAAACAATTGACCATGAAGATGGTCATCATCACTGCAACTATAATAATTCACAAATTACCACTCTACAGTCCAAGTAAACATTTCTATGGACTAGTTAACTAACATATTTAGCTGGAGTGTAACATTTTCCTCTGTTCGATGTTTCTCTCATGTTGCTCTTTGTGTCTGAATCAAGTATTCCATAGAGACATGCAACGAAACAAAATGGACAAATAGAAAGCACTTTAAATTCATCACAGTGTCACAAATGTTACTTCACGTCATATCTTTAACTTAAGTCAAGTCTGCAATAAAGCAGACTTGACTTAATCCTGAATGTATTGTAAATATTCAATATATCACCAGCTGTAGAAGCAGCTCAAGTCTTTTGATGCCATGTTTCTGATGTTTCCACTGCTGCTCCTGTTCACATCCAAACCATATAAGAATAATGAACAAACTGATTCATGAAACTTTGTCCATTTGTTTTTTCTTAAAGCGAACACAGCATTTGTCCTTGGGAATCAGCAAATGCAATGGAGAGATGCTCAGAGTTACTGCAGACAGAATCACACTGATCTGGTCAGTGTGAGGAACCAGAACGAGAGTGAACAAGTTGAAAAATTAATTAATGGTAGTCATTTGTTTGAATTACAAGTCTGGATCGGTTTGTTCAGAGACTCATGGCAGTGGTCAGATCAGAGTGACTCCTCATTCAGATACTGGAAGTCTGGTGAACCTGATAATAATGGACGTGGTGAAAACTGTGCAGCTGTTAATGCTCAGGGAAAATGGTTTGATGTCTCTTGCACCAAACCATATCCTTTCGTGTGTCATGAAGGTGAGTAGATCTTCACAAAACACACACACACACACTCCATCATCACCTCCAGATCTCTTAAAGTTGACGCTACATGTCTGACATGACAAATTCATCCACAGTGTTTGTTCTGCATGTTGTTTTTGACCAGTCTCTCTCTAGTTTCTGCTTGTGCTTTGTTTGGTTTCCAGATAAACTGATTGTGATCAGAGAGAATCTGACGTGGTCTGAAGCTCTGAGATACTGCAGACAGAATCATGTGGATCTGGTCTCGGTTCATTCAGAAGAGATTCAGCATGAGGTGAGGAACGTGGTTAAACGAGCGTCTACTGCGGCGGTGTGGTTGAGTTTGCGTCACTCCTGCACTGTGGGCATCTGGTTCTGGGTGAATGGAGAGACCGCGTGCTATCAGAACTGGGCTCCAGGGAACGGCACATCAGAGGAGGACTGTGAAGACGCAGTGAGATCTGGAGCAGTTCAGTCTGGAGGAGGTCAGCGCTGGATCAGCCGTCCTGAACACGACAAACTCAACTTCATCTGCAGCAGATATTAAGAGTGAAAGGATACACAGAAAGAAGTGCTTGTGTGTTTACTCCCTTTAACTTAATTTTCATTCATCACTTTGTAAAGGAATAATTTGAAAATGTTTTGTCTCAACAGGCAGTCGCACCCGAGGGTTAAAAATACAGAGACGTTTTGCTCACTCAACATGGTGTGTGTGTGTGTGTGTGTGTGTGTGTGTGTGTGTGTCATTTACTAACTTCATTGAATTTTGTGATGGTCAAAGGGCATCATAGACTCTCAATTAGATATACATTTATACTAGTTTCTGTTTCATCATGATATAAATAATATAAGTGAAGAGTGTAATATGAGGTTTATTAAATTTCCTATCTGTGTTTTAAGGATCTGCGTATGTTGTTGCGTCTACTTCTCTCTCTTATATTGAGTTTCATGTGTCAATGTCTTTAGATTAGAAATGATGGTTGGATATGAATCAGTGAGCACCAACATTATGTGTCTCAGCTAAATGAAGTAATGTTTATTCTTTAAGGAGTGAAGGTTGGGTATAAAATCTCTAGAATTATTTTGCACGAAGTATTAAAGAATGTGTCAACAACAGCAGCTCAAATAAACTCCTGTACAACCAGCACTCTCATCTCTTTCTTTGACTGTTTCCCAACATCAGAATTATAAAATCCAACTGGGTTTCAATCATAATTCATTAAGCTCGGCCACTATATGTTTCTGGGAAAAAATGGCCTGATTGGAATGGTGACTCCATTGCAGGGCAATAAATAAATAAAATCAGCACTGTTAAAAAATGAGAAATAAACTATGTTGACATTGTTGGTAATTAGATAAAATTAATAAACAGTTTAACCAAACATATTTTACCTGGAAGAAATACAATACTGACTCCATTTTTGTATGTAAAAGTCTGTCAGAAATATCTCTGCTGTGTACCTGATGGCAGCTGTCACACACAGTTGCCAGGCGACAGGAGCGGTGGGCGGGAACAGCTGGTGATGCAAACAGCAAATCTTCCATAGACCATAGTCTCATTTAACAATGGCCACTTTGACCTTCATGGACTTTGAGGGATGCAGCCTCTGAATTGGGATGCAGTTACAGTGTAACTTTCCTGTTGTTGCAATAAAACCGATAAATACGACTGAATGAAATGTAAATAAATACAATAACACTCACTTTTTATCCTAATGTTTCACATCAGAGATGCAAATATTGTCCAGCCTGAATGTCTAAATGTGGTGTGGACATAAACAAATGAATGAGGATGTGTTTACATGCAAACATAATCATCTTTTATCTGAGATCTAAGCGTCTGGAGCATGCCTGCAAAATTAGCTGACAGAACTATTCCAAACAATGTGGGCACAAGGTACTCTCCCTCAAGACTTCAAGGACGCCATCATAGTGGACCTTTACAAACACAAAGGAAACAGACAGATGTGTGATAACCACCAAGGAATCTCACTCCTCTGCATCTCGGGAAAAATCCTTGCAAGAATCCTCCTGCACCGTCTCACTGTGCACTTAGAGCAGGGTTTACTCCCCGAGAGTCAGTGTGGCTTCAGGAAAGAACGAGGAACAGTAAACATGATATTTGCTGCCCGACAACCTCAAGAGAAGTGCCAGGAACAAACTGTTGACCTTTACATCGCATTCGTGGACTCAACCAAGGCATTCAATACCGTAAGTTGTGAGGGGCTTTGGAAGATCATGAGTAAGTTTGGTTGCCCTGAAAGATTCATTTGCATAGTATGCCAATTCCACAACGGCATGCAGGCTTGTGTGCTTGATGATGGAGATCTACCTTCTCAGTTACAAACGGAGTGAAGCAAGGCTGCGTGCTTGCCCCCACACTGTTCAGCATGATGTTTCCTGCAATGCTGACAGATAAGTAGATAAAATCAAAGTCCTTGTAGCCAGACTATGTCATTATACTTCCATTACATCATGTTTGCTGGTGACTGCGCCCTGAATATGGGAAGTGCTTGTGACATGCAGGACAGCCTGGAACTGTTCTCCACTGCAGGCAACAACTTTGGCCCAACTATTAGTATAATGAAGACTGTGGTGATGTACCAGCATGCCCCACAAAAACCATACCAGGAGCCCACTGTAACAGTGAACAACCAGACGCTGTCAGCAGTGGACAAGTTCACCTATCTAGGGAGCACCCTTTCATGCAACGTGAATATCGATGATGACACAGCCATTAGAGTAGCCAAGGCCAGCACTGCCATTAGCAGACATCACTCATCAATGTGGGAACAAAAGGGGATCAGCTTGACCACCAAGCTGAAGGTCTACAGGGCAGGAGTCCTATCTGTCCTCCTTTATGCCTCTGAAACTTTGACAGTCTACCAACAACATGCCAAGAAGCTGAACCACTTCCACCTCTGAACTGCTGAAAGTGAAGTGGCAAGATAAAGTCCCCAACACAGACATAATCGAAAGGACAAACATGCCCGGTATCTTCACAATGCTGCAAAAACCTATGCTAAGCCGGAAACATTGTGAGATTGTCCAACAAACGTCTTAATAAAATGCTTCCTGTATGGAGAGCTGAAAATGAGTGAATGCTCTCTAGGCAGACAGAAAAAGAAGTTCAAAGACACTTTAAAAGCCTCAATGAATGATTTTGGCATTGACTACTCTTCATGGGAAGACATTGACCTAGAATGTTCAGCCTGGCACCTTGCTGTAACAGATGGGCAGCTGAGCATTGAGACATTAAAGAAAAAAGAGAGCTGCAAGCAAAGCCTGAGCGAGCAACAATCGAATGACAGAGACACCCCGACTCCTTTGATCTGGCTGTTTTGCCAGAGACATTTTCAGGCTCAGATTGGCCTTACCAGCCATCTGCAAACCCATGTTTCTCTCTCCTAGATGACACTGGATAAAGTTGGTCATCTTCTTATAGAAGGACGAACAGAAAACAAAATCATGTTTTATAAACAATCAAACAAAGAGCCTACAGTAAACAGTCGGAGTAAGAAACAAAACTAAATAAGAATTTTCACAAATGAATTAATTCTAAAAAAATGTAACAATCTTTTAATTTCCACATTACAGCCAGTCACAATCAAGTATTTAGACAGAAAATAAGACACGTTTATTCCGAAATTGTAGCAGCAGGTTTTTTTTAATTATATTTTACTTTCTAAAGATGAAGAATATCTGAAAGCGCATGCAGCAGACAGTCATGCTGTGGAAAAAATAAATAAATACCTTAGTACAGTGGAATGTATTATTGCTTGAGCGAGTCAGGAATGACACTACTATTCACTTAAATAAGGCTAGCAACAATCTGTTCTATTTAGCTGCTGCAGTTTGCCCAGCGACTTCAGTATTTGATTACATAGTAGCTAACAAGAGAAAACTTTAATGTAGCCAGATAAGAAAATCGATCAAAATATTGTGCAATTTTTTCTTTTTTGTAATAATATAAACAACTTAATAACTAAGAATGGTGCCACATACAGATATGTCCCAGTGCACTCTTGAACACACAGGTAACTTTACAAGAGGAAACTGTGGTAAATTAACATTGCAAAATAATGAACAAAGTTACCTTGCTGAATTGAAAAAAAAAGTGTTGAATCTACTGCAAAAATAAAGAAATAATAAATAAATTACTGTATTGTGAGTCACAGTAAAAACTGATGCTTTACAGATCTACAGCAACATGCTGTATGCCTACACTTTCTCACTCTAAACTCGTCACATATTGACGCTTCGTCAGGACCCCTTGGCGCCACTTTTTGACACACAGGGTACCCCTTTAGCGTAATTTTTCCGATGCGGTCGGTCCTCCATTGCTTTAAATAAAAATCCTTGGTGTCAAAATGCCGACGTGAAAGGCACTGGGAATTTTTTCGTCATGATTAACTTATATATTGGGTAATAATATTGTTATTATTGCATATATGTTGGGGTGTAATTTTTCAATGTAAATAGTCACAACAGTTTTATTTACATTACACTATTTACACTTTTATGAGCACGTAACCCAACCCCTGCCCCTAAACCTACCATTTGTCGATAAAACACAAGATATAACAGGCAGATACAGCTACAGTCACAATTTATTCAAAACATATTAATATTCAAAGTCTTCCGAGGCAAAATGATTGATTTGTGAGAGGAATAGTCACGATCACGGTCTCCGTCCGCCGTAAAGCTCAGATCCTGTGTGCAGTCTGTGCGCGAACTCAAAAAAGACCACCAGAAGAAGCCTTACGTCAGCCTTGATTGTGAAATGCTATTGGCTCTTGTGTGTCTTGTGACTGATTGCGTCATGCTACGGAGTATCTTTTTAAATGAGATGTGAGCACGTTAATGGAGCGGGATCATTTTCAGTGATAAAAACCTTATGTTTTACTCTCTTCTTCGCATAAAGACACTGTATGGCTTCAGAAGACTTAGAATGCAACAGGACTTGTTTGTAATGCTTTTATACTGATTGTTATGGTCAGGTTTTGCAAATACATGTGACTGTACTTTTATTTCCCTGTTGTGTGTTTTATATTGTTCAGAAGTTGGTAGGTTTAGGGAAGGGGTGGGGTTATGTTCTCCAATGAAAGCATCCATTTATATAAAATTGTTTCTATTTTTTACAAATGCATGCAAACCATTGAATTAAGACAAACAACTGAAAACAATAGAGGACCCTGCACGTCGAAAAGTGACGCTAAAAGGATACCCGTGCTTCGAAAAAAGATGTCAGTATGAAAATTAGTGGAAAGAGATGGACAAATACACAAATATAGAGGAAGTAAAACATGAAATAGGGGTTTTTAGAGTAGTAAACAAATGATGTGATGCTGAATGACGGATGAGAGCAGATATGATAATCACACAGTCTGAAGCTGCAGACAGAAACATCAGACTCAGGACAGAGACACACGACCTCTAAAGTAAGAAAAACTCACATGCTTATTCTTTAACTAGAATTAGACTTTGAAATGTTAATATTATCTGAATTGTTGTGAATCCTGTTATGCCGCTAAGATGTTTTTTTTTTTCATAATGTTTTACTCTAAGATGAAAATTAGTGTATTTGAGTTTTTTTTATGTGTTTTGTCCTCAGAAGTGGACCAAACTCTATTTTTCATTATTCTTCTCATTGGTGAGTGTGTTTGTGGTTTTATTGATGATTTATTGTTTCATTAGGTTTGATCCTGTTATGAAAAGCATTAAAGCAAAGTCTCTCTTACCGTCTCATTTAACAACGTTAACTTCGATCTTTGTGGACTTCGAGGCATGAGGCCTTTGAATTGAGACACATTTACAGTGTAACTTTTCTGCAATAAAACTAACAAATTAATAAGACTGAATGAAATGTAATCAAATGCGACTAAAACAATAACACTCGTTGTTTATGCTTCGGTTTCACGTCAGAAATGTAAATACTGTCCATCCTGAACGTCTAAATGTGGTGTGGACATAAACAAATAAATGAGGATGTGTTTACACGCAAACATAACCATGTTTTATAAACAAGCAAAAAAAGAAAAAAAAGCATACAGTAAACGGCAGGAGTAGGAAACGATTCTGCATCAGTATCACTTTATAAATGAGAACAAGGCCTGGACTGAAGCTCAGAGATACTGCAGAGAGAAATACACAGATCTGGCCACCGTTGACAACATGAACGACATGAACGAGCTGAAGAAGAGTGTGAATGATGAAGGTGTTGAAGATGTCTGGATTGGGCTGCAGAAGACGGGTCGTGATGAATGGCAGTGGTCTTCAGGTGAACCTGTGCTCTATCTGAATTGGGGAGATCAACAACCAAATTGTGGTGAAGAAGAATGTGCTATGATGACACATGGACAATGGCATGATGTGGGATGTAGTAGGTGCCTAACTTTCATCAGCAATTCATCCAATAACCGTAAGTGCATCTCCCTACAATGGCAACAAACATTAATGTATAAAAAGATGCATATATATATTCAACCCTGCTCCTGGAGGTCCACTGCCCTGTAAAGTTTCTATCCAACAGCTTGATTGACAGAAATTCAGCTTGTGATTTTCAACTGATCCTGAAGAGCTTGATTTGCTTCTTCAGGTGTGTTTGATTAGGGTTGGAGTGAAACTCTGCAGGACTGTGGCTCTCCAATACACAATACGACACAATACTAATTGCTTCTACTTTTTAAAGTGGTCATAAATATAAACAACTTGAAGTCGGTTTCTGTAGAGAAAAACTAATGTTGGCCTGGAAAAACAAAAAAAAGAATTTCATTGAACACATACTGATTTTTTTTGTCACATGGGATGGCTGTGGAAATCTGCCATTAGAGCATAGATTTTTTTTTTCAGCAATATTTATAAATTATGAATTAAATGTCAAACAATTGTTTTGGCGATTGTTTCTGAATCATAATTAATTAATAATTATTTAATTGATAAAATTTGAAATATTGGCATATAGTAGGGGCCAAAAGGGATGTCTGGCGTAAGAAGACCTCCGTCTGTCAGTGGATCACCAGCTTCCTGACAGACAGGCAGCAGCTAGTGAGGATGGGGAAACTCACATCCAACACTCGCAGCATCAGCACTGGAGCTCCTCAGGGCTGCGTCTTCTCCCCACTGCTCTTCTCCCTCTACACAAATGACTGCACCTCTACTGACTTCTCTGTCAAATACCTGAAGTTTGCAGATGATACTACAGTCATCGGTCTCATCCAGGACGGAGACGAGTCTGCTTATAGACAGGAGGTAGAGCAGCTGGCTGTCTGGTGCAGTCACATCAACCTGGAGCTGAACACGCTCAAAACTGTGGAGATGATCGTGCCGTGCCGTGCTGGTGTTTTCACCAGTGCTCTTCACCTTATGCTCTTGCTGCAGTCCGTGGGAGGTCTGAGCAGAGCGAGGTATGCATTTTGTTCAATCCTGTTCAAAAACATGTTAAAAGGGAAATAATCACTATTTACTTGATCTGTGTTTCGTTACGATGTGTAAATGAGTTACATGAATGTGTTGCCTTTTCTTAGAACCGAGTTTAAATCCGTTTTAACATAAAAAAATTAATCCTTATTTGTTAGGATCATTGCCCCATTTTGTTTGCTCGTAAATGATGAATAAAATACATGTCCCTCCCAATCTTGTTTGAATTTTAGTGCTTCATTATCTGTTACATGGCTTTCTTGCACAAAAGCAACATCTACTTGTTTATGTTTGAGATATGACAGGACTTTTTTTTTTTTCAATTGGGCTTCCACATCCGTTAATATATTCCATGTTATAAATCTGATGTGACTACCTATTTATAAAACAAATTAATCGCACATAATCATGCGTGTAATCAAATGCGTTAGGTGACTGCCCCCTACTGGGGAATGACATAGACCGTGATGTATATTTTTTCAAGTTAAACAAACAGCAGTTGAATATTTCAAACACAAAAACTACCTTCTGTAACATCCTGTTGCTTAAAGGTCCCATATTGTCAAAACTGAAATTTCCTGGCTTTTTTCACAATAACTGAGGTCTAGGGGCTATTTAGCTACCATATAAATTTCAAAACAGTCAGTCCACAGTAAAATGCAAACAGCCTGCATAAAGTAGCTGTAATTTCTCACAAACCGTTGTGACTTCAGTAAAAAGTTGACGTCAGAACTACACAGTTACCGCCTTCAGTCACCACCCCGAGCACTGCCCACAGTCCCACTCTCCTTTTGCCAAACCCCAGACAACATCGCGTCCATGCCATTGCTGAGCAACAACAACACGGAAACATGTCGAAAAGGTTAACTTTAACCACGAAACCAGATCGGCCGACCTGTAAAGTTACACTCTCACTCAAAGGATGGACGATTTGACAGGATTGTTGCTATGAGGTGGATCACATCTAACCTGTATAGTAAAGGCATACTCACTGTGTCTATCTAGTCATGATGAAGATGTATATACATTTCAAAAATCAGTTTGAAACAGTTTGTTACTATTTTTACAGATACAGGGGAAGTCGTGGCCTAATGGTTAGAGGGTGGGGCT
>NW_015547671.1:290575-294093 GCF_001515605.1 Sinocyclocheilus anshuiensis | reverse complement strand
GAGATGGTTTTTGGTACTTATACCGCAAATATATATTCTTAAGGACATCAAAACCTAAAATAAAACTCCAGAAAGGTGTACAATATGTGATCTTTAACAAAAAGTAATTAACCCCTCCCACGATCTTAACAACAGAAAAAATGAACGGTCATACCAAACAATGAGGACAGTCTACGTTCAAATACCCCGAGATTGTGGTCCGTGATGTGCCGAATCAGCTATCCAGCCTGGTCTTTGGCTGTCAAAACTGTTCTGAGACAGCACAGGTATTCGACTCCTCCTCCCACCCAATGCACCTGACCCATAAACTCCACTCCAGCAATTTTTCAACAAACATTTGGTCCCATTAGTCTGGTGCCCCACAATGTTCTTTAATGAACTGCTCTGCATCCGCACTCGATGTAAACACCCTATTCTTCCCTTGCCATGTGAAACAAAGTGAGGCTGGATATGCCAGTGTGTATTTGACATTGACTCTTCTCAGCATCCTTCGCGACGCAGTGAATTCCCTTCTTCTTTTGGCCAGCTCTCTTGACATGTTGGGGAAGAAGAAAATCCTACATCAATCCCATTCGATCATTCCTTTTTCTCTGGCCGCTTGTAGTACTTTCTCCCTGGCTGACGAACGCAGAAACTTAATCAAAACTATTCTTGGTGGTCGATCAGCATCGGGCCTTAGGAGTGAAAGCGTGATTCGCCCTCTCAATCTCAAACTCTCCATCCGGATCAATTCCCGGTCCCTCCGATAGGATTTTATACACGCACTTGATCATTCCACCTGCCTCCAGCCCCTCTTTCAGACCGATCATCCTCACGTTGTTGCGGCGGCTCCGGTTTTCTAAATCCTCAATTCGATTCCACTTAACTTCCAAGCGTTTATTGTGACATTCACCATCACCGACGAGCTTCGAGGTGACATCTTCCATGTTGGACATGCGGCCCTCCACTTCATCCAGCCTTTCTTGGATTGCGTTCACCGAGTTTTTGAGATCGGTGACAACCTCTTTGATTGATGACACATCTGTCACCACCCCTTGTAAGGTAGAGTTCCTTTTACTTATTTTGGATAATAAGTTTTCCATATTTGAGTCTTTATCTTTTTGCTGAGGTGACGGCGACTTGTGTGGCGGCAAAGTCTGTCTCGTTGCCATGCGGCTCGTCGCAAATACTTAGATGTGGAGGTCGACATCTATCCAGCCTTTCTTGGATTGCGTTCACCGAGTTTTTGAGATCGGTGACAACCTCTTTGATTGATGACACATCTGTCGCCACCCCTTGTAAGGTAGAGTTCCTTTGACTTATTTTGGATAATAAGTTTTCCATATTTGAGTCTTTATCTTTTTGCTGAGGTGACGGCGACTTGTGTGGCGGCAAAGTCTGTCTCGTTGCCATGCGGCTCGTCGCAAATACTTAGATGTGGAGGTCGACATCTACTATCTACAGCACCTTTTTATTCCACAAATATTTATGCTTACCAGGGACACTAGTTGTAATAAAAATGTGGAGTGAATATGCTCGAATAAGTTGAAAATGTTGGTGGGCCTACGGAGCTACACAACTATGCTGTCATCTCCTTCGGTGATCCCACCTGACTCCCCCTTTTGAAATCATTATTGAATTTTGTGCATAACAATGCGATTAATCGCGGAAAACTGCAGAAAATCATGTGATTAATCGCGATTCAAATTTTTCATAATTACCCAGCACTAATATATATATATATATATATATATATTCTTCAAAGTTCAATCTTCAACAACTATTGTTTTCCAAAAAGTCAGTGTCACATTCAAATTGATACCACAATACCAAAACTTTGCTCATGTCAGTGGTGAAACATGGTCCTTTACTCCTCCTTGCGGTTAAAAGCGGTACTGCACCAAACTGCTCCTTGCACGAAAGTCACCCATGGTACGAACACCTCCGGAAACCTATGATCAATCATTCCAGCACGCTGCTTCCGGAGTCACGGTCATGGCACCATTATAATGGTGTGTTCACACCAAACGCGAAGCGGATATGTGCATCGGGTCACTCACTCTAGATTACTCGCGGGATGTTTTTCCTGTCACTCATGCGAATAAACCATAGCGCAATCAACCACGGTGGAAATAACTACGCTGCTTTGCACCTGTTGTGGAAGTCCCAAATATGCCGGAAAGCCAAACTCCGACGTGTCTGGTTTCACAGCACCATCCAGAGGCGGATGAGTAGGCTATTGATCCTGCATTAATGGGTGTGTTACGTTTTACTACTGTATATACACTGACATTTTTTCATTGATAGCAGTATTTCTGTAGCCATGCTAATAAAATACAACTACCACTACAACTGATTTTAACTGTTTTCTATGCTCCAAACCTATCATAAATTTCGAGGTGCCTGCAGACGGCTACAATAATGCTCTCTTCCATTTTCTGATTCTACCGGACGTGTCAATAAACTCTTCGCTGATTGGCTTGCGCAAGAATGCATCATGCAAATTTTCCGCTTGAGTTGAAATTTTTTAACTTGTGCGGAAGATGTGATTGAGGCGAATATCGTGCATTTGCGGCAAACACGTTGAACATTTCAAGTCATTCACGTCGACCAGCGCGAATTCGGCTCCATTCACGTCTTTGCATTGACTTTGTATGTAATCTACTTGCGCGAATAATTGCATTCACGTTTGGTGTGAACACACCAAAATGGCTCCTATCTGCGTTGTGTGTAATAATTGCGACAACCGACACCATTTCACGCCTTGTGTGGATAATTTAATTCAGTTGAAATACATTCAAATTAAGTGATCAGTTTCACAGCATTCTTACACGGTGTCCGAACACAACCACTCTCTTGACTGGCGCCAATATTAATATAACTTTTTCAAGAGTATATATACCATTATTTCACCATTTTTTATTTATATAGCGTTTTTTACAATGCAAATTGTGTCAAAGCAGCTTTACAGTATTAAACGGGGAAAAAGTGTGCCGAAATAGTGTGTCTTTCTCCTCTGGCCTGACAAAACCAGCAGATTAAATCTAGGCTGCAGCAAAGTCACGTCTAGGTGTCCTGGTCCCTGGTGACATTTCAGGGCAGTCGAGGTCGTTTCTAGGTTCTGATCCACCATCTGATCTGGATACAGACTTCAGATGGGTGGCTACAGTGACCTCAGAATAAGAATGAAAACAGACTAATATTAGCGTAGATGCCATTCTTCTAATGATGTAACAAGTACATCGGGTGTTATGGGAAGTGTTCCCGGTTCTGGTTCTGTATATACAATACAGATTGCAAAATACAGTAATATATAGTAGAACATGTACCTGTTGAAACACATTCAAATTAATTGATCAGTTTCACAGCATTCTTACATGATGTCCTGCAATGACGGTTGCACATTAACCATTACAATATCATTTGGCAACAAGAAAAAAGAAAAATAAGTAAAATAAAAAAAGTCAAAATATAAAAAGAGCAACAATATATATATATATATATATATATATATACACACACACACACACACACACACA
>NW_015547671.1:268891-290482 GCF_001515605.1 Sinocyclocheilus anshuiensis | reverse complement strand
TTTTTTTTTTTTTTTTTCGAGAGCACTCACCAACCACAACCACTCTCTTGACTGGCATGAATATTAATGACTTAACCAGAACCAGGTTTCCAACATGCTGCCAGCCAATGAAAAGAGCGTGTGGGTCGATTATAATTAAAGGGCCATGCATACACATATAATAACCAAAGCAAGTGGAAGCACCTTTTTTTAACCTGATACACAAGCACCCACAACCTTTTTCCTATTTACTTAACAACAAAGCCACAAAAGATAGGAAAAAAGATAAAAGACTCACTCGCACTGTGGAACTCGGTCCAACTCACGCACGCCAACTCCGCCAACTCACTCCCACTCAGAGAGAGAGAGAGAGATTAAAGTAGCTTTAAATCAAATGCAAGCATAATTTGTAACTCCAGTGAATGAAATTTACTGTTATATAAGTTAACATATGATAAGAGAGCAACAGTGCACCTGCGTACATAGTGAAATAATGTGGACGTTCTCTGTACCTATGATTTCCATAAATAAAGAGTGTGTTGTTGCTGCTGTATTTTATCTGCATGTGTCGTTACATTGTGTGCATAGCGCTCATGACATTGTGAAAATATTGTTTCGTTTGGGATGCAGAAACATGCTGTTGGTTACTGACAGCATCGAATCTGAAAGAACATCAAAATCAAAAATGTAAATGTTGAGGTGGATTTTTCCTGTGAAGCAGCTCTGGGAATACAGTACTTCATTACAGCACATACCTGTATAGACATTCCAGTCTCCACCACATTCAAATTAACACACTTCCAAAGAATTACAGCAACAAAGACCAACTCAAAGAAAAATAAAAGAAAACATGTTAATGAGGAAGAAATATGAAAGGGGCTTTTGTTTTAGAGTAAAAAACAAATGATGAGACATGCTGAATGACGAATGAGAGCAGATACAATAATCAGAGTTTAAAGCTGCAGACAGAAACATCAGACTCAGGACAGAAACACATAACCTCTACAGTAAGAACACTCACATGTTCATTCTTTAACTAGAATTAGACTTTGAGATATTAATATTGACTTAATCATTGTGTACTTGCATTTATGTTCCTGTTATGATGGATTTTTTTTTATCACGGAAATCATGTTACACCAAAATTAAAAAGTGAATATATAAAATCTGAGTTTATTTATATCTTTTATCTTCAGAAATGGACCAAACTCTAGATTTCATTCTTCTTCTCATTGGTGAGTGTGTTTGTGGTTTTATTGATGATTTATTGTTTAATTAGGTTTGATCCTGTTATGAAAAGCATTAAAGCAAAGCCTCTCTTTCACAGCTCTCTGCTCCGTATCTGAATGTGTTCAGCGTCAGTATCACTTTATAAATGAGAGGAAGACCTGGACTGAAGCTCAGAGATACTGCAGAGAGAAATACACAGATCTGGCCACCGTTGACAACATGAACGACATGAACGAGCTGAAGAAGAGTGTGAATGATAGAAGTGTTGAAGATGTCTGGATTGGGCTGCAGAAGACGGGTCCTAATAAATGGCAGTGGCCTTCAGGTGAACCTGCGCTCTATCTGAACTGGGCTACTGGACAACCAGATGGAAAAGATGACTGTGCCATGATGAAAAATGGAAAATTTGAGGATTTACCATGTAATGATACCCGACATTTCATCTGCAACAACAGTGAATGCAGCTATTTAAAATTAGACTACAACAACCGTTGTATATATTTTATGGTTACATTTATAGATAAATCATATACCAAATTTTAATGCAAAACTAAACACTATTACTTTAATGTTTGATCATGAAAATAGAAGAGATGCAGATATTTGTTTGTGTCACTTTCAATGTTGATATAATGTTTGCATAAACAATGAAATGTTGGGGTTCGGAAGTTGAACTATTTTGAATAGGTGCGAAACGCAGCAAGCAGTTTGTTAGAACTGAATGAGATGAGACTTAACTGAAGAGCCGCACTCAGCATCTAGGTTCTTTTCTAGCTTGCTGAGGAACTTGGAGTAGGCCTATGCATGTGTGGTTCTGTAACAACTTGAAACAAAATAAATAAACTTATTGACTTATACATACAGCTGTTACACAAACATAAGCATCCACTTATATACAGTAATTAGTAATGATTCAGTTTTGAATGTTAAATAAGTTAAAAACCATAACAAGAGTGAAGAGAGTAATTTTTTATTTACTTCATTAAGCCTCAGTGTAGCATTGTGATTTGTACGAGGACCCATAGATTTGCACTGAACAGACAGAGAGAGAGAGAGGGGAGAGGGAGTGTGTGAGATTACCTGCGTCTGTCCTTCTTCAGGTCAAGTCAAATATTAGTGGAAGAAATCAGATTGCCATCAGTTGTTCTAAGATGACAGTGATATATTTATCGAAGTATCCTTTCAACGTTTAAGGGGATTTCCCATGACGGCATCAGCACTGGTAAAAGCATTGAATCAACGCTATTGACCTCTATGAAGTGAAATGTCAGCTTCAGCATTACCCAGGTGATGCATTGATTGCCGATTGAGCTTTGTAAAGTGTCTCTAAAAGTTAAACTAATTTAAACAGCTTGTTTCATTCATGAATGAATCAGCGTTTTTAAAAGCATAAGTTGACTCGCTCGTAAAGACAGAGTCGCTTGGCGCCACCTGCTGATGTAAATGGATGCACTGACTAGGGCTGGGCAAAAAAATAGATTTTTCGATTAATCGTTTTTTTTAAATGACATCGATTCGATATTTATTCTCAAAAGCCGCAAATCGATCTTTTCCGGTGTTTATTTCAGCAAACATTTAAAACAAGATCTGATTAATGTAGCTGGTTAAGGCAGAATCCTTTTGGCTGTGAGGTTGCAGGTTTGCACACTTGCAAAATTATACATACATACATAAATATGTGATATCCAAGGTTGCATTTAGTTTGAAATGTGGATTATTTTATAAATGTATGCAGTGAGCCCCGATAAATGCAATTTCTAATATTTCTAACGTGTTTCTTTATAATGAACATCGCTTTCTCAATACTTTACCCACTCTATAACGCAGTGAAAGAGCTCCTGTATA
This sequence comes from Sinocyclocheilus anshuiensis, assembly GCF_001515605.1. Taxonomy (NCBI): domain Eukaryota; kingdom Metazoa; phylum Chordata; class Actinopteri; order Cypriniformes; family Cyprinidae; genus Sinocyclocheilus; species Sinocyclocheilus anshuiensis. The sequence goes on along the minus strand of NW_015547671.1, from coordinate 287,428 downwards.
CAGTGAACAATCGATTCTCGAGCCATCGATATCAACCTATTCAGCACCACCACCATGGACAGCACCTGCTAACGTCGCACGTAAGAAGGTTTACCTTAAGCAACATCCTATGGTATAGTTCGAGGAACACACCTAGGAAAGGTATACCCATAGTTAAGGTGTACCTTTAGAGTCTTTGTAGCGCGCTAAGAGACACCGTTATCGGGAAACGCAGCCCAGGTGTCTTACCTTAGATCCTCCCTGTGTGAGCTGTCATCAGTCCGCCATTGTTTCACCGCCGGAGCAGATGTAGACAAGAATGACTCCTAAGCGATTGAGGTTTTTTGTTATTGGATGTAATAATGAACATAGCAGTCATCATTTACTCCCGACATCTGAGCCGCTGAAGACGCAGTGGATTACGTTTGTTTTTGAAGGGAATATGCCCCCGATCTACCTAAATGCGTCTATGTTGGCACAAATCATCCGTGATCCAGCTTCACCTACAGAAGAAGTGAGTATAAGGTTTTTTAATAAATCTTTGCAAATCGCCTTTCCTAATAATGTGCTAGTTAGCAAGTTTCATAATGAATGCGGCTAAAGTAAACAGTCCCTCAGAGAGCGGCTCAGAAGAGAGGGGCGGGGTCAGCAGAGCTCATTAACATTTAAAGTAAAATGCTACAAAACGGCTTGCTCTGAAAATAACTGTTTTTGACAGGGTAAAAAAGGTGTTTTTTACACTACCATTGAGAAATTTTAACCAAACTATGTTACAGACTTTTCATGAAGTCCCTAACAAATCATATCAACTTTGTTGAAAATAGGCATCGGATGACCCCTTTAACATAAAACAAATAAATAAAAAATAAAAAATAACACCATCCAATTTTAATATATTTTAGACACACCAGTAGTGAATCCAATGAACAGGGCCATTGCCAGTGGGGTGAAAGGTGGTGATGATTATATGGGCCCACGGCGATTTCAACTGATTGGCATAGGCCAGCCTAAAAAGACGCTCAGGACAGTTAACGGGCCACTGCTGCGCATTGTCACGAAAGCGTATAATTTGCACGTGTTTTTAAGCCTTGCCAATTTAAACATTCAAAAGCGTTTAAAGCATTTAAACACAAGACGTGGAAAAACTCACCCGAGTACTCGCGCGCAATGTTTGGTGCACACACAGAGAGCCACGTCTCATAGACGCAAACACCGAACCAAGCTCTCCTTCACATCCTTCTGCACCTGAACGAACAAATACACCTCACCAGTTTAAACATACAAACAAAAAAGAAGTGAAAGAGCCCAATTCAGCACCCGAGCGATGTGTTCTCCGCACGCAGAGAGCTGCGTCTCACAGCCCTTGAACAACAAATTGAGTTTTGCCTCTTCTTGCTCTTGAACTGACCAATACATACAAAATTATGTTGAAATACCCATTTGGAGAGTATCCTCGTCGGTAATGTCTTAAGTGAATGTAAACTGTTGAGAAAGAAGTCAGATGTGCATCATTATATCGGATGCACTTTCTTTTAAAGTGACCACGCCTAATTTACTATCTGCTGTTGGTGTCTTTAATGTTAATCCAAGAAAATTAAAGAGAGAAAATCACTCTCTGCTCTTGATTGAATTACTTTGTAGTTTTAACAAGAATTCATCTATATTTAATTTATACAGTGAAGACTATGCAATGCTATTTACATTTGTTTTTTCGGTTTCCGTACCTGGACACCTACAAACTTGAAAAAATTTAACATTGTGTAAATAGCACAAATAAATGAATAGAACAAACATACAAAGTTAAACTATTTTAAACAGGGCCCACAGGTACAACCTGCGCCTTGCCTCCGCAAACCCCAGCTACTGCCCTGCTACTATCCTTAATAGTATAAGTAATTTGCCATCCCTCAAAATGTTCACACATTCAATCTTTCCAGTAGAATCTATAATAGCTTTAGTAATCTTTACTGGATTGATTATACAGCCTCAAATGCAAACTTCAACAGTGCCTTATATTCTTCCTTCCTTATTTTTTTGTAGGACACTGCTCATTCTCACTATTCCGAAATCGGACTCAAGCTCTTCTTTCTTTTTCGTTTTTCTACCTTAGACAAATTAAAATTTATTTCACCTCTTCCTTCCCTGTCGTATGCTTCATCTTCCATTTCCGGATCACTCCCGGATTCTGTGCTGCTTCCTTCCATAAACAAACAAGTCACAGCCCAGTGTTGCCCAATCCGCATTAATCCGGGACATTGAAAAATATCCAGGAAAAAAAAAATGTCTGTCACGTGACTCTGTTCCCCTTTCGGGCTCTGTCTTTGCATTTATTTTGAAAGATGAAGCTCGCGATTATGGTAAGGGGCGTTACATTTCTGACGAGTGCTTGCGGTGTTCAACCAATCACAATGCACTGGGTCAGCTGGCCAATCAGAGCAGACTGCGCTTGTAAGAAGGAGGGACTTTGTAGAAAACGAAGCGTTTGAGAGAGGCGGGGCATAGAGGACCTACAATAATGTACAGTATTTGAAAAATAATGTGTTTTTTGAACATTAAAGCATATCAACATATTATGTTACACCAAATACACAAAATAATGATCTTTAAAAAAGCATCATATGACCCCTTTAAAATGTTGTAGATTTAAGTAGCAAATGAGAATTGCTAAAATTAATGCATACATTTTGAGGCAATTAAAGGTCTTCTTTATGATTTTCAGTTTTGTTTAAGATAATTAAAGCAACAGTTTTTAAATAACGAAAGAATATGTAAAAGTATGGTATTTGGGGTAAAAAGCGCCCCTGCTGTTGGTGCTAAAGGCGCACAGTAATTAACATGATAATTAATAGATGGCTGACTTTTCCATTTGTCGTCATGACATGGTTAGATTCAGATGGTAAATATCATATATTATATTGAGTGTCCATATTAGAGAAAATCACCATGATTAGAGAGACGCCATCATATTTAAAAACATGATATTAGTCATATCATATAATAAAATATAATCTGTTGTTACTACTGTAAATATATATTCAATTATTATTGGATCTCCTTTGATACTTTCATAATCTTTACTTATTAAAATGATTTTGTTTCTGTATTTTAAAATATATATATTTATATTAACTTATTTTAATGACAGTATATTCATTGAACAAAAATTATTATTATTTTTTTTTTTCAAAATAAGCAGAAAATAGTACAAACTGTGCTAAAGTGATTGTTTTGAACAAGTATTAACTTAGACTTTATTTAAAACAACAACATTATTTTAGCTGAAGTATTTGTATCAATACCGTGTGCCTTTTACCCCGTGTCTGGGGTAAAAGGCCCCTCAAGCCACCTCATACATTTATAAGATTTTTAAACAAAATAAACAACTTGAATGATTTATTTTCACACAAAATCTGTTGCTCCATTAATGTTCAATACAACGTATATATTTTTTCTGCAATTATACATTTTAGGCACAGTGAATAGCATATTTTTTTCTTAAGGTGGGCCTTTAGCCCCGTTGTACCCTATTGTCTACTTTCAAGGCATCGTGAGTTCACGTTTTACTGCAGAAGCCAACAAGCACCCTTGGTGAGGGAAAAGCTCCGTGTATTGCGTGTAATCACATCCATACAGTTTATGATCACAACAACAACAACGTTTGTCAGGCATCTACACTGTATTTGTTTAAGTTATTATTACTTAATCAAAACAACCCAACTGAAGTTTGATTGCTATTACTTGGAATGCACAATAAAAAAATTTGATTTCTGAAAAAATAAATAAATAAAAATTGAGTTATCGGTTTTTGCAAATGAACTCTTCATGAAGATGGTCATCACTCTTAAGATCGTTTCCATGAAATTCAAATTTTTTGAGATGCACCTGAGTGTGTGTGTGTGTGTGTGTCTGTATGTATACAGTATATACATATATATATATATATATATATACAGGTATATATATATATATATACACACACACGCACACACAGGTGCATCTCAAAAAATTTGAATTTCATGGAAAAATTCTTAATTTTTTTGTAATTTAATTAAAAAAAAGCTAACTTTCTTATATTCTAGATTCATTGCACACAAACTGAAATATTTCAAGTTTTTTTTTTTTTTTTGTAATTCTGCTTGGTTACGACTAGTTGTTAATAATAGTCATAATAATCATCTGCTACTCGTAATATTAACAATAAATATACAGCAGTGCCTAGAGATGATACAGCGTTATATTTATAGCCTTCAGTATCTCAACACAAATTTCTTAATTTTTACTTGTAGATTAACTCAACTCTAGTCCATTAAAACATAAAACAATTGACCATGAAGATGGTCATCATCACTGCAACTATAATAATTCACAAATTACCACTCTACAGTCCAAGTAAACATTTCTATGGACTAGTTAACTAACATATTTAGCTGGAGTGTAACATTTTCCTCTGTTCGATGTTTCTCTCATGTTGCTCTTTGTGTCTGAATCAAGTATTCCATAGAGACATGCAACGAAACAAAATGGACAAATAGAAAGCACTTTAAATTCATCACAGTGTCACAAATGTTACTTCACGTCATATCTTTAACTTAAGTCAAGTCTGCAATAAAGCAGACTTGACTTAATCCTGAATGTATTGTAAATATTCAATATATCACCAGCTGTAGAAGCAGCTCAAGTCTTTTGATGCCATGTTTCTGATGTTTCCACTGCTGCTCCTGTTCACATCCAAACCATATAAGAATAATGAACAAACTGATTCATGAAACTTTGTCCATTTGTTTTTTCTTAAAGCGAACACAGCATTTGTCCTTGGGAATCAGCAAATGCAATGGAGAGATGCTCAGAGTTACTGCAGACAGAATCACACTGATCTGGTCAGTGTGAGGAACCAGAACGAGAGTGAACAAGTTGAAAAATTAATTAATGGTAGTCATTTGTTTGAATTACAAGTCTGGATCGGTTTGTTCAGAGACTCATGGCAGTGGTCAGATCAGAGTGACTCCTCATTCAGATACTGGGCTCCTAGTCAACCTAACATTAATAGAGATGGTGAAAACTGTACTGTAATCAAACATGACTCTCAGGGACGATGGCATGACAAACCTTGCAACAAGAAGTTTCCATTTGTCTGTCATGAAGGTGAGTAGATCTTCACAAAACACACACAATCTATCATCACTTCCAGATCTCTTAAAGTTCATGCTACATGTCTGACATGACAAATTCATCCACAGTGTTTGTTCTGCATGTTGTTTTTGATCAGTCTCTCTTTAGTTTCTGTTTGTGCTTTGTTTGGTTTCCAGATAAACTGATTGTGATCAGAGAGAATCTGACGTGGTCTGAAGCTCTGAGATACTGCAGACAGAATCATGTGGATCTGGTCTCGGTTCATTCAGAAGAGATTCAGCATGAGGTAAGGAACGTGGTTAAACGAGCGTCTACTGCGGCGGTGTGGTTGGGTTTGCGTCACTCCTGCACTGTGGGCATCTGGTTCTGGGTGAATGGAGAGACCGCGTGCTATCAGAACTGGGCTCCAGGGAACGGCACATCAGAGGAGGACTGTGAAGACGCAGTGAGATCTGGAGCAGTTCAGTCTGGAGGAGGTCAGCGCTGGATCAGCCGTCCTGAACACGACAAACTCAACTTCATCTGCAGCAGATACTAAGAGTGAAAGGATACACAGACCTTTCATGTAAGGTAAGAAGTGCTTGTGTGTTTACTCCCATTAACTTAATTTTCATTCATCACTTTGTAAAGGAATAATTTGAAATTTTTTTGTCTCAACAGGCAGTCGCACCCGAGGGTTAAAAATACAGAAACTTTTTGCTCAGATGTTTGTTAATATAGTTCAAATATATCTTGAACTAATGTTAGTGTATGTTTTGTATTTACAAACTCTTTCAACATGTTGATGTTGTGTGTGTGTGTGTGTGTGTGTGTGTGTGTGTGTGTGTGTGTGTGTGTGTGTGTCATTTACTAACTTTTGTGACGGTCAAAGGGCATCATAGACTCTCAATTAGATATACATTTATACTGGTTTCTATTTCATCATGATATAAATAATATAAGTAAAGAGTGTGATATGAGGTTTATTCAATTTCTTATTTGTATTTTAAGGATCTGCGTATGTTGTTGCGGCTACTTCTCTCTCTTATATTGAGTTTCATGTGTCAATGTCTTTAGATTAGAAACGATGGTTGGATATGAATCAGTGAGCACCAACATTATGTGTCTCAGCTAAATGAAGTAATGTTTATTCTTTAAGGAGTGAAGGTTGGGTATAAAATCTCTAGAATTATTTTGCACGAAACATTAAAAATGTCAACAACAGCAGCTCAAATAAACTCCTGTACAACCAGCACTCTCATCTCTTTCTTTGACTGTTTCCCAACATCAGAATTATAAAATCCAACTTGGTTTCAATCATAATTCGTTAAGCACAGTTAAGACCAAAGTTGCGACCCCTAGAGGACGCAGTGTCTCGTTCCCTACTCAGGGAACCATGGTTACATAAGTAACCTGAGACGTTTTCTCACATACTGTACAGTACTCGAGGTATTTTCTCACATACTGTACAGTACTCGAGGGTCTGCATACAATGTGCAAGTTTTGTCACCCAAAATAGTATGTGTGTACTGAACGCAACATCCAATTTTTGCACCCCCTCACGTGCACAGCGACTTGGTTTTGCACTAATCGGTTGTTCCACAAGGTGGCAGCACTGGCCCGGGTCACTGTTTCACAGTAGAAAATTAAACTAAAGAGATGGAACAACTAAAACGAAAAAATAGTGAGGACTGCAACAACAATAGATGCCCGCATTAACAAGCTCTTGCGTGAGCGGGTCATGAGAGAGCCTCAACTTTAGATTAAAAGAGTACAGACATTTTTTTATCGCTCATAACTTCTGTAGAAAAATACATCAGACGCTGGACAAGGATAAAGCTTTCTAAAGTGCATGTGCCCACCGTCTGCGTTCGCGCATGCTGTCAATGGAGTATGATTTGAAAGGCTATGCAATTATTGTACGCATATGCTAGCGTACACGTACAAAAACAAAGTATACTTTCAACATTATGCTGTTTCCCAATTTAGATGCTGCATCCTTTAAAGGGTTTATTCGAAGGCTGAATGCATCACAACCCATTTGGAATATCTCATTTAATAAGGTTACAGTTAAATTAGCCCTCACCCATTAGAAAGACCTCAACAATAAACCTACCTGTAAATGGAGGAATACTCTTTCAACTTGTGGTGTTGTAGTGCTGTCATTCAAATTTTGTCTGATCATGTTTTAACCAAATTTGAGTTTCCAGATATGATTTCTGCAGTGCGTTTCTTTATTTGGTTGTGTTGTGAGCATTTGCAGCGTGTGTGTTGTAAAACTGATTAAGTTGTTTTCTTAATTTGTGAATTTTTTTTTTCTATTTGCAGCACGTTGAGCACTCTCGGCCACCGTATGTTTCTGGGGGAAAAAAATGGCCTGATTGGAATGGTGACTCCATTGCAGGGCAAAAAATAAACAAATAAATCAAATTAGCACTGTTAAAAAATTAGAAATAAACTACGTTGACTAATTGTTGGTAATTAGATACAATTAATAAACAGTTTAACCAAACGTATTTAACCTGGAAGAAATACAATACTCATTCCATTTTTGTATGTAAAAGTCTGTCAGAAATATCTCTGCTGTGTACCTGATGGCAGCTGTCACACACAGTTGCTAGGCGACAGGAGCGGTGGGCGGGAACAGCTGGTGATGCAAACAGCAAATCTTCCATAGACCATAGTCTCATTTAACAATGGCCACTTTGACCTTCATGGACTTTGAAGGATGCAGCCTCTGAATTGGGATGCAGTTACAGTGTAACTTTCCTGTTGTTGCAATAAAACCAATAAATACGACTGAATGAAATGTAAATAAATACAATAACACTCACTTTTTATCCTAATGTTTCACATCAGAGATGCAAATATTGTCCAGCCTGAATGTCTAAATGTGGTGTGGACATAAACAAATGAATGAGGATGTGTTTACATGCAAACATAATCATCTTTTATCTGAGATCTAAGCGTCTGGAGCATGCCTGCAAAATTAGCTGACAGAACTATTCCAAACAATGTGGGCACAAGGTACTCTCCCTCAAGACTTCAAGGACGCCATCATAGTGGACCTTTACAAACACAAAGGAAACAGACGTAGTATGCCAATTCCACAACGGCATGCAGGCTTGTGTGCTTGATGATGGAGATCTACCTTCCCAGTTACAAACGCAAGCAAGGCTGCGTGCTTGCCCCCACACTGTTCAGCATGATGTTTCCTGCAATACTGACAGATAATAAGATCAAAGTCCTTGTAGCCAGACTATGTCATTATACTTCCATTACATCATGTTTGCTGATGACTGCACCCTGAATATGGGAAGTGCTTGTGACATGCAGGACAGTCTGGAACTGTTCTCCACTGCATGCAACAACTTTGGCCCGACTATTAGTATAATGAAGACTGTGGTGATGTACCAGCCTGCCCCACAAAAACCATACCAGGAGCCCACTGTAACAGTGAACAACCAGACGCTGTCAGCAGTGGACAAGTTCACCTATCTAGGGAGCACCCTTTCATGCAACGTGAATATCGATGATGACACAGCCATTAGAGTAGCCAAGGCCAGCACTGCCATTAGCAGACATCACTCATCAATGTGGGAACAAAAGGGGATCAGCTTGACCACCAAGCTGAAGGTCTACAGGGCAGGAGTCCTATCTGTCCTCCTTTATGCCTCTGACTTGGACAGTCTACCAACAACATGCCAAGAAGCTGAACCACTTCCACCTCTGTTTGTTCCGGAGTAAGAAACAAAACTAAATAAGAATTTTCACAAATGAATGAATTCTAAAAAATGTAACAATCTTTTAATTTCCACATTACTGCCAGTCACAATCAAGCATTTAGACAGAGAAAATAAGACACGTTTATTCCGAAACTGTAGCAGCAGGGTTTTTTTTATTATATTTTACTTTCTAAAGATGAAGAATATTTGAAAGAGCATGCAGCAGACAGTCATGCTGTGGATGTGGGAAAGTGTTCAGTGGATGCTGGTGAATGTGATAATGTCAGTAGTGGGGTTTGCAGTGGATCAGAGATCGCCACTGTGGGAACCAGGGAGCCAGGTGAGTCATGGAACTCACAAACATCTGCTGGCCTACCACAGAGTGACATGGACCAGCTGTCCAAGAGAGGTGATGTTCAGTCCATTGATATTGATTCTGACAGTGAGGAATCGGCTTTTGGGAAACGCAGCCCTGGACACAAAAGTATCTCATGAACAACTATCACAAAACATGTGAGAGGAGGGTACGTCACCACCATAGAGGTGTGACTCCAACTTTGTTGGGGGAAAAAAATAAATAAATACCTTAGTACAGTGGAATGTATTATGCTTCAGCAAGTCAGGAATGACACTCCTATTCACTTAAATACGACTAGCAACAATCTGTTCTATTTAGCTGCTGCAGTTTGCCCAGCGACTTTAGTATTTGATTACATGGTAGCTAACAAGAGAAAACTTTAATGTTGCCAGATAAGAAAATCTAGCAAAATTGTGTGCACATTTCTTTTTCTAATAATATACACAACTTAATAACTAAGAAGGGTGCCACATACAGATATGTCCCAGTGCACTCTTGAACACACAGGTAACTTTACAAGAGGAAACTGTGGTAAATTAACATTGCAAAATAATGAACAAAGTTACCTTGCTGAATTGAAAAAAAGTGTTGAATCTACTGCAAAAATAAATAATTAATAAATAAATAAATTACTGTATTGTGATTCACAGTAAAAACTGATGCTTTACAGATCTACAGCAACATGCTGTATTCCTACACTTTCTCACTCTAAACTCGTCACATATTGACGCTTCGTCAGGACCCCTTGGCGCCACATTTTGACACACAGGGTACCCCTTTAGTGTAATTTTTCCGATGTGCAGGGTCCTCCATTGCTTTAAATAAAAATCCTTGGCGTCAAAATGCCGACGTGAAAGGCACTGGGAATTTTTTCGTCATGATTAACTTATATATTGGGTAATAATATTGTTATTATTGCATACATGTTGGGGTGTAATTTTTCAATTTAAATAGTCACAACAGTTTTATTTACATTACACTATTTACACTTTTATGAGCACGTAACCCAACCCCTGCCCCTAAACCTACCATTTGTCGATAAAACACAAGATATAACAGGCAGATACAGCTACAGTCACAATTTATTCAAAACATATTAATATTCAAAGTCTTCCGAGGCAAAATGATTGATTTGTGAGAGGAATAGTCACGATCACGGTCTCCGTCCGCCGTAAAGCTCAGATCCTGTGTGCAGTCTGTGCGCGAACTCAAAAAAGACCACCAGAAGAAGCCTTACGTCAGCCTTGATTGTGAAATGCTATTGGCTCTTGTGTGTCTTGTGACTGATTGCGTCATGCTACGGAGTATCTTTTTAAATGAGATGTGAGCACGTTAATGGAGCGGGATCATTTTCAGTGATAAAAACCTTATGTTTTACTCTCTTCTTCGCATAAAGACACTGTATGGCTTCAGAAGACTTAGAATGCAACAGGACTTGTTTGTAATGCTTTTATACTGATTGTTATGGTCAGGTTTTGCAAATACATGTGACTGTACTTTTATTTCCCTGTTGTGTGTTTTATATTGTTCAGAAGTTGGTAGGTTTAGGGAAGGGGTGGGGTTATGTGCTCCAATGAAAGCATCCATTTATATCAAATTGTTTCTATTTTTTACAAATGCATGCAAACCATTGAATTAAGACAAACAACCGAAAACAATAGAGGACCCTGCACGTCGAAAAGTGATGCTAAAAGGATACCCCTGTGCTTCGAAAAATGATGCTAAAGGGGTACCTTGAGCGTCAAAAAGCGACGCCGAGGGGTCCTGACCAATATGTGACGAGTTGGGAGTGAGAACGTGTTGCATATGCAGCTTCTACAGTAAGCATTTGTTTATTATACAGTATTAGTGTTTTGTAAACTACTGACGTTCGTTACAGTGTTCTTTTAGGATGATTTTGGGGATTTTTTTATTTTGTATTATAGTCTGTCAGAAACGTCTCTGCTGTGTATCTGATGGCAGATGTCACACAGTCGCTAGGCAACAGGAGCGGTGGCGGGAACAGCTGGTGATGCAAACAGAAAATCCCCCAAATACCGTCTCATTTAACAACGTTAACTTCGATCTTTGTGGACTTCGAGGCATGAGGCCTTTGAATTGAGACACATTTACAGTGTAACTTTTCTGCAATAAAACTAACAAATTAATAAGACTGAATGAAATGTAATCAAATGCGACTAAAACAATAACACTCGTTGTTTATGCTTCGGTTTCACGTCAGAAATGTAAATACTGTCCATCCTGAACGTCTAAATGTGGTGTGGACATAAACAAATAAATGAGGATGTGTTTACACGCAAACATAACCATGTTTCATAAACAAGCAAAAAAAGAAAAAAAAGCATACAGTAAACGGCAGGAGTAGGAAACGAAACAATATTAGAATTTTCACAAAGAGATGAATTCTAAAAATAATGTAACAATGTTTCAATCTTTGCATTCCATTCAATCACAATCTAATATCTAGATTGAGTATAAAATCAGAGACATTTATTCTGAAACAGAAGCAGATCATGTTATAATTTCAGTTTGGATAATGAGAGTCTTTAGTAACATTATAAATGGAGCGCAGGGTAATAAATACACAATATGAGCAGATTAATGCAGGCTGGTCAGAGTCTTCATCTCGTCTCTGTTGCTCATGTCTGATGTGTCTCATCTTCACCACCAAGGGGCCTCGGCTCTCAGAAGAGGAAAAAGAAACCCGACATAAGAAGGGGGAGAATCTCTCTTTCCTCTTCATCTGGTCTTTTTTTTAATACCTCAAACCCTTCTCGCAATACAAAACTTTCTCAATAATCACAAGTATTCTTTCATCTCACAAACCGGGGCCTCAAACGGAGGTTTTTTAAAGGCTGTCAGTAACCAGTATCACCTGTCTTCACTAATGAACTCAACCCTCATCAGTCAGATCATTAGTAGGTTGTTTGTTTAAAAAAGCTCCATGTAAAAAGTGGCCCAACAGTAATATAAAAATGCATTTCAAACTGAATAGAGCTATGCTGCCCACCTATAATATTATAATAGCCACTTAGTTTTAAGCGTCAACATGTAAATTAAGAATGTTGATATGTATGTAATTTTGTTAAATAAGGTTTATTTTCATATTGACTAATAGCCTATACTGACTGACACAGATGTCAGTATGAAAATTAGTGGAAAGAGATGGACAAATACACAAATATAGAGGAAGTAAAACATGAAATAGGGGTTTTTAGAGTAATAAACAAATGATGTGATGCTGAATGACGGATGAGAGCAGATATAATAATCACACAGTCTGAAGCTGCAGACAGAAACATCAGACTCAGGACAGAGACACACGACCTCTAAAGTAAGAAAAACTCACATGCTTATTCTTTAACTAGAATTAGACTTTGAAATGTTAATATTATCTGAATTGTTGTGAATCCTGTTATGCCGCTAAGATGTTTTTTTTAATTTTTTTATTTCATAATGTTTTACTCTAAGATGAAAGTTAGAGTATTTGAGTTTTTTTAATGTGTTTTCTCCTCAGAAATGGACCAAACTCTATATTTCATTCTTCTTCTCATTGGTGAGTGTGGTTTTATTGATGATTTATTGTTTCATTAGGTTTGATCCTGTTATGAAAAGCATTAAAGCAAAGCCTCTCTTTCACAGCTCTCTGCTCCGTATCTGAAAGTGTTCAGCGTCAGTATCACTTTATAAATGAGGAGAAGACCTGGACTGAAGCTCAGAGATACTGCAGAGAGAAATACACAGATCTGGCCACCGTTGACAACATGAACGACATGAACGAGCTGAAGAAGAGTGTGAATGATGAAGGTGTTGAAGATGTCTGGATTGGGCTGCAGAAGACGGGTCGTGATGAATGGCAGTGGTCTTCAGGTGAACCTGTGCTCTATCTGAACTGGGGAGATCAACAACCAAATTGTGGTGAAGAAGAATGTGCTATGATGACACATGGACAATGGCATGATGTTGGATGTAGTAGGTGCCTAACTTTCATCAGCAATTCATCCAATAACCGTAAGTGCATCTCCCTACAATGGCAACAAACATTAATGTATAAAAAGATGCATATATATATTCAACCCTGCTCCTGGAGGTCCACTGCCCTGTAAAGTTTCTATCCAACAGCTTGATTGACAGAAATTCAGCTTGTGATTTTCAACTGATCCTGAAGAGCTTGATTTGCTTCTTCAGGTGTGTTTGATTAGGGTTGGAGTGAAACTCTGCAGGACTGTGGCTCTCCAATACACAATACGACACAATACTAATTGCTTCTACTTTTTAATGTGGTCATAAATATAAACAACTTGAAGTCAGTTTCTGTAGAGAAAAACTAATGTTGGCCTGGAAAAAAAAAAAAGAAAGAATTTCATTGAACACATATTGATTTTTTTGTCACATGGGATAACTGTGGAAATCTGCCATTAGAGCATAGCTTTATTTTTTCAGCAATATTTATAAATTATGAATTAAAAAATGTCAAACATTGTTTTGGCGAGTGTTTCTGAATCATAATTAATTAATAATTATTTAATTGATAAAATTTGAAATATTGGCATATAGTAGGGCCAAAAGGTATGTCTGGCGTAGGAAATCAACATAACCCTTTATTCAAATATTATTAAAACTGTGTTAAAGGTTATCTCGGCAAAGGAGAAGTGCTCACTAACACAGATTTGTGAACAATATTTGAGAGAAATAGGCCTTTTGTGTACATAGCAAAAAATGTCTTAGATCTTTGAGTTCAGCTCATGTAAAATGGGGGCAAAAACAAAAGTGTTGCATTTATAATTTTGTTAAGTGTATATGTATATGGTTTTATATTTTAAAAAATAATAATTACATTTTTATGTTTTAATCAAACATGTAGGGTTATTAAAAACTAATAGCACCTCCGGACATCATTTTTGGACACTGCTGTATGGAATTCTGCCGTTTCTTGATGTTTACGAACGAAACACTTGTTCAGTTCTTGTCTTGTCAGTGTAATTTTATTGTGCTCACTTTTACCCATATTACAACATTTTGTTTTGGAGATTGTTATTCTCAGAAGTTAGTCTTTTTTAAGTAGATGTTTCGAAACAAATACAAATTTGTGATCATTAGCTGCAGAGTCTGTGATAAACCACCTGAACACCGTGAGCTGTGCGATACATTCAGCTTTCAGCATCTCAGGACGAAATCAGTCTTTGAATGATGTGTTTCTGATGTTTCCACCGCTGCTCCTGTTCACATCCAAACCATAAAGCAGCGTAAGAATAATGAACAAACTGATTGATTAATCTGTTTTCATGTGTTTTCTTAAAGCAAACACAGGACTCATCTTTGTCAATCAGATGAAGAATTGGAGAGACGCTCAGAGTTACTGCAGACATTATCACACTGATCTGGTCAGTGTGAGAAACCAGAATGAGAATCAACCGGTTCAGAAGATCATGAATGATAGTCACATATCTGAAGCTTGGATTGGTCTGTTCAGAGACTCATGGCAGTGGTCAGATCAGAGTGACTCCTCATTCAGATACTGGAAGTCTGGTGAACCTGATAATAATGGACGTGGTGAAAACTGTGCAGCTGTTAATGCTCAGGGAAAATGGTTTGATGTCTCTTGCACCAAACCATATCCTTTCGTGTGTCATGAAGGTGAGTAGATCTTCACAAAACACACACACACACACTCCATCATCACCTCCAGATCTCTTAAAGTTGACGCTACATGTCTGACATGACAAATTCATCCACAGTGTTTGTTCTGCATGTTGTTTTTGACCAGTCTCTCTCTAGTTTCTGCTTGTGCTTTGTTTGGTTTCCAGATAAACTGATTGTGATCAGAGAGAATCTGACGTGGTCTGAAGCTCTGAGATACTGCAGACAGAATCATGTGGATCTGGTCTCGGTTCATTCAGAAGAGATTCAGCATGAGGTGAGGAACGTGGTTAAACGAGCGTCTACTGCGGCGGTGTGGTTGAGTTTGCGTCACTCCTGCACTGTGGGCATCTGGTTCTGGGTGAATGGAGAGACCGCGTGCTATCAGAACTGGGCTCCAGGGAACGGCACATCAGAGGAGGACTGTGAACACACAGTGAGATCTGGAGCAGTTCAGTCTGGAGGAGATCAGCGCTGGATCAGCCGTCCTGAACACGACAAACTCAGCTTCATCTGCAGAAATTATGGAGAGTGAAGAACGTGAATGCCTGTATGTTTATTTCCATTATCTTCCTGTTTCCAGTTGTGAAGGCTAAATACACGTGTACGTTTTTCTACAGATAATATGTTATATAAATAGTTAATGCAATCTTTCAGTAATATATTACTGAGCTGTGAAGTGTAGGTGGGTCTGTGTTTCTCCAGGTGGATGAATCATTGTGATTCCTGTAGGTGGTGTTTGGTTAAGAGCTTACAGTTAGAACTGCTGTTTTTAATGCATTTGCTTTTACAAACTCTTTCAAAATATACTTTGTGTTATTCAGTAACTGCAGAATTTTGAGACATTCATCTGCCAGTTTAATTTTGTGAGGGGTCATAAGGACATCATATTTATATCATTAGATAAGTCTTTGTACTGTTTTCTTTTAGTTTTATAATGAGAAATTGTGACTTAATGTGACTGAAGAGTATAATATGGGTTATATTATATACAGTATATATATATATATATGTGTGTATGTGTATATATATATGTATATATATGTATGTATATATATATGTATATATATGTATGTATATATATATGTATATATATGTATGTATATATATATGTATATATATGTATGTATATATATATGTATATATATGTATGTATATATATATGTATATATATGTATGTATATATATATGTATATATATGTATGTATATATATATGTATATATATGTATGTATATATATATGTATATATATGTATGTATATATATATGTATATATATGTATGTATATATATATGTATATATATGTATGTATATATATATGTATATATATGTATGTATATATATATGTATATATATGTATGTATATATATATGTATATATATGTATGTATATATATATGTATATATATGTATGTATATATATATGTATATATATGTATGTATATATATATGTATATATATGTATGTATATATATATGTATATATATGTATGTATATATATATGTATATATATGTATGTATATATATATGTATATATATGTATGTATATATATATGTATATATATGTATGTATATATATATGTATATATATGTATGTATATATATATGTATATATATGTATGTATATATATATGTATATATATGTATGTATATATATATGTATATATATGTATGTATATATATATGTATATATATGTATGTATATATATATGTATATATATGTATGTATATATATATGTATATATATGTATGTATATATATATGTATATATATGTATGTATATATATATGTATATATATGTATGTATATATATATGTATATATATGTATGTATATATATATGTATATATATGTATGTATATATATATGTATATATATGTATGTATATATATATGTATATATATGTATGTATATATATATGTATATATATGTATGTATATATATATGTATATATATGTATGTATATATATATGTATATATATGTATGTATATATATATGTATATATATGTATGTATATATATATGTATATATATGTATGTATATATATATGTATATATATGTATGTATATATATATGTATATATATGTATGTATATATATATGTATATATATGTATGTATATATATATGTATATATATGTATGTATATATATATGTATATATATGTATGTATATATATATGTATATATATGTATGTATATATATATGTATATATATGTATGTATATATATATGTATATATATGTATGTATATATATATGTATGTGTATATATATATATTTTTTTATTTTTTTTTTTATGCGTTTTGAGAATTTTTGTATGATGTTGTGGCTACTTCTCTCTTATGCATTAAAGATTTTATGTATTATAAATATACAGTAACTTTAGAAAACGGAGTCTTTTTTTGACTGAGATTCTGTGAGCTCTGTGTGTCTCAGCAGAATGAATTCAGGTTTATTCTTAGAAAGGAAGAGGTGAAGTTAGGGTATAACATATCTTGTGTTTTGCTCCATGAACTCAGGATCAAAGCTTGAGCTGACAGTTGATTATCACCATCATGGTACCAACAAAGCCTAATTGGTTTGGCTTTGCCAACTCAAAACTAATCCCATAACTGTAAGTTTGTTCAACTCCCATCATGGTTATGGGCCTGGTGTCTAAAAACTCGTGCAAATCTGTTTTAATCTTACTTTTAGGGCTGAATCAAAAACACAAAAAGGTTCCTTTGGTGTCTGAACCCCTGAATATTCAAAAAAATAATATACAGTAGATGACTTAATAGCTCATGTTTAAGTTCATAGATCTGTTGTAGGGTTTGACACAGAAGCACATTGTTGTTCATTGATGTCATGAGCGGGCAGCAACGGAAAACACAAATGAGGAGAGATAAGATGAAGTTAACATTAAACAACAGACCAGGATGTCAATATCTTGTTGAATGATTCTTGAATACTGGCAGCTTTCATATAACTCTAATAGTATTTTCTGTCCACTTGATAAGACATTCAGACCTCTCAGGTAATCATATAAAGAGTTTTCATCAGAAATTGACTGACTGTAAGGAGCACTGGAACTTCAGCGCCCCCTGCAGATGCATTGCAAGGAGGATGCGAAAGATAGTTGTCTTATCTTCTTCACTTCAACACAAATATAGTGCGCTGAAAACAGACACAAGATGGTTTCTATATATGGCACCTTTTTGGTTGCTTATGTAAACAAGCCTATGAAAGAATATTCCGGACAATTTTCAAAAGGAATTGCAAATTGTATTTTCAATTGTTTTCCATATGTGGACGCATAAATTGTGACATAATCCAAATGCAAATTTAAAATGAAAAGTAAATTTGCAACTGTATTTACCATGTCTTACGAATTATGAGCATGTCATATTTAAATAGCAATATTAGAAAAAAAAACGAAATTGCAATATTTTTTTTTCTGCGATATATATTGCAATGTGTAGAAATACAGGAATGTTCATAAGGTGTCTTCAATTGCTCAAAAATTAAATAATAATTCTAGAATAATTGAGGTGATTTTGTAGGCATCTTTGTAGAAAATAAAATATAATAAAAAAGTATAATAAAAACCCTGAAAAATTACTTTTTACTTTTTGCCTTATTTTGGGTTGTTTTTTTTTTATACACTATTTGTGGCCTTTTATTGTGGCCAGCCTAAGGCACACCTGTGCAATAATCATGCTGTCTAATCAGCATCTTGATATGCCACA
>NW_015547671.1:266255-267810 GCF_001515605.1 Sinocyclocheilus anshuiensis | reverse complement strand
CGTGTTCTCTGAGAATAGAGCGGCTGGTGTTGGGTTTCTCTGAGAGAGACAGCATTAGAGAAGTGAAGCATCAGCTCGTGTCGGGGAGAACTGACTCACTTTTTGGACAGTAAATGAACCAGTCGGAAATAAAAATATTTGCCAGTTCAGTTCGTCCCAGCAAATCAAACAGTGCTAAATACTGCAACAGAACAAACTATACAGCTTCATTGTTTTTAACTCAGTGTTTGTCTAGTTTTATTTTGTTTAGAGTTAGTTCACCCCAAAATGAAAATTGTCATCATTTATTCAAGTTTTTCCAAGTGCAATCCTTGATTCAAATATCTCATAAGCTTAGATGATTTGGTCTAAAGAGAGAAGAATTAATGACTATTTTTGTTTGAAGACTACATATAAAATAGCTACCAAAATAAATGTTGGTAACTGCAGTTTGATTAAAAGTAATGACTAAAAGTTGACAAAAATGCTATGACTTTTCTTTGACTAAAACTAGACTAAAACTATGAAAGACTCAAATGACTAAAATGTGACTAAGACTATTAAGCATTTTCGTCTCAAGATAAAGACTAAGACTAAATCAAAAATGCCTGTCAAAAGTAACACTGTTTCCTACACCTTCTACCTTATTTTATTTATTCTCACGTTAGGTAAACTAAGTCAAATCTGTCCTATCTCATAAGCATCTAAGTTCATACTTACAAAACAGGTCACAGAAGACTTATCTGTGGTCTGTTCTTAGCTATAAATCAATGCCAGGGGAGGCAGACTTGTGTTATATAAATACAAGTCAGTTTATTGTTACAATTAGTAAGTAAGCAGTACAAATATTCTAAAACTATGTATATAAGTATTAAATAAAGTATAAATCTGAAAAGGTCTTTGCTCAAGGCAATATCAGCGATGGTTCTGGTGCCGGAGAATCTCTTCAGGTGGTCTCGAAGCAGCATCTGATCATCGCACTTCAGTCTTTTATAGACAGCAGGTGGATCCCACCCAGATAGCAAAATTCCTGAGGCCCAGATCAGGCCCACACCTGACACTTTCATCTGGCCCACATACCGCGTGGAATGATGGCAATTGTGCGGTCCGCTCCTTTTTGCCAGATTTGGGCCACAAGCAAGCCATAGAAAGGCCCAGTGTCAGCCATGAATAAACCAAATAAAGCAGAACTGGCCCAAATCTGGGCCACATTGATTTTAATTCTGGCCCAGATCCAACACCTTACTCCGGCCCACATACTGTGAAGAATGATGACATTTGGGCAGTCCACTACTGTTTGCCAGATTTGGGCCACGAACAAGCCAAAAGAAGGCCCAATGTCAGCCATGAATAAACCAAATACAGCAGAACTGGCCCAAATCTGGGCCACATTGATTTTAATTCTGGCCCAGCTCCGGCCCAGATCCAACACCTTTCCCCGGCCCACAATCTGTGAAGAATGATGGCACTTGGGCGGTCCAATCTTGTTTGCCAAATTTGGGCCACAAGCAAGCCAAAGGAAGGCCCAATGTCAGCCATGAATAAACCAAATAAAGCAGAACTGGCCCAAATCTGG
>NW_015547671.1:264291-265801 GCF_001515605.1 Sinocyclocheilus anshuiensis | reverse complement strand
GAAGCAGGTCATTTGAGATCAGTAGCAGGATAGACGTGTACATAAAAATGTCATGGTACTTCTTACTTGCTTGGAGCTGAGAGATATACACAACATTCATCCATTTAAGAAATTTACTCTAAACCCAAATGTTCAGAATTCATCATTAGCAATGTCAAATGTATTCAAGTTGACTTACTGCAGTCATACCCAAGTGCCAGATGCCCCAAATAGCTGTTTATTGAAAAGCACACACCTCAGCTAGAGGCTTTTGTAAGTGGAGCTCAGTGTAACAAAGCTTTTGTGTCCATTGTGTGTGGTTACTGGGATTTTTTGTACAAGTTTTCACAAAACGGAGAAGGTGGGTCTCATTTTATTTTTCATGTCAACCCATGTCGCCCATGTCAGCCTACACAAACAAATGTAAACAGATGATCCACAAGTTGTTACATGTGTGTAAGTTGTGTTATAATGGATCTGACTGACACCGTTTTTGCAAAATTCCCAAAATTCCTGAGGCCCAGATCAGGCCCACACCTGACACTTTCATCTGGCCCACATACCGATGGCAATTGTGGCAATTGGGCAGTCCGCTCCTGTTTGCCAGATGTCAGCCATGAATAAACCAAATAAAGCAGAACTGGCCCAAATCTGGGCCACATAGATTTTAATTCTGGCCCAGATCCAACACCTTACTCCGGCCCACATACTGTGAAGAATGATGACATTTGGGCAGTCCACTACTGTTTGCCAGATTTGGGCCACGAACAAGCCAAAAGAAGGCCCAATGTCAGCCATGAATAAACCAAATACAGCAGAACTGGCCCAAATCTGGGCCACATTGATTTTAATTCTGGCCCAGATCCGGCCCACACCTTGCTCCGGCCCACATACTGCGTGGAATAATGGCATTTGGGCAGTCCAGTTCTGTTTGCCAGATTTGGGCCTCAAGTAAGCATTAGAACTGCTGCATGTAAGCCAACCAAATAAACCAAAACTGGCCCTAATGTGGGCCACAGTTGATTTTTATTCTAACCCTGGTCTTCCCCACATTCCTCATGTGGCCCACATGCTGTATGGAATGGTGGCATTTTGGCAGTGGTCCACAAGCAGGCCACTACACAGCCACATTTTAGCTAATAATGAACTAAATAAACAATAAATATACATTATCTGGGCCACACTAAGCCTTAAAGGAGACATATTATGCCCCTTTTTTACAATATGTAATATAAGTCTCTGGTGTCCCCAGAATGTGTCTGTGAAATTTCAGCTCAAAATAGTCCACAGATCATTATATCATTTTGAAAATGCCTATTTTGAGTGGAAGCAGAAACACGCTGTATTTCGTGCCTGTCTCTTTAAATGCAAATGAGCTGCTGCTCCCCAGAGTCCCCGCCCCCTTTTCCAGAATAGAGCTGCTTCATTACAGCTCGTACCTGCTAAAAAAACATCTGTTTTGGTTCTGATTATCATGTTTATCGCGCTGAAATCATGTGTTTTAAACCATATGAGTTTAAACTTCTGATAT
>NW_015547671.1:260540-264038 GCF_001515605.1 Sinocyclocheilus anshuiensis | reverse complement strand
TTGCATTAGAGCTTGTACACCATTGTCGCTTGCAAAAACACAATAACGGCGCCGTGGGTTTAAACTTACAGATTAAGGGGCGATAATATTATAATGAGATCCCTTTGCCAGGTCACCAAGGGAGTTAAATCAGATGCACTCATTTTCTCAGACCATGCAGAGAAAGTCTTACCAAAACAAAGTTACTGGGTTAATCTTTTTCACGTTTCCTTGATTGGTAGATGCACTGGGGACATGATTATAGCACTTAAAACCTGGAAAATTCAGATTTTCATGATAGGTCACCTTTAAGTGAGTTATGCATCAACAATACTCATTGTAAAGAGAAATTTAAAAATGTCCTCCATAAAATGTTCAAATAAGTTGCAGAAATGTGTCATACTTTATAAAATTATCCCAACCCAAGTTTTGCACAAGCAGCAATTAAAATGTCACAGATAAATATTCAAAGACACATTCCAATACTTTAAAAGCTGTTCTTCACAAGTTTGAACTTAAATGCTTCTCACTCAGACTTCACCTACACAGTATGTCTGTGAGTGTCATAGCTATGCTGTGTTAAAGAGCGCACAATGGAGATGACAGGTTATATATCATAAGTCTTTAATCCAACAAGGGTAAATCCAAACACAATGTAGCACAGCAACATTTAAGACATGTAGACGTAAGACCAGACAAACTCAAAGTAAACATATGTAACCCCTCTCTCCCGGGTCCTCACCGCCACACCTCGTTCTTGTTCCGAGTGGGTCTCCGGCATGGGAGGCAGACGCACTGACAAGGAGGCTAAAGACTGCAGCTTCCAGCGTCTGTCGCTAGTGCATCTCTTGAGATCAGAGGAGTGAGGTTTTACCTGCACAGCACCTACTTGCTGGCCTCCGTTACACTCGCACCCCTAATCCTCACTCCCATCCGGGTCACAGCACCAATGTAACCTCTCTCTCCCGGGTCCTCACCGCCACACCTCGTTCTCGTTCCGAGTGGGTCTTGAACCCGGGTCTCCGGCATGGGAGGCGGACGCACTGACAAGGAGGTTAAAGACTGCAACCTCCAGCGTCAGTCGCTAGTGCGTCTCTTGAGATCAGTTATCTGTTACACATACAGGAACTTAAGTATTCAGACCAAACAAGGATAATTAACTAGGCACACCTGAACAGAATAATACAATCAACACAACAAGGGATATGGTGCAAAAGCAAAACAAAGTCCAAATTACAGAAACTGTGACAGTAAGAGTACAATCATTATAATGCACTTCTGTTTTTATGCTGCACAGTACACATATACAAAAAAAACCTGCCATTAAAAGCATGTTTCAAAAAATAAATTGCTGAGTATGTAGACTTCTCAAGACTCACATCCAGATCACCCTGCATCAGTTAACTGTGTTGCATCCTACTAAAAGTAGCCAAATTCTACTGTATTAGGCCATATTTACAATTTCAAACTTCCATTTCAATTAGCCAGTGTCAAGTGTTCCATGCAAGAAGTGGCCTCACTTGTCAAGTGTTACAACCAGAAGTGGTCCTCATCTGTTTTATAATATATGGGGCATATTTCCCATGTCAGATGTTGGACAAGTTGGCTTACACACTGATTAGCCAATGCTGACTGTGCCGTATATTTGCCAAAATTGTTCCAAATTGTTATTAATTATTTGGGCAATATTTGTCATTTTATATGCGGGCCACATTTGCGGCATCATATAAGGGCCACTTTAGGCTCACAGCCACATTAGCCAGTGCTCACTGTGCCATGTCTTTGCCAAAATTGGCCCAAATATGTTTGAGAATAACTGGGCCACATTTGCGGCATCATATAATGGCCACTTTAAGCTCACAGCCACATTAGCCAGTGCTTACCATGCCATATCTTTGCCAAAACCGGCCCAGATGCATTTGAGGATAACTGGGCCACATTTGTGACATCATATGTGGGCCACTTTAGGCTCATAGCCACATTAGCCAATTCTCACTGAGCCATATCTTTGCCAAAATTGGCCCAGATATGTTTTAACATGCCTGGGCAACATTTTATTTGTTTTGCTTTTTTGACAAAATTTAAAACATAATACAAAAAAGTCCACAAAGACTAATTCATACCCATTTCAAAACTGTTGCGGATAAAATACACAAAAAAGCCTTCGGCTTATTTCCATTGTGGTCCTCTGTATTTAAAAAAAATGGACAAACAAATCATAAATGGAGTGCTATCCACATCAAGTTCAGAAACTCACCACACAAACTTCAAATCATCAATGATAAAACAACCATTTTTTTAACTTCCCTTCTAAAAGTACTATCCACTTGTATCTCTTGAAAACACCCAGGTAATTTATTCCAAGCAACAGAGCTAGTATATATATATATATATATATATTTTATTTTTTTTAATACAATATATATTGTATTTGTTTTGAGAAAGTGGTTTATTAAATAAAACACCAGACTTGTTGTTTTAAGCATTTATTAAGAAAATGTTTTAACATGTATAAGCAAGAGCACAGATAGCGACAGTAGCCCCTCACTGTAGAACACAAGATCCAGGGGGCGTGGTTAGATCCACACCTAGGGGGTGGAGATTGGTAAGTTTAGGGGTGGATATGGGTGGGTTTAAATTATCAGGGGGTGGAGACAGGTAGGTTTAGGTATATGTAAGGTGGGAGGAGTTGGATCTGGATCCAACCACACCCCCTGGATCTTGTGTTCTGCAGTGAGGATCATCTCGATAGCGATGACACGTGTATTAATAAGAGCGTTGAAGAAAAAAAGAAGGTGGGCATTACCTCAGCTGGTGTGTTTCAGATGAAGCTTTAAAGACAACAGAGAAAAGAATCCTGAAGAAGAAAAATGAGAAGATGCAAGGCCTTTTATAAACAACTTTTTAGGGGATTTCCAGTATAGCCCTATTCGCACGGGATTAGTATTCCCTGGTGACCTCCAGTCATTTGTAATAATTGCGGAGGTTGTCTGTGATCTTAATCCCGTGCGAATCGGCCATGTCTGTAATTTGTAAAGTAAAAATTCCCCCGCAAATGACCTACCATATTTCGCAGAACACCGAGGTCCTGTGATAATATTAGTCCCGTGCGAATCGGCTCAAAGCCTTGACATCCGGGTATCCGGGAGATAAGTCAGTAAATTCAAGTAAAATCACAGGCTTCGCATATGTTTCAGCAAATGTGGTCCAGGTACATAAAAACGTATCTGGGCCAGTTTTGGCAAAGATATGGCATGGTAAGCACTGGCTTTGTTTGCATACTGAGATGCTTTGGCTTCACTTTTCTATAGTGGAAGGAATAGGAGACGCGTCGTCCATCTTTTTTTACACTCTATGTACTTACCCCACAGTCCCTTACTACAGCTCGCCAAGAGCGATCTCTCCCGGCTTAATGCATGTTACAACAGCTTGTGCGGGGCAGTGCCTATTACAGGTGCATCTCAATAAATTAGAATGTCGTGGAAAAGTTCATTTATTTCAGTAATTCAACTCAAATTG
>NW_015547671.1:256944-260237 GCF_001515605.1 Sinocyclocheilus anshuiensis | reverse complement strand
AATTTGAGTTGAATTACTGAAATAAATGAACTTTTCCACGACATTCTAATTTATTGAGATGCACCTGTATATCAAGTGAAAGATAATGCTGAGTAACATTATCAGCTTTGTCCTTTTGGCGGTAATACTGTTTTAGAATTTTTAGGGCTAGTCATTTTGGAGTTATTGTCGTTTATCGTTGAATGTGTGAGGAAAATCGAACACAAACTTAACCCCGTTGCGAAAGCACATGTTCAAGTTGACAGCTTGAATGAATCGAGGTAAAGTCCAAAGGGGAACGAATTCCTCTCACTAAATTCCCGATTGCACTATTCGTAGTAGTGAGATGATGACCTCGAGCACTACCACACTGAGCACAGGTGCCCCACAAGGCTGTGAATCAGTCAGTAGGTTAGTTGTGTATAGGTTTTTACTGCTTTACTGTATAGGTTTTTACTGTTTTACTTCACTGTTGTATGCCTGTATTTATGTAACACCGTGGTCCTGTGAGGCACGACATTTCGTTCCACTGTATGTCCCCACATGCAGCAGAATGACAATAAAGCTCAACTTGACTCGACTTGACTTGACTTGATGGTGTTTCCCTGCCGAATTCACCATTAATTAGCTATTGAGCAACGCAAAGCTGGTGATACTACTGAAGGACCTTATATATGAGTGCTGTGATAGGTGTCGCATCCCTATAGGTAGACGTGGATCAGCTGAGAGTCAGCTGATGCAAGCTTTACTAACGTGACCTGCCAGAACTGACGCTACGCTTGATATGCGATATAGCCTACTAGCCGTGACAACTCTTTATGTTTACAGACGTGATGTAATGACGCAGCGGCATGCTCGAATTTCCCACGAATTCCTACCAGTACCACTCAAATTAGAAAGCATTATTATAAGCTTACCGTTGTGAATCGGGCTAAAGTAAGGAGATAGTTTTGAACACTGGCTGGTTATGTACTTGCTCAAATATTGATTTTGGATCATTTTTAACCAAAGAAAAGTTACGGACTGCAGCTTTAAGTTGCATTTTTATTTTTGGACTGATAATAAAGTCAAATAATTGTATGTAAAAGAGTCAGTGGTAACATCAATGCATTCAAATTGGTCAGTGTTAGAGGAGCTCAGCTTATCCTGACAGTTACTGCCCCGGACCAGGTTAGTTTCTCAGCATAAGTTAGTTGCCACAGTGACTGAGCTTGATCTATGGTAAATTTGCTTTATGGAACCAAATCATTTGACAATAAGTCAGACTAACTGAAATAAACCTGGCTTATTTGGTAAATTTGTTTTATGAAACAGACCTCTGGATTACTGCGTTTCACCTACTGACTCAGCATGAGTTCACCACGCCTCCTCTCTCACAACAGCCAATAGCTGTCACGATTACTTTCTACAAGGAGGGATTAGTTATTCATAATTATCCAATAGACAAACAGATAAATAAACTTGCTTTTCAAAAACATGTATTTCAGCAGGTACACTGCAACCGCACTTAATAACTAAAATACATTTAAAGGAGCCATGATTAATATGGATGGGAAGTTGTGAATCACACTAAACACAAATCATACACAAAAACAATTGGGAAGGTACACTACACCTCAAAATTTTAATAGGATTTAAACATTTTATTTTCTTGGATTGTATCATTTAATGATCATTCTGATGTTGGGAAACAGTCAGAGATGAGAGTGCTGGTTGTACAGGAGTTTATTTGAGAGCTGCTGTTGTTGACACATTTTTTTTTTCTTTTTATGTAAAAGGATTGTAGATATGTTATTCTTAATCACTTAAGAATAAACAATATTTTACATTTTCATTTCATAGCTGAGGCACATAATGTTGGTGCTTACTGATTCACATTTAGCCAGTCATTTCTAATCTAAAGACATGATTAATACACCAATCTCTATATAAGAGAGAGAAGTAGCCGCACCAGCAAACAAAAATCCTTAAAACACAAATGAGGAATTTAGAAAACTCATATCATACCCTTCAGGTACATGAATTACCTCATAACAAAATAGAAGGAACACAGTATAACTGTTTATCTAATGAGGAGTACATATGATGCCCTTTGACCCCTCACAAAAGTCAACTGACAGATTAATGTCTTGTAATTCTGAAATAAGTAAATGACAAAATAGACACATTAAAACAGTCGGTAAAAGAAAAACATAAATTAACAGCAATTGATACATCAACAGAAATGCATCCACCTACAGGAAAACAGACCCTCAAAAGAACAATTTAGACAATTTACAGTTCAATAACTGTTTACTGAAGAATATATTTGAACTATATTATCAAAAATCTGAGCAAAAGGTTTCTGCCTTTTTAACAGGTACGACTGCCTACTGAGAAATTCGTTTTCTTACATGAAAGGTCTGTGTATCCTTTCGCTCTTAATATCTGCTACAGATGAAGTTGAGTTTGTCGTGTTCAGGACGGCTGATCCAGCGCTGACCTCCTCCAGACTGAACTGCTCCAGATCTCACTGCGTCTTCACAGTCCTCCTCTGATGTGCCGTTCCCTGGAGCCCAGTTCTGATAGCACGCGGTCTCTCCATTCACCCAGAACCAGACGTCCAAAATATAGGAGTGACGTAAACCCAACCACACCGCCGCAGTAGACGCTCGTTTAACCACGTTCCTCCCCTCATGCTGAATCTCTTCTGAATGAACCGAGACCAGATCCACATGATTCTGTCTGCAGTATCTCAAAGCTTCAGACCACGTCAGATTCTCTCTGATCACAATCAGTTTATCTGGAAACCAAACAAAGCACAAGCAGAAACTAGAGAGAGACTGATCAAGACATAAGGACGCACTCGTTGATCAAACAATTATTTGGCTGGTTTGAACAGGTCTGATGACAGTACTGCAGGACCTCTGCGCGCAGGTGTCATGCACAGACAGACAGTAGCCTAATAATAACCCCTTTCGTGCTCTTCCTAATATTGTGACAAACACCATTGTATTTAAAAAATAGAATTGGAAGGAAACTGTAAGATATACACCTTTTATTTTTTTAAACGTTTTGTTATTGACGCGGTGAGTCAGTTATTTATGCTGCAAAAAGTAAGGCCTATATCTTTCCTTTAAAGGGGTCCTATTATGCTCTTTTACAAAGTCTTGATTTTGTTTTGGGGGTGTACTAGAACAGGCTCTCATACTAGGTTGTTCGAAAAACACATTATTTTTCACATATTTTACATTATTTCAACACCTCTCTCCCCAGTCTGGCATGAACGGCTCGAATAGTTCCTGTATCAAATGAAGGCCCGCCTTCTGAAATAT
>NW_015547671.1:242334-256603 GCF_001515605.1 Sinocyclocheilus anshuiensis | reverse complement strand
TGTGATTGGTTAGCTGGGTCAGTGTGTGCTGTGATTGGTTAGCTGGGTCAGTGTGTGTTGTGGTTGGCAGCACTCGGTGCCTGGTCGGGAAATGTCACGCGCCTTACCATAGCCGCCTGCGAGCTTCAGTGTAAATATTGTGTCAATATCAAATCAATTTGAGTGCGATTTAAACCCGGATGATTGTAACCACTCTAAGTTCGTCTGCCTTGGGAAAGCTAGCGTGTCTCTGACATAGTGATAACACTCGCTGCCTTCTCTAATGCAGCTCAACCAGGTCTCGTGCCATTCGTCGATATTTGTGATATCACAAATCCAGGAAAATATGCGTTGTAGTCCAAACGAGTCGTTCGTTGTAGTTTTTGAAAAGTGATTTCTGTTAAATAAAATATCTCCTTTTGAATTGAACTTTGAGCCTTGTAACTTTGCAGATCTTTTTTATGCTCAAACAGCAACATTACAGACTAACTAAAGTTGAAAAAGTTAAAAAGCATAATAGGACCCCTTTAAAATATATTAACATCCTAAAATACATGTTTACCTTATAGGCAAACTACATACAGTACATTTGACTTGTTTGAAACAATTTAAAATACTATTTGGCCAGTGGAAAAGAATGAGAACAACTCTGAACACTTTCTCTGAAATGTATGTTCAAGGACACTGAATAGCAATGGGATGTCTCAAAAGGCATTTATAGTCTGCAACTCATATTTTCCAAATGTATTGTACCTTTAACTGTGTTAAACATGGTGTCACATGGATAAAATATGCATGGAAATAATATGTTATGCATAGTAAAACTAGATGTTGTATGCTCCATATATGGTTATTTCGGGGTGGAGATTCGTGTACGCACAATATTCCTCTGACTGGGTATGCTGACTGCGCTGACAAAGGGAATTTTGCGCAGGTTCTGGCATATGCATGGTTTTGTAAATCTGAAAACTTTTGTGTGTACGCAAAGTCTAGCTTTTGTGCGTATGCACACTTTTAAGATGAAATCTACGTACAGTTTTATACATGAGGCCCCTGTAGGTGAAGATGGATTGTGTGTGTTTTGTGAGTGTAACCCCTCCGGTCCTAACCACCCTGCTCTGACTCAAACGTGGGTCGCCGGCATGGGAGGTGGGCGCACTAACAAGGATGGTAAAGACCGCAGCGTCTAGCGTCAGTCGCTACTGTGCCTCTTGAGATCAGGGGAGTGAGGTTTCCCTGTGCAGCTCTTACCAGCTGGCTTATATTACACAAGGATCTACTCACCTTCATGACACACAAAAGGTAAATGGTTGGTGCAAGAGCTGTCATGCCATCGTCCATGAGCGTTGTGTTTGATGACTGTACAGTTTTCACCATCTCTATTAAAGTTAGGTTGTCTAGGAGCCCAGTATCTGAATGAGGAGTCACTCTGATCTGACCACTGCCATGAGTCTCTGACTCTGAATAGACCGATCCAGACTTGTGATCCAGATAAGTTATTATTACTAATGATCTTCTCAACCTGTTCACTCTCATTCTGGTTTCTCACACTGACCAGATCAGTGTGATTCTGTCTGCAGTAACTCTGAGCGTCTGTCCAGTTCATCATCTGATCGACAAAGACGAGTTATCTGTTTGCTTTAAGAAAAACAAATGGAAACACATTCATGAACCAGTTTGGTCATTATTCTTGTGCTGCTTTATGGTTTGGATGTGAACAGGAGCAGCGGTGGAAACATCAGAAAGACGTCAATCAAACACTTTGAATATTAACAATATATTCAGGATTATTTTAAAGATATAACATGTAATAACATTTTTGAACATTGGCATGGTTTTAAAACACTTTCTGTGTGTCCCTTATTTTTCTTTACACATTTCTCTAGGATACTTGATTCAGACACAAAGAGCCAGATCAGAGAACATCAAACAGAGGAAGATAGTTAATTAGTCAATAGAAATACTCACTTGGACGGTAGATTAGTAATTTATAAATGAATACATTTGCAATGCTCATCTCGATGCTCTATTGTTTTATGTTTTAATGGATTTAAGCTAATCCACAAGCAATAACGAAATTACAGGTTTGTATCAAGATACTGAAGGCTAAAAATATCAAGCAGTATTCTCTAGTTACTGCTGTAAATTAATAATGAATGTTATCATCATTATCAGGTGATTATTATTATAATTATTAGCAGCAAGATCCATACCAGTCTCTAACTCTCTCCATATTTTTTTTTTCTTTATAGACTCTTCAGTTGCAGGTTCCTATTGTCAAATTACCTTTTTTTCTGGGAATTGTGTCTATACAGAAATTGTATCAACGTTGTTTCATAAATTGTATGACAAATATCCACAGTCTCTTCTAAATTCAAGATAGAATTAAAAAGTAATAGAGTTTAGCATTGCATTGGTGCATCTAAATAAATTGTTGTAATTTTAGCTGTACTCACTGTTGTTGCAGATGAAATATCGATTATCATTACATGGCAAATCATGCAATTTTCCATTCTGCATCATAGCACAATTGTCTCTACCATCTGGTTGTTTATCTCCCCAGTTCAGATAGAGCGCAGGTTCACCTGAAGACCACTGCCATTCATCACGACCCGTCTTCTGCAGCCCGATCCAGACATCTTCAACACCTTCATCATTCACACTCTTCTTCAGCTCGTTCATGTCGTTCATGTTGTCAACGGTGGCCAGATCTGTGTATTTCTCTCTGCAGTATCTCTGAGCTTCAGTCGAGGTCATTTATAAAGTGATACTGACGCTGAACACATTCAGATACGGAGCAGAGAGCTGTGAAAGAGAGGCTTTGCTTTAATGCTTTTCATAACAGGATCAAACCTAATGAAACTATAAATCATAAATAAAACCACAAACACACTCACCAATGAGAAGAATAATGAAATATAGAGTTTGGTCCATTTCTGAGAAAGAAAAAATTCTGAAAAACTAAAATATGCTTTGAATATTGAAATATGCTCACGTTTTCAAACATGATTCTGTAATTTGAAAAAAGCAGCATTTACTATTATTAAAATAACAAGTCTAATTCTAGTTAAAGAATGAACTCGTGAGTTGTTCTTACTTTAGAGGTAATGTTTGTTTCTTACTTTAGAGGTGATGTTTCTGTCTGCAGCTTCAGACTGTGTGATTAATATATCTGCTCTCATTTGTCATTCAGCATCACATCATTTGTTTATTACTCTAAACAAAAGCCTTGTTCATTTCTCTCCTCATTCATGTGTGTGTTCACATGTTTTCTCAGTGTTGGTCTTTGAGGCTGTAATTCGCTCGAAGCCTTTTAATTTGAATGTGGTCGAAAGTGGAGTGTCTGTATGTTCCATAATGAAGTCATATTCCACAGTGGCTTCACAAGAAGAATCCACCTCAACATTTGCATTTTCTTATCTAATTCTTTATGTTCCATGTTTTTCACTTTCGATACTATCACAATACAGTAATGGAGCAAACACTGCACTCGGTGAACTCAGAGTCTTAACTTTATTTTACACAAACACTGATATAGAAGCATTTCTCTGCCTTAAGCGACAGCCTGCATTCTCTGGGACCACCTCCACTGGCCAGCAACCCTGGACCCTAACACTAAATAGCCAATCATAATCTACTGTTCACACATCACCACATCTCCCCTCCTTAAAGTTCTGCTGCCTCCTTACTTGTTTTTTTTAGCAATATGGGATAAAGCAAATTACTTGCAGATAACAGATATAGAACAATACCAACTGCTTAGAAGCATCAATCCCTTTACAACAAACCTGTCACTAAACAGAACATAATCCTCAAATATATATATTTATATCTATACTTTTACTTTTCTACCAGCAAGGGTTCTTTTGCGTGTGGGTGAACGTGTGTAGTGTAATGGAAGCTGGGGTACTGGACCCATTCATGCGTCTAAGGTCAAATCAGTCTCAAGAGAGGGTCCATCTGTTACTTCACTGTTCTCAATTATGTCTCAATTATGTTATCAATGTGTCTTAGATGTTTCAGGAGTATTAAATGTTTTTAGTGACACTCTGAATGTGTTCCTGGTTCCAGCGAGAGATTGTGCCTTCCTTTGTTTGCACAATGTATGATCTGGGTTCGGGAGCTTTTCCGACAACTGTCGCTAATGTTTTCCATGCTTTTTCTCCATCCAACTTAACTTTCACACTTTGTCCAGGATGTAGGTCAGAGTATTGTCGGTTGTAGAAGTACTTATAAGCCTGCTTGGTTTGTTTGTCTTTCATTCTGACTTGTTCATAGTCAATTGGACTTGGTAGCAGGTTATTTGGTCTGATCTGATGTCCGATCATTAGTTAAGCTGGGCTCAATCCTGTGGCATTGATAGGTGTATTTTTTCACAGATGTCCGAAGGGATGTAACCATCAGGGGTAATATAATTCTGCCCGAATATTCGGCTGAGTCTGGCACAGTTTGGGGTTTGCTGGATAACAGGTGAGCCAGGGGATCAGCGCAATATTTTACACAAACCTCTAAAGTCACACAATAATGAGTGTGTGAAGTGAATGAATGTAAACTTTGTGAATGAAAACAGCGCAAATCAAACATTGCTGTTGCCTCTCCGTGAATCTCTCAGAAACCAGAGCTCGTCAAGAGTAATATCAACTAAAATAATACATCATACACATTCTACTAGTTGTGTATATTCACATCTAAAGAATGCAAGTGAATTGAACCTAGCTAAATGTGATGATTACCATGTTGTTCAGCAAATCTTTTAACAAAGTCATCTAAATTCAAAGCCTTCATGCGTTTTGACTCAATGCTGAGAATAGCCAAACTCGACAATCTACTCTCCGCCATTGTAGACCTTAGATGATTTTTGATTATCTCCAGAGCTGAAAAACTCCTTTCACATGTTGTGCTGTGAACTGGTAACACTACAGCTATTTTGCAGAACCTGAAAAGCTCAAAGAAAAAAAAAAACATCCATATGATTCCAGAAAATGAACAAACTCTATCAGAGTAGTAGTACTTTCTTTTCCATTCATTTTAAGTCTATCTAGTGATAGTCTTCTACCTGGTGAAGCTTATGCTTAAGATCTTCAACACTTGACTCATAAGCATCAGCCAAATGGACACTCTCTTCCTCCCTCAAGAAACTACAGCTTGATGGATTCAAAGCCTGGATGCCTTTCATGATGTTGCAACTGGTATCTGAAAAACATCTTTCCATTTCCCCAATCTGTCACAATGGTGGCAAGGACAAGGTGAGTCAAGGATCTAAATGCATCAGTAATTTAATGAAAACAAAACAAATAAAATACAAAAAGGCAAAACACACACAACAGGGAACAAAATCAAAACCATGCAACAGATACACACAGGATGTATAGACAAATAAAGACTGAAACACAGGGGTAAAAATACAGAGGGTAACAAGAGACTAATGAGTAACAGGTGAGACTAATTAATTACTATGGGAACAAATGAGGGTGACTATGGAGACAGGCCAGTGTTGGGGAGTAGCTAGCTACAAGTAGCGACACTATTAACGTAACTACATTTTTTCAGTAGTGTGACAGTAGCTCCGCTACTTTTAAAACAGTGAAGCTTTTCCAGTAGTTAACTACTTTTTCCAGCAAGTAGCGGTTTAGCGCGACCAAATCCTACATTACGTTTTGCGTTCTGACGAGTCACGAGCCTGTAATGCATTGAAGCAGCACAGCGTCTTCTTCTGACTAGATCACAAACTAAATGCGTTCATTACCGCCATCTGTTGTGATACCACGCATCTCACGGCTTTACAGTCTGTCCACCGACAAGAGATCACCTGATGATTTTGCAATGGATGTACAGGAGAGAATATTTCACATGAATCAACTGTAATTTATGCAAAACAAAGATGCGGTCTACGTCGAAGACTATACAGGAGATGAATAATAGCCTTTTTAAACGGATTACGTTTTTTTCACTCTGTAACAAATATCTATTTTACAATGATGAACCGTCATAATATAATCTGTGCTAATAAAGCACAAAATGTGGTATTTTATCTGTAATAAAAACCACAGTTTTGTAATGAACACTAACCAAACAGAAAATGAAATTGTGATATAGTAGTGTGCTTATAATTTGGCAAAGGATGGTTGCTGCGGGATTCCACGCAAAGCACAGTGTTCACGCGCGCAGCTGATGATTGACGTCAGAGCGGCTCCATTCACAGTCAGTAAATACCGCATGTGCTGTGAGTTTAACCTGCTTATTTTACGACTCCTCCGTATCCAGTTTAAGTTGCATCCATTTTGTTATTGCATTGATGTTACGTTTGTAGCAATTTTGCACTTTGACAGTCAGTTCGATTTAATATAACTATATAACTATATTTTATTATTGTGTGTATCGGATAGTTTACAAAATCAAAAGATTGGGACACTCTTTGTCATTGAAATTACTTGGAAAATGTGACCCCAATCAACCTGAATTCACCCTACTCTTTGAAATCATGATTGCATTATAATTTGTTGTTTTAAACCACAAATATTTTACTTATAACTTCATTATATTTTATTTATAACTTCATTATAATTATTCTTTAACAATTATTCAGTTATTTGTAATGTTAATTGTTATATATACAGTGCTGCTTGAAAGTTTGTGAACCCTTTAGAATTTTCTATATTTCTGCATAAATATGACCAAAAACATCAGACTTTCACACAAGTCTTGAAAGTAGACAAAGATAATCCAATCAAACAAGTGAGACAAAAATATGTTCTTTGTCATTTATTTATTTAGGAAAATGATACAATATTACATATCTGAGAGTGGCAAAAGTATGTGAATCTCTAGGATTGGCAGTTAATTTCAAGGTGAAATTAGAGTCCATCTGTTTTTCAGAGTTGTTTTCAATCAGTGAACTTACTATCAGGGGCCCGTTTCAGTAAGGAGGTTCAACCAACTCTGAGTTAAAACATGAACTCTGAGTTGACTTAAGCCCTATTTGCACGGGATTAGTATTATCTGGGGACCTTATGTGATTTTGAAAGTAACCCCCCACCTCTGAATTTCGTGTGGTGCATTCACACGGGATAAGCGAAGCCTGTGATTTTACTCGAATTTACCGACTTATCTACCGGATACCCGGATGTCAAGGCTTTGAGAGTCCCGTTCTATGGTCCAGATGGATTTAAAAAAGATGCCGCAGAGATGCCGATTCGCACGGGACTAATATTATCACAGGACCTCGGTGTTCAGCGAAATATGGTAGGTCATTTGCGGGAGAATGTTTACTTTACAAATTACAGACATGGTCGATTCGCATGGGATTAAGATCACAGACAACCTCTGCAATTATTACAAATGACTGGAGGTCAACAGGTAATACTAATCCCGTGCGAATAGGGCTTTACTCTGAGATGGGAAACTCTTGAGTTTTCGGTTTCAGATCAGCTGAATTGAGTTAGCTCAATCAACTCTGAGTAGGTTGACTCTGAGTTTAGCGCGTGCACCACGACTATGAAAAGCCATGATCAATGGAGCTCCGAAATTACGATTCACCATGGCAACAGCACCCGACAAAAAGACGCCTGCATTCTTCAGAGTCAGTACAAGTTTAATTCTTATCACTGTTATAATATCACATGTGAAAACTGGCATAACGGTAGGTTATTGAAGTACTATCCAGTACGTATGCTGTGCATAGAATGCAAATTTTCTGTATGCATGGAATACTCGAATGACCTACTATATTTGCCAGAATCTGCTAAATATAACTGAAGTACACTGAAATCAGTACATAAGCTGTGTTCAGAATGACATAGTACCATACAACTCCTACTATACTGCAGTATGCTGTAGGTATACTGTGAATAGTATGTGAATTATCTGTATGCATGGAATACCAGGATTACCTGCTACATTTGCTGAAATTTGATGTATGCATCTGAAGACACTGCATGGGATACTGTTTCCCAGAACGCAACGTGCTCCATGTGACGTTTCATCTTCAAACGCGCGAGTAAACTGGAGGCGCGGAATAGTAATTATAAATGTAACACTTGTATATGTATATATATACATATAGTACATGTAAACCTCAAACTATCGATGTGTATCTAAAAATATTGTTAGTAGGACATAAATTCTACTTTAATCTCTATGGCACGTTTCCGATCAAGTCAAATTACGTCACCTTTATCTCTATAGCGCTTTATACAGTACTGACTGTTTCAAAGATATTAAATAATAATAATAATAATAATAATAATAATAAAGCATTAACATAATATATAAATATATATAAATAAAAATAATGTTTCAATTACGCAAACAGAATTCAATTCCGCTGTAAAGCAGCTCTTAAAAGGAATAAAAAGAGTGTATAAGGACAAATAGACCAATTTGTTGGCAGAGGCTATTTACATTTACTCCACCCACCAATGCCTGGCTGCGATAAACAGCACTGCAAAAGACGCCTGTCTATCTGTAATATCAGTGGAGCAGTGAGTAAAAGACTCGAGATGTGTGCCTTTAACGCGATCGACCCTCGTTTGATCAGAAAGGCATTTATTTAAAAAAAAAAAAAAATGTGAAAAGTGGAAATAAAACACCTCATTAATAATACAGTGTTATTAGGTATGCTTAGCTGTAGGTACACTAAAAAATGCTGGGTTAAAAACAACCCAACTTGGGTTATGTGGCAACCCAACGCTGGGTGAATATTGGACAGAACACATGCTGGGTTATTTTTGCTTGGGTTAAACATTTTTACCCACCATGCTGGGTTGTTTTATTTAAGTCATCTATTGTTTAAAAATTATTATATTGCTGGCTTAAAATGGGCTGGAAATTAAAAATCACACACATAATCACTATAGGCAACAGCAATAATCAAAAGATGAACATTTATTATTAAGCAATAACACATGGACAAAATACAAGACAAATTTAATTTATTTGGGTGAGTACAGCATAGTTTACAATATTACATATATTTAAACTAGTTTAACATGCATTTTAGAAATAAAAAAGGCACATTTAAAAGTAGCATTTTAATTTAAGTGTATTCAACTGTTCTATGTAATAATTTTTTTACCAAAATAGTGCTAATTCTCGTGCCGGTGTGTCGCCGAAATCTGAGCCGGTGAAGGACTGCTGTTCGTGGGGGAGCAGCGAACTTCAGACCGCGGCCTCGCGTTTCACTCGTAGCTGAAAGATGCCGTGACTGACTCCAAAACCTGCCCATAAACAAACATTACTGAGATTAGAGAACATATTTTAACATCAAATTAAATTAAACTCATATTTATAACGAATAAAATCCATTTATGTTATGCAAGGCAAAAGGCATTTCCATCATGCGCTCTCTTCTGTAGGACTCAAAAAGCCTGCACTCTGACTGTAACTCAGCAGCTGGGTTGTTTCATTGGAGACAATGAACAAAATATAACCCAGAACAAAATAGTAGAACAAAAATAACCCAGCATTAAAAATGACCCATATATGAACGTGAGAAGAGAAATCATCCAAAAATAGTATATGAGTGATATACACTGAAAGAACTTGTTCTTAGGCTAATCCTTGTACACCAACCCCCACTGGTTCCACAAGTGATGTCAGTAAAATTCATGAACAGGAATCCATTTGATCTCTCACTTCATGAATTACCCAGAAAGCAGTTGAAAAAATGTATCAATAAGTAGCCTACTTTTTTCAATTGAGCATTCTCTTTCAAGAAGAATTCTCCTTCTTCCATTTGTTGGCACTTTGCATTCTTTGTGCATACCCAGGTGAAAAAAAAAAGTATACTTGAATGCACTAAAAAATACTTAGATACCAGCATGTACATTTGTAGTACATTCTTATTTTTTGAGCTAAACAAAACTGTAAAAACGCTATACACTATAAATGCACTAATTAAAAGTATATTTCTACTTCAGTAGTACTTCAGTGCAATTGCAAAAGTATACTAAATACCACTTTTAGTGCATTGAAATAAAGTATAATACTGCAAAAATATACAGAGGACTTTTATTAGTTTATTTCTTAAAAGTGTGCTTTGAATTATTAAAAAATTTGTTAAGTATTAGTACACTTTTATATAGTTATCCTGTTTAAATTAAATTGATTTATTTTATATATTACATTGGTTTATTTAATATATTACATTATTATCAGTTCAATCATGACAACTCTCTGAAGATTTAACATGGTGATGGATAAGGCAGTAAGCTCATTGGCTGCATATGCAGCATGAACCAATCAGCTTGTGCCAAGTCATTTAACTCTCTGAATAACATCAGTTACATTAACAATCCGTCAGCCTGCGCCATCTAGAGTTTCATGACTGAACTATCATAGCATGCCATAGCAACATGTTCATAAGCCTAAACCTGCTCGGGAGCAGCTTATTTCATGTAAACAGAATTAGATTGCATCTTTTTAAGTGGAACTGATATTTAAAATCTATCCCAGCCACTGTTACTCTATTACAAGAGTACCCTACTAATCTGGGGACAATCATTTAAAATAATAATAATTTAAAAATTATTTGAAAATAATATTATAATGTTGTGTAGTCTATAACTATAGATTATACAACACTATAATATCTATATCTATAACTTACTATAGACACACCTCCGGCGAAGAGATTTAAGCCGGGCTCTCCCTTCTTCCGCCTGGATAAGAAGAAGCCGGGCATGCTGCTGCCCAGAGCCGGACACGCGGCCGTCGGCGTGGACACACAGCGCAAACAGCTGCCCATCTATCAGAGCAGAACACAGCTCATCAACCAGATCCGACAGCTGCACAATGCTGTGTTCATCGGTAAGACCGCACATACACAACAACACGTGTTATGATCCTAACTCAGTGGTCCCCAACCCAGGGGCCCGTTCCTTTATTACAAGAGTACCCTACTAATCCAGGGACAATAATTTAAAGTAATAGTAAATTGAAAATAATAGTATAATGCTGTGTAATCTATAATACTATAGACACAGCCAGTTTTACTCATTGAAAGATTTATTCGTGATAAAATAATAACTTTATAATTGTATTAGAGTCTTACATGCTGTACAGTTAACTGAGTCGTGCATTAATTTGAGTGGTGACCGATATTATGGGAACGCAACGCAAGTACCTCCAGATTCTAGCTGAACTGGTGCATTTAATATAA
Source organism: Sinocyclocheilus anshuiensis (assembly GCF_001515605.1). Lineage (NCBI taxonomy): Eukaryota > Metazoa > Chordata > Actinopteri > Cypriniformes > Cyprinidae > Sinocyclocheilus > Sinocyclocheilus anshuiensis. The sequence continues at coordinate 245,466 of NW_015547671.1, read as the reverse complement.
ATTTTAACCTCATTGAGGAACTCAATGCGAGGGTTAATTAAGTGATTGATGGTTGTTCAGATCTATGCAATTGCACATATTGCTGTAAACTTGGGATTTCACATTTTCATTCTCTTAAACTCATTATTTCCTCACTTTCTCTCTTTCTGCAACTTCTGTGAATGCGTGTGTTTATGTGTTAGATTAGTTTATATGTCTTAGACTTATCCAATAAAGCCTTATTTATATTGAAAAGAGAAGTATCTTGTGTTTTGTGCTCACAAGTTAATGTCTTAAACTGCCGATCTTGTTACTGTGCTAATTAATAGTGTTTTCACTATATTTTGGATATAAATATCCATTGCAGAGTTGATGTTATACGGCCCGTTCAATTAATCGCTGGCCGTCTCAGTGATCAGCCGTAAAACAGTGATTCTGTCCAAATTCCCTTTAAAATCTTAAATTTTTTTGGAGCTAAATTGACCTGTTTCCCTTACAGGAATCATGTAAAAAATATAAAATAACATTTATGTAGTTTTGTTCACTTTCTATAAGGCTGTTTCCTTATAAAGGCCCAGAAATTTCTCAAGCTTTTCGTAAGGTGTCTTTTTTAATTATATGACGTCACTACGTTGCTGTCTTGCCGCCAGCCAGTCGCTGCATTTCTGATCGTGGTTTAGAGTATCGATACATCTGCCCTTTTCGGGGAACACGAGAACGCGCAGTAATCTTGAACAACTTGATCCAGATATTTTAATCAAATCTGCAAGTTCATTTTGAAGAAACAAATTAGCCAGAGATCAGTTATCACGATTACTAGATCTGGAATCTTTCAAATCATCTCAAATGTATTAAGCGAGGTACGAAGAACGGACCCCTGGGGTGTATTCCAGAAGGGAGGTTCAACAAACTCTGAGTGAAAACTTAAACTCTGGGTTAACAAACCCCCTAAATAGGAAACTCCGTTCAGCTGTTCTGAAACCGTAAACTCAGAGTTAGTTCAATTCACTCTGAGTAGGTTGACTCTGAGTTTAGTGTGTGCACCACGACTTTGAAAAGTCAAGATCAATGGAGCTCAGAAATTACGATTCACCATGGCAACACTGAGAAAAAGACTTCCGCATACTACGCAATACGTAACTTTAAGTCTTAATCACGTAATATCAGAGGTGAAAACCGGCAGAAAGGTAAGTTATTGAAGTAATCTTCATTTTTATGGTACCCCACGGGCGAAAAAAAAAAAACCCTGGCAGCAGAAAAAAATAAACATAAAAACATAATTCAATCAGGTAAAGCTTCAAATGTAAAAGGTTCATGGGTGTAGGCTACATGACTTTACAAACATTTGACATATTCAATAAATAGGCTATCAGTGTCTATTTCAATGTGCAGCGGTCTTTTCCGCATAGTCCAATGATCTTTTCACATAATTAAATGTTCTCTAATCCAACATACATTTCTTAATTAGGGTAATGAAATAAACATTTGACTTCTATTCAGTCAACAGCAAGAAGGCAGAGACTCGTAAAATGGGGGGAGAACCTGCACCAGCACCACTGACAGCTGAGGAGGAGATGGCCACAATATTAAAATCCAACTGGGAAAAGAATAATTGTTGCTTTTCTATTTGTAGGAAATAAAGATGACCAAATTAATTGTGAGTAATTTGTATTTAACAGCTGTGGTGGTGGTCAAAACACAATTTTATACAAGTAGCATTGTTTAACAATGCAGCAAACATTTATTTTTTTTTTTATATCTTGAAAAAAATACTTTAATGTATTTTAAGCATTAACATATATTTTTTATTTTGTTTAGTAGTAGGCTACATTTGGCCAAAATCTAGAAAAGATGATGCTGTAATTGGCTATGCTGTAATTGAAGCCAGTGGGATTCACAACATCTTGTCAACAGATGAGGTTCATTAAAATTACACTGTAATGACAGTTTCCCTTGGATTTTCCAAGCAAAACCGCCCTGAGTCATTCACATAATAATTAGTCTACAGGCTTTCATGTTTTCCGTTTCGTTACATGCTGCTCAGACATTGGCAGTAATATTAATTTTATTTTAATACTATATGACATAATGAAAAATGTTCAGTTTGTCTATAGAAACAAGTAGCTAACTTTTGCCAAGCAAGCTAAGGTTACTTGTCAGCTTTTTACTAGAGCAGCTTTTTATTCTGACCTGTAATAACATTCATTTACTATTTTTTTTTTCCAGGTAAGTGGTTGCAATCAATTTATTTTAGCTACATTTAAATAAACAAATTTAGTTGACTAACTTTCAACATTACTTTTGTAATAACTAACTTTCAAATCGATTGCAACCACTTACTTACACAAGCTTCAGTCTGGATCCAGAACACCTGAGAAGAGATGCCAACTTTTGAAAGGTAGTGTATACGTTTTATATACACACACACGTCGATCAACTTCTAAAGGAGATGTTATAACACATTCAAGCAATGCCTGTTTGTTTTTCGGGAAATAAAGCACTTTTGAGATATAAATGTCTCATGCATACTAAATAGCAGCACTGGATTTTAAAGAGGTCTGCATTTGAGAACTAATAATGGTTACGACACATTTTGGGAAAACTGATGCAAAGCCAAAATACTGATACAGCCATGTGACATCAGGACAGGGCGATAAGCTGAGACAATTTAATGTTTACTATTGTCATTTTGCATTATTGACACACTATTTTCCTAATTAATGCTGTTCAGTTTCTTTGACACAATCTGTATTGTTAAAAGCGCTATATAAATAAAGGTGACTTGACTTGACTTACCTTAAAAAAATGTAAATCCAATGAATAATTATTTTATAGGCACCAACGCAACTTACACAATCAAAGCCCAGAATGGTAGGAAAGACATCGTTAAAGTACTCCATGTGACTTCAGTGGTTTAGCCTCAATTTTATTAAGCAATGCGAGTGCTTTGTTTGCACAATAAAACATAATTTATAACTTTATTTATGAAAATATTGATCTGCATTGTGTGTTCACGATGGCATTAAAGGTATAGTTCACCCAAAAATGAAAATTCTGTCATTAATTACTCACCCTCGTGTCGTTCCAAACCCGTAAGACCTTCGTTCATCTTCGGAACACAAATTAAGATATTTTTGATGGAATCTGAGAGCT
>NW_015547671.1:241521-242052 GCF_001515605.1 Sinocyclocheilus anshuiensis | reverse complement strand
ACCCTCGTGTCGTTCCAAACCCGTAAGACCTTCGTTCATCTTCAGAACACAAATTAAGATATTTTGATGAATTCTGACAGCTCTCTGACCCTCACATAGACAGCAAGGATACTACCACGGTCAAAGTCCAGAAACGTAGCAAGGAGATCGGTAAAATAAGCAGAACAGCATACGTTGTTTACGTTCAGTGGATACTCTCCAAAATGGCACCAGGTAGGAGATGAATTGTTGAATAAATTTGTTATTTTTGTTTTCTTTGTGCACAAAAACTATTTTAGTAGCTTCGTTAAATTACGGTTGAACCGCTGATTTCACATGGATTATTTTACAGATCTCCTTGCTACGTTTCTGGACCTTGACTCTGGTAGTATCCTTGCTGTCTATGGGAGGGTCAGAGAGCTGTCAGAATTCATCAAAAATATCTTAAAGGGGTCATATGACGCTGCTAAAAAGAACCTTATTTTGTGTATTTGGTGTAATGAAATGTGTTTATGCGGTTTAAGGTTCAAAAAACACATTATTTTCCACATA
>NW_015547671.1:220571-240565 GCF_001515605.1 Sinocyclocheilus anshuiensis | reverse complement strand
GTGAAAGCCGATCCGGCGATCCACAGCGCAAAGTTATAGTATTTCCTCAGCAACCAGCACGGATCAGCTCCAGGCATGACGAAGCAGATATCGTCCTCTTTTGGAAGGCCAAACAAAGTAGTTTCGCTTTCACAACGAAACACACAGCGTCTTCACGACATGGCGGCGGCAACAACAATACTACAGCGAGAATAAAAGTTACGCCTTCTTTCTTTGCGTGAACATTTGGGCGGCGTTATGCAAATCTTCCCACATAGTGACGTAGACATGTGGGGGCGTGTTAGAACGAGCCGTTTTAGGTAGGTGTGGCTGACTCTTAACTTTTGTAAAGAATATCTCTTTGGATTTGAGACTTTAGTCTTTGCAACTTTACAGATCTTCTTTATGCACCAAGAGCTTGTAACACTCCAAAGAGAAAGGAAACATTTAAATTGCATCATATGACCCCTTTAATTTGTGTTCCGAAGCTGAATGAATGTCTTACGGGTTTGGAACGACATGAGGGTGAGTAATCAATGACAAAATTTTCAGTTTTGGTTGAACTATCCATTTAAAACGCATTTGTGTTGTGTTCATTCCATAGAAGACTCGCGTCAACACAACGCATACGAGAGAGTGTTCACTAGAGTACCATAATGCATGTGTTTGGATAATATTTTTGGAAATAAAGTTGTAAATTATGTTTTTTGTGCAAAAAAAAGCACTCATGTCACTTAATAAAATTGGATTACTTAATGATATACTTAATATCATGGATTACTTGATGTCTTTCCTACCATTCTGGACCTTGAATGTTTAAGTTGCATGACTGACTGTAGAGGGACAGAAAGCTCTCGCATTTCATCAAAAATATCTGGAGTGGAATGACACGAGGGTGAGTAATTAACAACAGATTTTTTATTTTATTTTTTTGGGATGGGGGGTGAACTAACCCCGACCCAACATCATGTCATATGATTCACTTGCATCTAGCCAAAAATTAGGATAGGCTATAGATGGCAGTACATTAATACAGGTGAAGCAAGAGCTTTATTGCCAGGTATGTTTACTCACACAAGGAATGTGTTATGGTGATAGAGGCTTCCACAACAGAGTGACAGTGACAAGACACAGATAATAAAAATAGAATAAGTAAATGGGAAATAATAATATAATTTTTTTTTTAAAGAACATAATATACAAAATAAAAATGATATGGTATTTGTGTGTACAGATCTGTTATGTACAAATGCAAGGAAATGTTAATGCGAAGCTTGGTGTGTTAAATAAATACATGTATAAATAGTGTTGTGTTTTTTTGTGAAGAAAGATATTGTATTATCTAAGAATAAAATGAACTAGTTGATTTATGTATTTTGAGTATTTCAAATACAAAATACTGTCTCTCAAAGTTTAATAAAAAAATACTTTTTTTTTTTTACAAATTACAAAATACATGTTTAGTAATTAAATACGTATTTAAAATACATTAAAAAACATCTCTGCTTATAGTCAACAGAATATGCTAAAGAGACCATCAAAATAACCGTAAAACCGATAACAGAACATCTGCTTAAATAATCTCATCTACAGCCAGAATTCTTGTCTCCTGACTATTTCCTTATTTTCTTCCTACATGACAATAATCTGAAAATTATATGTAAAATATAATTTCTTACCTCTCTTTTAATATTTTACATTTAGCAAAAACATAGACTGTGTACGATTTAATAGTATATAAAAAATGCTGGGTTATTGCTTCTCATACCTCTTCAGCATTCATAAATCGCCTTCTTTTACACATTTTGTCTTTATTTATGAAACTGATAACCGCTAATTCAGTGAGTGAAAGGTGTTGCCTAGCAATGTACTATGTTAAAACATAAGCAGCACGAAAATCACAGCGCGAACATACAGGCATTATATAGCGGGTAAATTTGACCCGCTGGCACTTATACGTATAAATGCCCCGTTTTTTGATCTGGTTTTATCTAAACAGTTTTTAACAACAGGGGATTGTAAATCACACAGTTTTAGTAAAAGTCAGTGACTGGGAGACTTGAATGTTTTATTAAAAATCGTTTATGTACGTTTTAAAAACCCGTGGTGGTTCTAGTGTTAAAGGCTCTCAGTAACCAGTATCACCTGTCTTCATGAATTAACTCAACTCTCATCAATAAGGGGTGTATTTCCTGATAACGTTGTCTGCGCTACGAAGACTCTAAAGGTATATCTTAACTAAAGGTGTACCTTTTCTAGTCGTGTTCCCTGAACTATACCTTAGGAGGTTGCGGTGTTCTTTATAAAAAAAAGCACTTCAGAAATAGTTGAAAGTGCATTCATCTGGAGTCATGGGATCTTATGAAAATAATCCAAATGAAGGCCTGGTCGAGTGCGGATGGGTTGTCAAAGCTGATTAGTGTCCCGTCAACTATTACTAACCTTATTATTAACCATATTACTCGTGGGATTCTGGTAAAGACATGTAAGCCTTGATACTCCTCCATCACTTTGTGCCTGGTGGAAGGTATACAGATATAATCCATAAAAAATAGAAACTAAAAAATAGACTCCTAAGCCTTTACTGACTAATGGTTTGCCAGCTGATGTACCTTTGGATAATATAATTAAAAAGCTAACAACCATCAGTCTAATGACAATTTTATTCATTGCATGAAAACACTTCAGTTAGCCTGAATGAACACTGGGTGTATTACAACTTCAAAATTATATTCGTATAGACTGATATGTAAAGAACTATGAACTGTCAGCAGTGATGATGTATAGATAAGAGTGGCCCAGACCAACCTTGAAAGTATGACTTATAGAAGGTAAACTTAAGAACTTTTTGAGAAACACATGTTAACGATAAGGTACAGCTTAAGGTATAACTTAAGAAAGATGTATCATTAAGAAGGTTTTGGGAAACACACCCCATGCAGCTCATTAGTGGGTTGCTTGTTTCAGAGCCAGCTAAACGTGGCTCAGAGAAATACAAACATACATGTCAAATTGAACAGGGATGTAAAACAAGTATGCAGCCCACCAATAACATTAAAGCAGCTGTTTAGGTAAAATATGTACCGACTGACACAGGTGTCAATATGTAAATTAGGGAAAAGTGGGCAAATACACAAATATAAAGGAAGTGAATGTGAAATAGGTGTTTGTAGAGTAATAAACAAATTATGTGACGTGTTGAATGACAGATGAGAGCAGATATATTAATCACACAGTCTGAAGCTGCAGACAGAAACATCAGACTCAGGACAGAAACACACGACCGCTAAAGTAAGAATAACTCACAAGTTCATTCTTTAACTAGAATTAGACTTGTTATTTTAATAATAGTAAATGCTGCTTTTTTTTTCAAATTACACAATCATGTTTGAAAATGTGAGCATATTTCAATATTCAAAGCATATTTTAGTTTTTCAGTATTTTTTTTTTTCTTTCTCAGAAATGGACCAAACTCTAGATTTCATTCTTCTTCTCATTGGTGAGTGTGTTTGTGGTTTTATTTATGGTTTATAGTTTCATTAGGTTTGATCCTGTTATGAAGATCATGAAAGCAAAGCCTCTCTTTCACAGCTCTCTGCTCCGTATCTGAATGTGTTCAGCGTCAGTATCACTTTATAAATGAGAGGAAGACCTGGACTGAAGCTCAGAGATACTGCAGAGAGAAATACACAGATCTGGCCACCGTTGACAACATGAACGACATGAACGAGCTGAAGAAGAGTGTGAATGATGAAGGTTTTAGTTATGTCATGATCGGGCTGCAGAAGACGGGTCGTGATGAATGGCAGTGGTCTTCAGGTGAAGCTGCACTCTATCTGAACTGGGGAGATCAACAACCAGAAGGCAGAGATGATTGTGCTATGATGCTGAATAGAGAATGGCATGATTTGGCATGCAGTGCTACCCGACGTTTCATCTGCAGCAACAGTGAGCCTAGATATTTAAAATTACAACAACAGTTCCTTTTGTTGTTACACTATGGGGTAATTTGTCACAATGGGAACCTACAATTAAATAAGCTAAAGATAGACTGATGTGCATTTAGTTGTTAAAGATCTGATAATATTCATAATAAACATACAGAAGTGATTAGAGGTGATATAGCTTGATATTTTCAGCTTTCAGTATCTCAACACAAACCTGTAATGGGTGAATTTTTACTTGTAGATTAACTTAAGTCCAGTATATTTAATCACAAAACAATCGAGCATTAAGACCAAGAGCATCAACACTGCAACTATATTAATTCATAAATGAATAGTCTATGAACTAGTTAATACGGTGGCCGAGAGAGCTCAATGCGTTGCAAATGAAAAAACACATGCAAGTTAAGAAAACATCTTCATCAATTTGACAACACATGTGCGGCAAATGCTCACAACACAACCGAATAAAGAAATGTGCTGCAAAAACAGAAACGCACTGCAAATAGGCACAGACCACATCGGAAATGTGGGAATAGCAAAGTGACGAACATGGTGGGGACATATTTATCAACGTTTGCTCTGAAAGGTGAAATGTTTGTTTATTTGAACATCCCTATCATACAATTCCTTAGTTTTTTTTTTGACTAATATTATTAACCTAAATAAGCTTGAGGCTGACATGTGGAACCTGTCTGGTCCAGCGTACAGAACCAGAATAGGGCCAGCTAGGGCCAGCCATTTATTATATAAAAACTAAATAAAAACAAAAAATGGTTACTATAGCCTAGTTAAACCATGGTAACCATGCACAAATTAGCCATGGATTTACTGCACTAACCATAATTTAACCATGGAATTTGTACAACTGTATTTGCACAAATGGTAAAAAAAAAATGGTAAATTTTAATTTTGTTCAGGTAATTTAGTTGTGGTCTGTGAGTATCTGTAGCGTGTTTCTTTATTTGTTTGTGTTGTGAGGATTTGCAGCACATATGCTGTCAAACTGATGAAGATGTTTTCTTCATTTGCTGGTGCTTTTTCTATTTGCATATGTTTTCTGAAGTTGCAGCGTGTTGAGCTCTCTTGGCCACCATAAGTTAATATATTGAACTGCAGTGTAACATCTTTCTCTGTTTGACGTTTTGATGCTGCTTTTTGTGACTGAATCAAGTATTCCATAGAGACATGCAACGAAACACAATGGACAAATAAAAAAAAAGCTTTAGACTCATCACAATTTCACTAATGTTACTTTATGTTATATCTTTAAAATCATCTTGAATACATTATGAATATTCAGTATGTCACAAGTTGTAGAAGTCTTTGTGTTAGGGAGATTTAGAAGGACTGTATATAAGTTCTATTGCCGGGTCTTATTCTGTGTAGTAATCACTCCCGGGTGTCGGTCAGGACACAGGAACCAGACCAATTGCTGAACTGAGGGTATTTAATGAACAGTTGAAGTAGGCATGGGCAAACAATCTTTCAGTTGGCTTTATATTATATGTGTGTGGTTCTGAAATTAATCAAATAACAAATATAAGTAACAACATTATGAAATTAGTATCAATATACATTCATCCAATAACTAAATAGTAACTAAACAGTAACGTGCAATTAATTACTACTAGCATGGTCAAAGCAATAATAACTGCTGCTAAGCACTGTCACACGTACGGAAATATGACTAACTATAAAGTGCGTCACAGATTATAGCGAATATTACTGATTGAACTACTCAAAGTATCCAGCTATGCAATACACAATATAGCAGAAAATATCTTCGTTAGACAGGCAAACATAATATACGCTGTGTGCATAACAAGTAACGAGGAGAAGTTGAATAAATCTAGAAGTGCATCATCTAGACCAGTGGTTCCCAATCCTGGTCCTGGAGGCACCCCAACACTGCACATTTTGCATGTCTCCTTTCTCTGACACACCAATTTCAGGTCTTGAAGTCTCTATTAATGAGCTGATGATTTGAATCAGGTGCATTTGATTAAGGACACATGCAAAACATGCAGTGTTGGGGTGCCTCCAGGACCAGGATTGGGAACCACTGATCTAGACACTGGCCATAAATCTATTTACATATGTTTTCTGAAGTTGCAGCGCGTTGAGCTCTCTTGGCCACCGTAAGTTAATATATTGAACTGCAGTGTACAGCACACAAACACAGGGGCAGTCATGGCCTAATGGTTAGAGAGTCGGACTTGTAACCCGAAGGTTGTGGGTTTGAGTCTCAGGTCCGGCAGGGATTGTTGGTGGGGGGAGTGAATAACCAGCGCTCTCTTGCGACCATGACTGAGGTGAGACCAAAAAATGGCTAAAATGAGAGCAAAAATGGCTTCCCACTCAGGGGCATATCTACGTGGTGGCCCTACTGAAATCTGGTTGGCCACCCCAGGTAGTGGCACGGGTGTTTTATATGAATGTATCTCTGAAGGGAACCGAATGTCTTTTTTATTTTATCTGATAAAGTAGCGTTCATGAGCGGAGCTGCTTTAATTACAGCCATTACTGGAGAAACCGCTGTTTCTGCCGCTCTCAAAGCGCCTCCCTGATTTCCTCACTGATTATTTGTGTCCTTGGGTTTTTTTTTTTTGTGAATGGGTGTCCCTTATTTTACCTCGCTGAAGGTGGCAACCCTAAGCACAGTGTTTTTTTTTTGTTTTGTTTTTATAAAGCAGTGTAAGAATAATGAACAAACTGATTCACGAATATTTTACCATTTGTTTTGTTTAAAGTGAACAGAGAACTCGTCTTTGTCAATCAGATGAAGTATTGGAGAGATGCTCAGAGTTACTGCAGACATTACCACACTGATCTGGTCACCGTGAGAAGCCAGAATGAGAATCAACCGGTTCAGAAGATCATGAATGATAGTACAAACTGATTCATGAAACTTTGTCCATTTGTTTTTTCTTAAAGCGAACACAGCATTTGTCCTTGGGAATCAGCAAATGCAATGGAGAGATGCTCAGAGTTACTGCAGACAGAATCACACTGATCTGGTCAGTGTGAGGAACCAGAACGAGAGTGAACAAGTTGAAAAATTAATTAATGGTAGTCATTTGTTTGAATTACAAGTCTGGATCGGTTTGTTCAGAGACTCATGGCAGTGGTCAGATCAGAGTGACTCCTCATTCAGATACTGGAAGTCTGGTGAACCTGATAATAATGGACGTGGTGAAAACTGTGCAGCTGTTAATGCTCAGGGAAAATGGTTTGATGTCTCTTGCATCAATCAATATTCTTTTGTGTGTCATGAAGGTGAGTAGATCTTCACAAAACACACACACACACAATCCATCATCACCTCCAGATCTCTTAAAGTTGACGCTACATGTCTGACATGACAAATTCATCCACAGTGTTTGTTCTGCATGTTGTTTTTGATCAGTCTCTCTCTAGTTTCTGCTTGTGCTTTGTTTGGTTTCCAGATAAACTGATTGTGATCAGAGAGAATCTGACGTGGTCTGAAGCTCTGAGATACTGCAGACAGAATCATGTGGATCTGGTCTCGGTTCATTCAGAAGAGATTCAGCATGAGGTGAGGAACGTGGTTAAACGAGCGTCTACTGCGGCGGTGTGGTTGAGTTTGCGTCACTCCTGCACTGTGGGCATCTGGTTCTGGGTGAATGGAGAGACCGCGTGCTATCAGAACTGGGCTCCAGGGAACGGCACATCAGAGGAGGACTGTGAAGACGCAGTGAGATCTGGAGCAGTTCAGTCTGGAGGAGATCAGCGCTGGATCAGCCGTCCTGAACACGACAAACTCAGCTTCATCTGCAGCAGATATTAAGAGTGAAAGGATACACAGACCTTTGATGTGAGATACAAAATGTGTGTTCCTTTAACTTCATTAATCAGCAATATTTTTTACAAATAATAATTTCTAACTCAGCAGGCAGTCACACCTGGAGGTTAAATGCAGAAATCTTTTGCTCAGATGTTTGTTAATATAGTTTAAACAGTTCAAATCAATTACTGGTATTGACTGCACTGTAAATTGTATGGATTGTTCTTTTGAGGGTCTGTTTTTTTCTGCAGGTGGATGAATTTCTCTTGATGTATCAGTGTGATTCCTGTGGGTTTGTTTGCTTAATATTAAGAGCCTCAGTGGCCAGAATTGCTGTTTACATATTTTGCTTTTAGAAACTCTTTCAACATTTCTTATTTAAACTCATATATACTCATTATTAGAAATATATTTAAAATGTTTTCTTTCTATTTTATTATGAGATAATTCAAGAATTTAAGTTCCTTATTTGTGTTTCAAGGATCTCTGTTGGTGTGGATACTTCTTTTTCTCTTATATTACATTTGATGTATTAATCATGTTTTTAGATAAAAAATGACTGGTTGAATGTGTGTTAGTTAGCACCAACATTATGTGCTTTAGCTAATTTGAATATTGTTTATTCTTTAAGCAGGGAAGGTTGGGTGTAAAATATTTACAATACGTTTGTGCTAAACATAAAAGTAAAACTAAAACATAATTGTCAACAGCAGCAGCTCGAATAAACTCCTGTAAAACCAGCAATCTCATCTTATTTGGCTATTTTGAATTATCATTCAATTACAACATAGAGCAAAAATCCTTTTAAATCCTATTTATTTATTTATTTTTAGGCATAGTGTAACTTCTCTGTTGTTGTTACTTGGGTTTATTAAAAGGGAGCTGATGAACAAGCACAATTAAACATTCATTATCTACATTTATTATTGCAAGTGTTTACAATGATTCTCATGATACTAAGAAAAAATACATTGACATACTTAAAAAAAAATGTATATGTATTAAAAAAAAAACATCGTATTGCATTGGATATTTTTTGTTTTTAGGAGTCAAACTAATAAGACTAACAAACAAGACTTGTATGTAATGGAATATGACTTGATCAATGACACTCACTGTACTTTTATTTCACGTCAGAGATGTAAATATAGTCCAGCCTGAACGGCTAAATGTCGCGTGGACATAAGCAAACGAACGAGGATGTGTATACATGCAAATTCATATTCATGTTTAATAAACAAACAAACAAAAACATACAGTAAACAGCAGGAGTATGAAAAAAAAACAAAATGAGAATTTTTCACAAAGAAAATCTTCTAAAAAAATGTGATAATGTTTTAACGCTCACATTCCAGCCAATCACAATTACGTTTTTAGACAGAGAAAATAACACTTTTATTCTGAAACAGCAGCAACAGAAGATGATATTTCAGTTGGGATACTGAGAGTCCAACAACATTGTCTAACATTATAAATGGACCTCAGGAGAATAGATATGAGCACTTTAATGCAGGGTGGTCAGAGTCTTCATCTCATCTCTGTTTTGTACATCTGCCATGGTCTCGTCTTCACCACCAGGGGTCTCGGCTCTCGCCCCGTCCCCTTTACGACTGAGCTTGAAGGACAGCTTGGTGAAAACAGAGCTCTCTGCATTAGAGCCGCGACTGCTGCGGGTGGAGGCAGACTCTGAATTGGTTCCTTCGAAGAGTTTGGCCATGAAGCCTAGACCAGCCTGACGGATGTGAGAGCTGCCGGCAAACACGTACAGGACGGGGTTCACGCTGCTGCTCATGAAGGCGAATGCCGTCACATTGGGACGTGCCACTTTTGCCGCTTTTAAAATAGAAGAGGAGGAGCCCTGCATCACACCAATCACCTGTGAGAACAGACCAACAAGAAAGAGAAATGACAAGTGCTTTTGTGGGCTGACATAAAATGAGAGAAAACTGACTGCATTATTTGAAATAATTTATTTCATGCAAGTATACTACAAATACATTTACATATTATGTACTTAATAAAAATGCCCTGCAATTGCACTTTTGGTATACTAAAGTCTGCTAAATCGGAACAACTAATTTTGTATTTAATGCACTTTAATTGTGTGGAAGTAGTGCAATGAAAGATATACTGAAGTCAATTTGATTGTGCTGAAGTGGAACTATTGCAAGTATACTTCAGGAACACTTTAAATATCTTGGCTTTAAAGACCAATATTTTTCTAAATCTAATTATGAGATAACAAGCATCAAAGTTTGATTTCAACCATTATTGTCACTATGATTTCAATCTTTGACATGGTCTAAATGCATTTTTAATTTAAAAGGTCTCATTTTATTTCATTAGTGAGTTGACAGCTTAAAAAAATCTTATTCACAAACTGACCAATCAGAATGGATATTCAAGCTTCCTGCATGATTTGCCTCCTTTCATGTAAATACTCTAGTCAAAAAAAAATATACTAAAATGTATTTGAAATACATTTATTTCATGCTAAGAATACTACAAATACATTTACATATTATGTACTTAATAAAAATGCCCTGCAATTGCACTTTTGGTATACTAAACTGGTATACTTAAAGTTAGCTAAATTTGAACAACTAATTTTAACAAGCATCAAAGTTTGATGTCAACCATTAATGACATGGTCTTAGTCATTATTAAAGATATCAAGGTTACATTTTCACAGAATGTTGAGTATGTATGATTTTATGTAGAAAACAGTAAATCACAAAAAAAAAGACTTTAGCTGGGTTTTCACTGCCAAGGTCACATATTAAGCGGTGTTGCTCACCTGTAGGATGTTGATGAGGTGATACGGCAGCCAGAAGGCGGTGAACGCAACGATGATGAGGAGGATGAGGGCGTTTCCTCTTCCTTTGCGGTGGAACATTGTGCTCCGCAGCCGACAGATCACTGAGATGTAGCAGAACAGGATGAAGGTGAAGGGCAGCAGGAAACCCAGGATAGTCTCAGACAGGTACTGAAAGACTTCATGACCGTCGCTCTCCCAGTGGTACGGCATACACACATGCATACCTGGACGGAATGGCCTCACGGTACTGTCGGTGCAAAGAAGATGTGAAAAATACAATGAAACAGGTTGACTGTCAGATAAAAAGAAGGACATAAAGAAGATTACAATTATTTATAAAACCAATGGTGCTAGTCCTCGTTGTTGATACAAGCTGCGGAGGTTAATTTGGAAATGTAATTTGTTACCTTATTTAAAATGTAACAAGTAGTGTAACTATTTCAATTGCTTAATTAAAGTAGTGTAACTGATCACATTAGATTACTTTTTGATTACTTATCTAAATTTCTAATGAACGTCTTCAACTGTTATTCTCAAATCAAATAAGCACGTGTGCTATTCTGTGTCCTAAACTTCTGAAACATATTTTAGAGCAGTCAATGCAATTTGCGAAAGAATCAATTAAATCTGTGTGTGTGTGTGTGTGTGTACTTGTTTATGCTACATTGTGAGTTAGGGTTATCCTTGTCCCCACAAATATAGTAAATCCTGTAATTGTTGACATTAAAATTATTAAAAATAGTAAATGATGTTTATCTGAAAGTGTAACAATGCAAACAGGTTTTCTGTAAGGGGTAGGTTTAGGGTTATAAAAAATATTGTTTGGTCAGTATAAAAGTAATAGAAGTCTATGCAAAGTCCCCACAATTCACATAAACAAACGTGTGTGTGTGTGTGTGTGTGTGTGTGTGTGTGTGTGTGTGTTAAAATATTCCGATGTAACCCCCTTTGTAATTGTTAACATTTTCATCAATAACTCTAATTTAACTACACATTTTCCCAGAAACTGTAACAGATTACAGTTACATTTATTTTGTAAATAAATTATGTAACTCCATTACATGTAATTACTCCCCAACACTGGTAATGAGCAAGCTAATTGTATTGCTTATTAATACATCTCATTTATACTACTTCTATAAGTTCTTGATTGATAATGTCTAATCACTTATGAATTTCGAGTGTAGGATATGTGTTTAGAGAACTCCTCCTCCTCGTTTAATATGCGAAATAAACAGGTTATCAAAGTTGACGAGCGTTTTTTTACAGCACTTTTTACAATTACGCGTCATGAACTGAATTGAGATGGTGAGATTTTTCGGAGGCAATTTTTTTACGTAAAATTAACAAATTAAAAATTACCATGTGTACAGCATCATTTATCCCACAACCCTTATGAAAATTAACCATGGTTTTACTACAAATAAAACCTGGTTACTATAGTTAAACCATGGTAACCACAAATTAACCATGGTTTTGCTACACTAGCCTTAGTTTAACCTTTGTATATGTAGTAAAACTTTGTTATACAAATGGTAATCAATATGCCAAAAAACATGGTTACTACACTTTTACTTCAATAAATCCATGGTTATTTTTTTAAGGGAAGATCAATAAGGCAAAGACTGTTATGCCCGGTTCAGACTACACGATTTTAGCACGATTTTGCCACGATTTGCTTGACGTAGGGTGTCGTGGGGATTCGTAAACGACAATGGGCGTCGGGATGCAAGATTCCATCGTTTCAGCACGTGTAGTGTGTCATAGTGGACGACAACCGATTCCGCGTCTGCGATGCTTCACGACATCACAACAGAAAGACTAGCATGTTTAATTTTTTTCCATCGTCCACGATGAGTTCTGTCACATTGGTGACGTTGACCAATAGCGGCACAGAAGCTCTTTCAAACACAGGTTTCAAACATGGCAAAACGAAAGAGAGATGATGGTGCTGCTAGGTGGAATTATGGAGGAAAGGTTTGTGGAGCTGTGGCAACAGTAGGCTACTCCTGCCTGTATGATGTGTCATCGAGGGACTACCATGACAGAACAAAGAAAGAAAAATGCTGGCGAACTATAGCGGAAGCACTTCAGCAATGTTTACACTCTTGTTTTCGGAAGTCAGTCGCTAGTTCCGCCTTCTCGATGACATCACGTGCGTCGTTAAAGACAAAATATCGTGTAGTCTGAACCTGGCATTAGGCTATTTGTTTCATTATATCACCATAATCAGACAATATTAAGCATTTATGGTTGGTGGTCTGAGCTTAAAAGTAGGGTGAATGGATGAAGGCTGAAATCAAGTATTACCAGAGGTGGACAAAGTACACAACTCCCTTACTTGAGTGAAAGTACAGACACTGCTGGTCAAATGTTACTCCATTACAAGTGAAAGTTGTAAAGACCGATTTTTACTTAAAGTGCCCCTATTTTGGATTATGAAATGTTCATATTTTTGTTTTGGGAGTCCCCAACAACAGGTTGACATGCATGCAAGGTCAATAAACACTTTCATTGTCTTATAATATTTATTTTTACCTTATTTGCTCAACGACTCCCAAACGATGCGCTCAAGATTCATTTTTCCAAACCCCTCCTTTGCGTGACACTAATCTGCGGTGATTGGTCTGAATGGTTGATTTCATTTTAATTTCATCATGCCTGTAATGCCTGATAAAGCAGCGTTTTGCAGTGCTGCTTTGTGTACCATAACTGGGGATCCTATTTTTACTGCTCCAAAAGTGCCACCTAGTGGCAAAGAATGAATTTGCATTTTCATTCAGACCAATGCAAAAATCGACCAATGGTCAAGTTTTCCCAGGATTGCGCGCACAACAAGTGGGCGGGCAATATGCTAATGTTTCATGTTGATGTCAACATAAAAAAATGGCTTCGGATTCGTTTTTAAAAACGGCTCATTTAAATGATTCAGAGTCAACTCTTTCTTTTGAGAGACAACAACTTTATACATGGTGCACTTTCAGATTTAAAACTGTGCAGGCTATTTTCATTCACTTAGAGCTGAATTGAATTGAATTGAATGCCTTTATTGTCATTGTATTTTTCTGTGTACAACGAAATTAGGAGCACTACTCCTGACTGGTGTTAGAAAAACAAACATATAACCACAGACAATAAATACTATAAGACTGTACAGTACAATTTTACAAGTAAATACAACAAGTGACTGAGTCCTGATATTCACATTGAGCAATCCGAGTAAAGTGACCATTTATAGTATTGCACGTTGGCCTTCACCTTGATATGCACAGTAAGTTTATACAAAAGTACAATTTAAATGGAATGAGTAACTGTGGTGATTTAGTGACTAGAGATAGTATTGCACATTGACATATAGTGTATATTATTGCACATATATTATTGCACCTTTACTGCAGATATAGTGTTCACATTTAGTAACCAGATATGGTATTTCACCCTGACATACTATTTAGTGCATTGTTTGAAGTTCTGATAAATAAATTGTTCAGACAGTGGTATTGCAGATTGACATACTGCATATTGTACAATATTGTATATTGCATGTTGTATAGCAGCAGTATAGACAGAAGAAATTTGAATGAAATAAGTGACTGTAGTTAAAAGAATAACGTGGTTGGAATAGTATTTTGGCATTAGTGCATTTTATGAGTTTAAAGTCCTGATAGCAAGTGGGAAGAAACTGTTCTGTAAGCGAGTGGTTTTTGCTCTTAAGGATCTGTACCGCCTGCCTGAGGGCAGAAGATTAAACAGGTGGTGTCCTGGATGGGTTGTGTCCTTGATGATATTTTTGGCCCTTGTCCCACATCCCTTCAATGCTTGGACAGGTAACTGATGCTTTCAGATACATTTTTATTGAGGAAATGTGACCATAAGAACATTAGCTGTGTGTGCCGATATGTTGTATGTGCTTGAGAAAGTGTACATTTAATACAGAGTGTTTTGCTGATACTGATACTAACTGATTGACGTCAAAAAGCAAATGCGGGGAATATCGGCACATACTATTTCCTACTTTGAGGCCTGATTATAAGATAATGAGAGATAATGGGAGCGAGCAATGCTTTCCAGGGAGGGTAGTGAGCACTGATTAAAATCACCCGCTATGATGTGCACTCCGTCTGGATGGTTCCGTTGGTGTTCATTTATAGTGCTGTGTAACTGAGTGAGAGCTGCGCTAGCGTTAGCGTCTGGAGGAATGTACACAGCAGTCTATTACTGCTGTTAGCTCCCTCGGTAAATAGAACGGTCTGCATATATCAGACAGCGCTTCTAAGTCAGGCGAGCAGTACGTGTCTATAATATTGCTGTTGTTACACCAATCATTGTGCACAAAGATGCAAAGTCCCCCTCCTCTGCTCTTACCCGAGTCTTTGTTTCTGTCTTGCTGGTGGATTGTGCATCCTGTTTGTTGAACCGCAGCATCGGGAATTAACGTGTGCAGCCAGGTTTCGGTTATTATCATCACACAGCAATCACGAACAAGACGATTTCTTGCTAACTGTAGCTCCAACTCATCCATTTTGTGAGTTATTGATCTGGCGTTGGTGAGAAATATGCTCGGAAGCGGTGGTTTAATCGGTTGTTTACGTAGCCGAATATGTAGGCCTGCCCGGCGTCCTCGCTTTTGCTTCCTCTCCCTCCGCCGCCTGCGTCGTCTGCTGGGTCCGATAACAATCCACGGAGATCCCGGCGCTCTTGCTATGTCCTCCGGTATGTTGTGAGTCCACTGAAAATCACTTGTAACGGTTCGCTTGCACTGAAATCCGTACTTGATTAAGTTCTGACGTTCGTAGGCAATGTATGCATTGCATGTCTTGACATCTTGGCTTAAATAAGCGAAAATCTCAGTGAGATATCAGAGCTGCGATCTGAGAGTAAGTAAATTGAATTGAATTGAATTGAATTGAATGCCTTTATTGTCATTGTATTTTTCTGTATACAACGAAATTAGGAGCACTGCTCCTGACTGGTGTTAGAAAAACAAACATATAACCACAGACAATAAATAAGACTATAAGACTGTAGGCAATGTATGCATTGCATGTCTCGACAAACAAATTCGAAAACAAATATAAAACCACACAAACAAAACACCAAACAGGAGAGCTAAAAGCCACTGCGTCCGTGCGCGCCGCCATTTCAGCTGTGTTACACACCGCATGAAAGGTAATTTTCAAAAATCCATAATGGGGCACTTTAAGTAAAAACACAGGAGTACTTCTGTGGCGAGGGGGCCGTGGTAGGGCAGAGTCTGCAGCAAGGGAAAGAGTGTGGAGACGAGCGGTGATAAGGAGGTCAAGTGAATGAGGTCTAACACCTGTCTTTAATTCTAGTGATTGGGGGGAGGACGGATATAGCAGACCGCTCACCACATATCGGGCTTTGGTGGATTCAGGCTGTAACCAAACCTCTATTCATCAATGCCTGATGCAGAAAGGGGAATTTCTATATGAACCCGCAAGGTTAAGGTAAGGTGTGTGCATGGGGATGTGGTCGTCTGCCTGCTAGTGCCTGTAGGTATTCAATTCCGGGGGGAAAAGCATATAATTAAGGTGTCAGTTAATCCCAACCTTAGGCATCCGCTGATTTTGGGTACGGATTGGCCAGCATTTACACAATTATTGGGGATTTTGTGTGCGGATGTCTCTTGGAAGACAGGACTGGGGAGCGGAGAGGCGGTGGCTCAGGCAGGGGATGCTGTTCTGGGACTGTCTCAGACTGACTCAGAGGAAACGAGAGTGAGGGCGGAGTTATTGCCGCCTGAACGAGATGACTTTCCTCTCAAGCAGTCTTGGGATGAGACGCTAAAAAATGCATTTGACAGGGTCCGCGGCATCGACGGACAGCTTCTCCAGCCTGATCAGCTTCTCTCCTATCCCTATTTTTCCATTATAAAAGATAGGTTGTATCGGGTGACCCAAGACGCCCAGACAAGAGAAGATGCAATGCAGTTATTAGTGCCAAAAAGCCGTTGGGAAATGCTTTTCCAGGCGGCTCATTGTAGTCCCATGGCAGGCCACTTGGGGGAAGCAAAAACATGTGAACGTCTCATGGCCGATTTTTTTGGCCAGGCATTCACGAGCATGTCCGCCGGTGGTGTGTGGCATGTTGTGAATGTCAGCTGGTTAATCCCTCGGCCATTTTAAAAGCGCCATTGCCATTAGTGGAGTCCCCCTTCAAGAGAATTGGTATGGACCTCATCGGGCCATTAGAACGTTCAGCACGTGGCCATCGTTTTGCATTTGTTCTGGTGGATTATGTAACACGATATCCGGAAGCAGTGCCGTTGCACAACATTTCTGCAAGAGTGTGGCGGACGCACTGTTTTGCATTATCTCCCTGGTGGGAATCCCCAAGGAGATTCTCACTGATCAGGGCACGGCGTTTATGTCATGTACAATAAGCAAATTATACAAACTGTTGGGCATTAAATCGATCCGCACCGGCATTTATCACCCACAAACGGATGGTTTGGTGGAACGATTTAATCACACTTTGAAATCCATGGTTCGTAAATTTGTAAGAGAGGACGCCAAAAATTGGGATAAGTGGCTCGAGCCCCTGTTGTTCACGGTGCGGGTGGTCCCACAAGCCTCCACTGGGTTTTCCCCATTCAAGCTTCTGTATGGTCGTCGGCCCCATGGGGTGCTTCACATCATTAGAGAGGCTTGGGAGGAGGGGCCTTCAAACAGTCGAAGTGAAATTCAGTATGTCATGGATCTCCGGGCAAAACTCCACACCTTGGGGCGGCTCTCTATGGAACATTTGCTCCAGGCTCAGGACAAACAAAGTCAGCTGTACAACAGGGGTACGCGAGAAAGTCAATTTACACCGGGAGATAAAGTACTTGTGTTACTTCCAACATCTAGTTCCAAATTACTTGCAAAGTGGCAAGGACCTTTTTTGGTTACACGGCGGGTAGGGGATCTCGGTTATGAGGTTAAACAAACGGACAGGGGTGATTCACATCAAATTTATCATCTCAGCCTGTTGAAACGCTGGCAGGAGGAGACCTCGGTTGAGTTAGCAGTGGCTGTTTCGGCAGAGGAGTATCTCGGACCAGAAGCAGCTGTCAAAGCCAATCCGCTTGCTCTGATCCCTGGGGGAGATCACCTCTCGCCGCTGCAGCTTTTCACGCCTGCCCGGCCACACGGACCCCATACAGCACCATATCGAAACAATCCCCGGTGAAGTGGCCCGTAACCACCCCTATCGTTTACCCAAACACAAGATAAAAGTGGTTCAGGATGATTTAAAGGCCATGCTGGAGGTCGGTGTAATAGAAGAATCACATAGTGACTGGGCGAGCCTGATTGTTTTAGTTCCTAAAATGGACGGCTCTGTCCGTTTCTGTGTCAAAATTTGATGCTTATCCAATGCCCGAGTTGACGAGCTGCTTGATTGGTTAGGTTCGGCTCGCTTTTACTCGACACTGGATTTGACAAAAGGGTATTGGCAGATCCCCTTATCGCCATTATCCAAAGAAAAGACAGCCTTCACCACGCCGTTTGGATTACACCAATTTGTCACGCTTCCATTCGGGCTGTTCGGGGCTCCCGCTACCTTTCAGTGCCTCAAGGACAAAGTCCTCCGTCCCCATTATGTGTATGCCGCTGCCTACCTGGATGATATCATTATCTACAGCAGTGGTTCTCAACCTTTTTTTCCACTGGGCCGCACTGGTCCAAGTGCAAGTCTCACGGGCCGCACGCATATCATTTACATATTACATATTTACATACACGCGCGACATTGCAGAAAATGTGCATTCACAAATGTAGCCTATGTTAATCCAAATATGGAAAGCACTTTCGAATGTAACAATCTGTGGTTCTCTCCAGAGATGTGTTGCCACATTTCTGCAATTAAGGATGATTGCTGCATAGTATGGGAGTTTCCTTTTGCCTGTACTAGAGCCCTGCATTTCAGCCCGGGCCCGACGGACCCTGACTTTTTTACGCCCCTCGGGCCGGGCTTCGGGACACGTCATAGTTAAGACGCGGGCCGGGCATCGGGCTTGTTTTAGGCTTCTCCTTATTTTTATATTTTAGACATCCATCAATTAGTGATGAAAAAATAAAAAAATTTAGCAGCGCTGGTGGAAACAACACGAGACCGTGCTGCCGCGACTGTCAAGAGCAGCTCGAAGGTGTTTAGTGTACCGCAGCAGCAGTATGTATGGTGCGTGCCATCAGTGCAGCTGAACAGTTCTGCGTTCAAATGCACGCAATAGGCTAAAGCTAGCCGCAAAGCACCAGCAAAAGTAATTACCATGAATGTGTCAGGGGAAATAGTAAGGAGATTGTGGCGAGGGGGGCGGGGGAAGGCGAAAGGCTGCAGCAGGAGAGCAGGTTTGGAGACGAGCGGTGATAAGGAGGTCAAGTGAATAATGATTAACACCTGTCTGCAATTCCAGTGATTGGCAGGGAGACGAGAGATAAGCGGCCGCCGACCTGGGAGAGGAGGAGAGAGACAGCAGAGTGTGCAACGACACATGACTGCGAAACCCGAGAAGTGCTCATTGTGTTATATGTTGTTTGTGGCGACCAATAAAAGGTCTACCCGCCACCCCTGACTTCCTCGTCCTTCTTCCCGAACTCCAAACTTTGCTACACTGGTGCCGAAACCCGGGACGAGGAAGCCGGCACGCCGCCATGCAGCCAGCTCAGCCCACGCCACTTGCGGAGCTCGTGAAGTCACTCGCCGGGCTTCACCAAACCCAACATCAGGCGCTGATGGACCTCAAGCTGGAGCAGGAGGATTGGTTCCGGCTGTTGGTCCAGGCACAGGATGAGGACCGGCGGGTCCTCCGGAGTTTGCTTGGCCGGGAGGCTGCCCCAGCAGCAGCCCCCTCCATCGCCCACGTCCCGCTGATGAAGATGGGTCCACAGGATGATCCGGAGGCTTTCGTGGACCTCTTCGAGAGGACAGCGGAGGCGTGCGGCTGGGCGCGCAGCCAATGGCCGGTGCGCCTGATCCCGCTGCTGACTGGGGAAGCACAGGTGGCAGCCCAACAGCTGCCTGTTGCAAACCTCCTGGCCTACGATGATCTTAAGCGGGCCATCCTTCAACGAGTCGGCCGTACCCCCGAACAACATCGGCAACGCTTCCGGTCAAGGGAGCTGGGGGACAGTGGCCGGCCATTCGTGATGGCCCAACAGCTCCGGGACGCGTGCCGCAAATGGCTGCTGGCAGAGGAACGCGACGTCGAGGGAGTGGTCGATCTGGTGGTGCTGGAGCAGTTCGTCACTCGGCTACCACGGGGGACGGCCGAGTGGGTCCAGTGCCACCGCCCGACGTCGCTGCCGCAGGCCATCCAGCTGGCTGAAGACCATCTGGTGGCGTGCCCGGGGGTTGGCGAGCCCCCTTTTAATCTCTCTCTCTCTCCTCCCCCCCCTTCCCTTCCGTCTCTCTCTCGCCCTATTCCTACTCCCAGGTCGCG
>NW_015547671.1:219585-220364 GCF_001515605.1 Sinocyclocheilus anshuiensis | reverse complement strand
CAGCTTCTCCAGCCTGACCAACCTCTCTCGTATCCCTATTTTTCCCTTATAAAAGATAGGTTGTATCGGGTGACCCAAGATACCCCAAAAAAAAATAATACAACCCAGTTATTAGTCCCAAAAAGCCGTCGGGAAATGCTTTTCCAGGCGGCTTATAGTAGTCCCATGGCAGGCCACTTGGGGGAGGCAAAGACACGGGAACGGCTCATGGCCCGGTTCTTTTGGCCGGGCATTCACGAGAACATCCGCCAGTGGTGTGCGGGCTGTCGTGAATGTCAGCTGGTAAATCCTCCGGCCAGTTCTAAAGCGCCCTTGCGCCCATTACCACTGATAGAGGTCCCCTTCGAGAGAACTGGTATGGACCTCATCGGGCCATTGGAACGTTCAGCATTCGGGCATCGTTTTGCATTAGTTCTGGTGGACTATGCAACACGATACCCGGAGGCAGTGCCGCTGCGCACCATCTCTGCAAAGAGTGTGGCGGACGCACTGTTTCGAGTCATCTCCCGAGTGGGGATCCCCAAAGAGATCCTCACTGATCAGGGCACGGCGTTTATGTCACGTACGTTACGCGAACTATACGAACTCCTGGGCATTAAATCGATTCGCACCAGTGTCTATCACCCACAAACGGACGGCTTGGTGGAACGATTTAATCGCACGTTAAAATCCATGGTTCGTAAGTTTGTTAAGGAAGACGCCAAAAATTGGGATAAATGGCTCGAGCCCCTGTTGTTCACGGTGCGGGAGGTTCCACAAGCCTCCACGGGGTTTTCCCC
>NW_015547671.1:218426-218909 GCF_001515605.1 Sinocyclocheilus anshuiensis | reverse complement strand
CGTTGGGGTTGTTTGGGCCTCCCGCCACTTTTAAGTATCTCATGGACAAGATCCTCCGGCCACGTACGCCGGAACATCTGCGCGCTGTCCTGAGATCGCTGAGGGTGGCTGGACTCACGGCGAACCTGCGGAAGTGTGCAATTGGGCGTGTGGAGGTACGGTATCTGGGCTTCCACTTGGGTCATGGGCAGGTGCGTCCCCAAATTGACAAGACGGCTGCGATTGCGGCCTGCCCAAGACCCAAGGCCAAAAAGGAGGTGAGAGAGTTCCTGGGGCTGGCGGGATATTATCGCAGGTTTATTCCTAATTATTCGGAGCTCACCAGCCCGCTGACTGATCTCACTAAAAGGGAAGCACCAGATCCGGTCCAGTGGACGGAGCTGTGCCAACAGGCCCTAACCAAGGTAAAGGCTGCCCTGTGCGGCGGGCCGCTCTTACACTCTCCGAACTTTGATCTCCCTTTTTTGTTGCAGACAGAAGTGT
>NW_015547671.1:215576-216433 GCF_001515605.1 Sinocyclocheilus anshuiensis | reverse complement strand
TGGAGGGCCGGTGTCCTGCAGAGTTTAGCTCCAACTTGCCTCAACACACCTGCTTGGAAGTTTCCCTAGTAACTAGTAAGAGCTTGATTAGCTGGTTCAGGTGTGTTTAATTAGGGTTGGAGCTAAACTCTGCCGGCCCTCCGACCGGCTTTAGACAATCATCTATTTAAACCTAAAAGGAAAAACTGATCTCGCACACCACTAGAACTGTCCCCGTACCTGAATCCTGGACTTTCTGACTTGATCAGCACTAGTCTGACTATTGACAACCTTGAATACTCGACATTATACGGCTATGCATAGTAAAAACCACTTCACGTTTAACGTTAAAACATTGTTATATGCTTGAACTGTTTTATATCTATAGATTTTATTTTAGGCAAGTCGTGATGATTTAAGAAGGCTAAATTGATCAAACATAGGCTATGATCAGCTCACTGTCTGCCGCTGGCCGCTTGGTCACTTTAAAAACCAAAAACTTATATTTAACGACCAAAAAAGGCTCCAAACGTTTTTCTAAATTAACTTAATAAAAAAACTAAACAAAATATAATCACTTTGCCATTACATACAAAACTGAACTATTTTAATATAGCTGAAACAGTAGTATAAGCTGTTTTGGGAGAAGGGGGAAAAAAAGGCGGGCTCGGGTCGAACTCGGGCCGGTAATTCTGATAAGCTGTCGGACACGGCCGGGCTAGGGCCTATATCTGAGGCCTGTGCAGGTCTCTAGACTAAACATCTTCAAGTGAGTGGCGGGGCAAACCGAAAGTTGATGCCGAAAGTCCAGCACTCATTACCTTCACTGCTGCGAGTACTCTTGTTTGTGTGTTCCTTCGCTGGCATTTTCCACATTT
>NW_015547671.1:179700-215559 GCF_001515605.1 Sinocyclocheilus anshuiensis | reverse complement strand
TTTTCCACATTTCGTTTTTCTCCCTTAATAACAAATGTGTCCATTCTGATGCTCAATTTTACTGAACTAATGGCTGCTGATGATTATTTGAATTGAATTCTGCCAAAGTGCATGCTTGTAAGTGTTCGTTAGATGCGTAACGTTAGTGTGAGTACAGGTCTGCTCATGTCTGAAAATAATATATGAAAAACAAAATTATTTTACATAACAAAAACATTATAGCTTATATTTGTTTAGTACATTTTTTAATTCATGTAAAAACTCAAATGAATTGTAAAACTGAAAGTTATTTTTTTAATTCTGTTCAGCATGGTGGGCCGCATTTGAATTTGTGACGGGCCGCGGGTTGAGAACCACTGATCTACAGTAATGATTGGCAGCGGCATCTCGAACATGTGCGTGCTGTCGCTAAGGGTTGCGGGACTCACGCCGAACCCGCGGAAGTGTGCAATTGGGCGTGTGGAGGTACGGTATCTGGGCTTCCACTTGGGACATGGGACATGCGTCCCCAAATTGACAAGACTGCTGTGACTGCAGCCTGCCCAGGTCCCAAGACCAAAAAGGAGGTGAGACAGTTCCTCGGGCTGGCGGGATATTATTGGAGATTTATACCCAATTATTCGGAGCTCACCAGTCCGCTGACTGATCTTACAAAAAAGGATGCACCAGATCTGGTCCAGTGGACGGAGCTGTGCCAACAGGCTCTGACCAAAGTAAAGGCTGCTCTGTGTGGCGGGCCGCTCTTACACTGTCCTAACTTTTATCTCCCTTTTTTGATGCAGACGGGCGCATCAGACAGGGGGCTGGGGGCAGTCCTGTTGCAGGTGGTCGGGGGAGAGGAACGGCCAGTGCTGTATCTAAGTCGGAAGCTATAAAACAGAGAGACGAGATACAGCACCATTGAGAAGGAGTGTTTAGCCATTTGTTGGGCCATTCTCACCCTCCGTTATTACCTCCTGGGACGGGAATTCACCCTCTGTCGGACCAGGCGCCCTTCCAGTGGCTCCACCACATGAAGGATACCAACGCACGGATCACCCGTTGGTATCTAGCTTTACAGCCCTTTAAGTTCAAGGTGGTCCACAGGCCGGAGGCGCAGATGGCTGTAGCTAACTTCCTCTCTAGGAATGGGGGGGAGGGGCTGCAGGCCGGATGGCTCCCCGGCCTGAGTCAGGCGGTGGGGGTATGTGGCAAGGGGGGCGTGGTAGGGCGGAGTCTGCAGCAGAGAAACGAGTGCGGAGACGAGCGGTGATAAGGAGGTCAAGTGAATGATGTCTAATGTGAAGGGGAGAGAGACTTTTGGATCACAGAAACTGTGTACGGCAGGGAGCCTCACAGGAATTAGTTTTTGTCTTTTGTTTTGTTGAAAGGCTAATAAAAGCTTTGTTCACTCACCATCTCTGACTTCTTCGTCTTGCTCTGACATTGAACCAGGTTACAACTTGCTTTTAAAAGTACTTAAGTACCAAAAGGAAATATCCTTTTTTTATGTCAATGCACTGTTTTATTATTGTTGTATGCAATACCTTATGCCTCTGAAGCAACTTACAATACATTACACCTACTGAATACACTGACTAGCTTGTAGTATCTTTGGAATAAAGAGCTTTTAGAAAATGTTAAAAACCTCTAGAAGTGAAACATGTGAGTTAACAAACAATAAATAAATAAATTAATTAATTAATTAACACCCCTACCCACCCACACAAAAGCAGGATGATAGTGATCTCACACAGCTCTGGCAGTGAGTGCACACATCTGCCCGTAGCCATTCATCCACATTTGAACTGAGTGGACAGTGAAATTGTTGTAAATAGACTGATAAGAAAAAAATCAATCCTGCTTTAAAACCCAGCAACACAACAGTAGCTGTATAAGTCATTATTTAAAGAAGAAAAAATCACACACTGACTTTCAAAGCTGCTACATTATAACAACTTTCTACTTTGAGGACCTCAATAGAAATGTAGTGTAGAGAAAAGTATATTTGTCTTTCAAATGTAATGAAGTTATAGTCATAGGTTGTTACTGATGTAACTGCTTGAAGAAAGTGTGATTTGTGTTTCAGTGTAACACTCAAACTTACCGATAGAATGGCATGGGCAAAGCCATCAGAAAAGCTATCACCCAGATGCCCAACATGATGGACAGGAGCCTTTTCTTGGTCCTCAACCTCTGAGACAGAAACGGCTTTGTGACGGCCAGCCAGCGGTCCATGCTCATCAAGCATATCAGGTAGATGGATGCATACATGTTGACGCAGCACAGGTAATGGACCGTCTTACACAGGGCGGACCCAAGCTCCCAGTGTAGCCCTTTCACCAGGAAGCGGAGGAACAGCGGAGCGCTCAGGAGAACCAGTGCATCCGCCACGGCCAGATTCAGGATCAGCAGACACGTGACGGAGCGGCGACGCACTCGACACAGAACCGACCAAACCACGAACAGGTTCCCGGGGAAACCAAACACGAAGGCAATGACCAAGATAGCAATCCCGATCTGATGGGACAGGGGCAGGGATGCTGAGGACAGGGAGGCGGGCGCGATGGAGGTCTGAGCTGGTCCGGATAGGGCTGAGGGATTTGTAGGGACAAGAGTGGCCATTTGGTTCAAAGTTAATGGTGTTGTTTCTTGTATTTGCTGTGGAGATAAAGTAAACAGAGAGAGGAAAAAACAAGATCACTTTCCTTTTTGCTAATGAAGCAATCTGTGCTTATACAGATCTATCTATCTATCTATCTATCTATCCATCCATCCATCCATCCATCCATCCATCTATCCATCTATATAAATAGTATTTGTTTTGCTGTGTTCGCAGTAGTAACATTGCCCAACACAAAGAGCAGTTCCCCTTTTGGTTTCTGTAAATCCACAAAAAAACAAAAAAAATCCACTATATGACTGGGATTTTTATATTTATGTGCCACAGAACATTCACATTTGAGTGAACTATCCCTTAATAGATTACATGAGTCATCACATTTAATATGACTGATGACGTAGTACATAATACATAATGAAAATAGCAGTTGTTCAGACATAATTAAACACATAATCATCAAACTTTGATTTATCTCATTCATTGTTGCAATGACAAGAAAGTCTCAATTATACCCTGATTCACTTTCTTTTACTGTCATAGGCTACAGGTTCACTGTAAATGTCATGGAAATGTCTTTGTATGTTCTAATAATGCAGTTGTAACGTATTTATTTGAGCAAAGTATTTATTTATTTATTTATTTTTGTAGATTATCTGTCAAATCATTAAACAAAACAAACAAAAAAATCCTAAAACATTAATCATGAACTACTGGAAATGTTATTGAAAAGTCATGGAAATTCATGTGAAAGAAAACAGGACTTGGATACTGGGTTCCCTCTTCAGTTAATCTTCAGTTCCCAAAATGTACCCTTTCGACTTCGTACAGTTGACGCTTTCTCTTGCTTTCAAGAAAATCTAGCACAATGACACACTGCATGAGTCTGTTTGTTCAAAGTTTAACTTCTCTAATTTAACAGGACATATCAATGCGACACGCGTGGCACGAATCCCTGAAGAAGCACTGGGATGTTTTTTGTTTTTTTTAAGCGCACCACAAGCTGTTACACTGACATCGTTGCCTAATCAGAATATGCTTATGGTTGCAGTTCTTGCATTTTTTTTTTAAACCGATCCTTACGGTGACCTACTTGAATTTTTTTGTGAATAGCCTATGATTTTGGTTAAAGTTAGTATTATAGGGTTAGGTCATGAATTGTCTTTTTATATTAGTTATGCTGCTAGTCATCTATATTCTATGAAGCGTTTCCTGCTGAAAGGGTGTTAACCATGTTTAACACATTTATGACAGATATGATCCTTCACTCATCTAGCAATGTTAAATGTTGTAAAGTCCTTACAAACATTTCAAGCAAAATCATGTGAAAATTGACTATTATAGATCAGATGTTTAGATAAAAAGGTCACCAAGTCCAATTTACTCTCAATAAAACATTACCAAAAGACTTTGTATTGTAGAACCCCTAGTTTAGATTTAAAACTAGAGACACACTCACACACACACACACACACACAAACACACACACACAAACCTGAATATGAATGCACGTCAAACAGCCTTACCTCAATTCCTTGTAAACTTTTCCGCAGGCGAGCACATTAGCGTAGAATCAGTTTTGTCCCAATGTCTCAGAAGTGTCCTTATCATTAACATCTTTTAAGTAGTGGTGCTATTTAACGTCATTGCTTCCTCTTCACACACATCACTTTAGAAACAACCAATTGCCTCAGACAGGAAAGAGCAAAGAACACTTCACATGCACGCACAAAAAAATGCTGTGACTTGGTTCATTTGTTTTGGTATCTTTTCTTTCTGTTGCATTTTGTCCTCCTCCTTTGTGCTCTAACTCTCTAACTTTTTCTCTCTTATTTGAATTTATTTGCATGGGGAAGCCGTGTCCCGTGATCATACTGATAATTGCAGTGTATGCATGTGTGTGTAGTACTTCGATTTCCACATGCCCCGCGTTGTTTTCATAATAGGGTAGTGTGACCGCTTCCAGTTATTAGACTGTTGTAACCAGGGTGGGCCGTTCACATGCAACATTAGCCAAATGCAGGTGATTTTTGCACAGGGCCAGCCGGGGCATTTTTGCCTGATCTTGCTGCCCTGAAGAGTATCCTTTGATCTGAATGAAACAGACGAGGCTTTTGTTTACTATGCAGTTGTGCACTGCAAGCACATGGCTCTAGCTTCATTTCAAATTCAGACTCACATAATTTTATTCCAATCAAATTAACCATGGTTTCATTATAGTAAAAGTGTAGTAATCATGTTTTTTTGGCGTATTGATTACCACAGTTACCACAGTTTTACCACAAATACCATGGTTAAACTATGGTTAGTGTAGCAAAACCATGCTTTTGCCATAGTTTAACTATAGTGACCATGGTTTTTTGGTTTTATTTGTAGTAAAACCATGGTTAATTTTCGTAAGGGCGTATCGTTCAGTACTGCCTCAGAGACATACAACGCTGCTTGCGCAAACCTCGTGCTCTTTAGTGAGATGTTGCGTCATTATTAATTGCTTAGGTCACTTCACACTTCTAGTTCCTTTCGTAGCATATATTATTAAAAAAGGCCGGCCTTAGCAATATATCAACATGTAAATTAGATCAAAAAGTCACCCGAGTGTCCACTTTTAAAGTCAGCAAATGACAAATTGACAATGATTAACAGAAATGGATGATTTTCTACAGATAAATGTGATGTGAAAGAATTGATTTATTGAGGATCATTGTTTCATTTCCTCATTTTCAGAATGCACATCTCTTAACATTGTTCATCATTACTCTTTATGTACAATCTGAACATTATTAAACAGCTGATCAGTTCACACACACTGAATGGCATATATTAAAGCCACAAGGCTGGTATTTACACGTTCAACTGATCATAATTGAAGTGCTTTAGTTTTTAATTTAATCTCTAAAACTCCCTGCAATCCCAAAACTCAAACACGAACACACATGGAGACATGCATCGCAAATCTTCACATTTAAAGGGGTAGTTCACACAAAGATGAAAATTACCCCAAGATTTACTCACCCTCAAGCCATTCGTATATGACTTTCATCTTTCAGACAAATACAATCAGAGTTATATTAAAAATGTCCTGGCTCTTCCAAGCTTTATTAAGGCAGTGAATTGTGGTCAAGATTTTGAAACAAAATAAAGTGCTTCCATCCATCATAAAAAGTACTCCACACAGCTCCGGGGGTTAATAAAGGCCTAATAAAGGCCTAAAGAGTGGGATCGACATGTTTGTGTAAGAATAATATCCATATTTAACACTATACAAATCATAATCTCTAGCGTCCGCTATAGTACGCGCGTGTTCTATGAGAGAGTGGCATTCCAGCGGATGATATAGGCGTATTTTATGATGAATGGATGCATGGATGAATGGATTTATTTTGCTTAAATATGTTGACCACTATTCACTGCCATTATAAAGCTTGAAGAGCCATGACATTTTTAATATAACTCTGATGGCATTCGTCTGAAAGAAGAAAATCATACATATCTTGCGGTGAGTAAATCATGGGCTAATTTTCATTTTTGTGTGAACTATACCTTTAATACAAAATCATTACATTTAATATGACTGATGATGTAGTACAAAAAAAATGTAAATAACAACAATTGTTCATTTGTTCAGACATAAGTAAACACAAAAATCCTTAAACTTTAATTTACCTCATTCATTGTTACATTGCCCAAAAAAAGGTCTCATACCCTGATTCACCCTCCTTTACTGTCATACGGGTTCACTGTAAATGTCATGGAAATTTCAATGTATTTTTTTAATAATGCAGTTGTAAATATTTACTTGAGTGCAATATGTCAAATCTTTAAACAAACCAAATTCCTTAAACATTAATCATGAGCTACTGGAAATGTTATGGAAAAGTCATTGAAATTATTTTGAAAGAAAACAGGACTTGGATAATGGGTTCTCTCTTAATTTTCAGTGTCAACCCAACGTTTTCCCTTTCAGTCTTGAATCTTTGGACCCATCCATGGAGGTGGTCTTATTCTGACATAATCTGAATGGTTCATCTGTCCCTCAGTTGCGTGGCACCAGGGCCGTCCTTAGGGGGGTGCAACTGCTGCAGTCGCACCGGGCCCCGTGGTGAACGAACCAAGGGGGACGCCCCCGGAACTCGATCGCGAATGGACCGAGGGGGGCTCCCTTCCTCGCACCGGGCCCCGCGTCAGCTAAGGACGGCCCTGCGTGGCACCCTCTGCTGGACAAACACATGAAGCAGTTCTTTGAAAGTGCTGAAATGCAGAGTATTCCAGGTCGAACTTGTGGACTTTCTTTGTCATGTTTTTAACGGTTAGAACCTGTTCCTTGTTTAGCCCATTAGTCAATGTATAAAACCCATGTGGCCATCTCAGTTCTCTGTCTGGTGATGGTTTGACACTGAGCCTCTTGTTCTCTTTTGTTTTTGGGTACACCATTGGTAAACAGTTTTTATTTTAAAATATAAACTTGGATTGACCTCCATCTGTTAGAAAAGCACACCTTTACCACACCGTGCAACACCGGAACAACGCACAGCCCAGCGCTCTCTCACCGTAGATTGAGTTCCCCGTAACGAGCCGCAGCCAGATGCTCACTTACCGTTTTTCGGCGGCACAACTTTAATAACCGAGTTTGCGTTAGCGGTGGTGGTGGTGGAATCTGAGTCTTTGTCATTGAGACTTTCTCCCTCATCGGTCTCCTTCTCTCGGTCGCGGCTGTTCTGGTTGCTGTGCCGGATCCTCCGCGACGTTTCCAGCGCCGTTCCCTCGAACAGCCGCGCCATGAAGGCCAGACCCTCCCGCCGGATGAACGACTTCCCAGCGAATGTGTAAAGCACTGGGTTTATGCAGCTGCTGACGAAGGCCACAGTAGAGGTGAGTGCTTGCAGCTTCATCCTGATCTTTTTTAGGCTGTCGAAGGAAGACAGGAATGTGTTTTGATGCTTATTTGGTTATAAAAATTTGAGACGTTATAAAAGCAATTTAAAAACGTATAAGTTTGCTTTGGGTTTCTGGACTGTATAGCCTAATGACAATATTGTCTTGTTAGAGATACTTTACAGCAGAATTTGTTTACCATTTTTAAGCATATCTTTCCTTGTCAAAGTTACTAAATGAGATGAGTTAATTTTACTCAAACATTAGCTACTTAAAAGGGTCATATGATACAATTTCATGTTTTCCTTGTCTTTAGAGTGTTACAAGCTGTTTGTGCACATTTAAGATCCGTAAAGTCGCAAAGATTAAAGTCTCAAACCTAAAGAGATATTCTTTCTAAAATAACTCATAAATGAGTTCTAAAAGGATTCATACGCATCTTCCCAAAACGCCTAATTCAAACACGCCCCCATCCATTTCCATTGTCCACTCAAATGAATGGAGAGGCGGGCCTTCCGTTGTGGTGACGAAAGTTTACCGTTGCTTAGAAAGTCCGGAGACTGCAATGATGGAGGAGAACCTTTTGGTGTCTGTCGCGGGTTAACCAGAGCTGTATTTTTTTAAGGTTTTTGCTAATACAACAGTTTACTTTACAGCAAAAACCAAAGATTTTAGAGCACTCGCGCTATAATCCTTTGATTACACTGACAGGACAGCTGATTTGGTGGTTACCTAGCAACATAAAAAAACAGCGCACTGCTCTTTTTTTTTAAAGTAACCAAAATTTTCCGACCTAAAAAATGCATTCGGTCTGATCGGGGTCTTAGTATTGTTGCCGCCGCAGCCATAGAAGCTGATATTTCACATATGGTAGGGGCGTAACATTTCATCACACGCTTGAGGTCTTCGGCCAATCACAACGCAATGGACAGATGGCCAATCAGAGCACACCTCGCTTTTCAGAACGATGACCTTTTTTAAAAATCGACGCGTTTCAAAAAGGTGGGGCAGAGAGGAGCAACACTAAGATACAGTTACAGTATGTGGAAAATAATGTGTTTTTGAACCTTAAACCGCGTAAACATTGCATTACACCAAATACACAAAATAATGTTCTTTTTAGCAACTTCATATGACCCCTTTAAAGTTAATTGCACAATGCAAAAAGGTAAGGGAAACGAGCACAATTTAGAACATTTTAAATATGTTTAAGAGATGTTGCTCTCTGGCATGAGAAGCATAGGTTGATCTTCCTTTTAGAGTTGCTGAGGTCCTGGTGTGAGTGTTTTAAGTTGCTCACTTTTCTTTTGCGGGAGAATCTTCTGGATGTAAAGCAGCAGCCACCTGTGTGAGGAAAACACGATTAGGTTGTTTTCACATTTGAGAAATGGAGTGTTTGATGGACAGACACACACCTGCACCATGTTTATGATGTGGTACGGCAGCCAGAACAGTCCGAAGGTGATGATGATCACCAGGATGAGTTTCTCGCTGCGGATGCGTCTGCGAAAGCGCGTCTTGCGGATTCTGCGCAGGATGCACACGTAACTGCCTATGATCACGCCGTATGGCAACAAGAAGCCCAGTAATGTTTCCATACCATACTGCATCACCTCCTGCAGATGAACAACACTGTCATGAAATAACAGAGCCGTAATGGGAAATTAACAAACAGATATTTATAGATATTTTGTTCTTGATCTTGTTATAGAAAATATGTCTGCCAGAAGGCTTTTGGACACATTACAAACAAGAAAAATGTAGTTCTCTGCCAAATGTTTTGGGCACAAAACAATATTTGTGGCAGGAACCTCATGCAGTGTGACAATGTCATGATATGGATAAGCTCTTTACAGACAGGAAGGTTCAAACTGCCAAATGAACATGAGAATGATATAAAAATCAGAACCTGAACAACTCAGAAGTGCCCAGTTACTGCCGTTCACCAACAGTTCCCTTCCACACTGACAGAGCATTCCAAGGAGAATTTCCAAACACTGCAGGGTTTATGTTGAGAATTCTGATGTGGTCACATGACATAGTCAGCCATGGGTGGAGCCAAGCCTCCTCAGGTGCACTGAATGATTATTTAGCATTTAGCTGCCTTTGTTTTGTGTGTGTGTGTGTGTGTGTGTGTGTGTGTGTGTGTGTAACATGCAGCTAGTGGTGGCAAAGTGAAGCGTTCTGAACCAGTGAAGCTTTCAACACAATTGACCTATCGGTAAGCCCTGCCCCCTTAGTTACTCTTGCACCCTCAGACAAACAAACGGAGCTGCTCACTGTCTTACAATGACAGCTGTCAGTGTGAAAACCTTGTCCCAAGACGTTCTGCTTGAGCAGATGAAAATTGTAAATTAATGAGAGTATGGCAACCAGAAAATCAACGTTTTCGTCTTCATTGGGATTAGGGTTGAATGCTTACGGACATTTTGCTCTGTTTGTTTGGGTTCAGGAAATGGAACAAAATAAATTCCATTGTCTATCCTTTCAGGATACATGCAATCAGTGTTACAAGTACCCCAGGCACATCATTTTTCCATTTTTGTAGCATTAACACCATCAAACCGATGAAAGTTTCGGATCTTCCTTCCAATGTTTCTAAAGATGTCCGAGTTCCGCTCCCCGTGCAACTGATACTCGACTGCCATTGGCTCATCTGTGTTTGAGGGGAGGGGCTTACCGATAGGTCTATTGTATCGGAAAAAGGTTCATAACTCGAAGCTTTTTTAACACGGTTTACGTTGTGGCCATGTAGTGGTCATAAAAATGAATATCAAAGTGCTGTGTTCACTTACAGCCAGGGGTTTCACATCTGGTTCTGCAACTGATTCTTTGTTTTATTTTATTGTATATAAATAATGGTCATTGTCAGAATCATTCATTTGTGTCTGTGTACTGGCAGCAAAATAAGTCAAATAAATGAAACTAAATTCATAAATTAAATCTACGATCTGTCTATTTAAAATCTGCCTCAATCCTTAGACTGGGGGAAGTCGTGGCCTAATGGTTAGAGAGTCGGACTCGTAACCCAAAGGTTGCGGGTTCGAGTCTCGTACCGGCAGGGATTGTAGGTGGGGGGAGTGAATGTACAGCGCTCTCTCCCACCTTCAATACCATGACTGAGGTGCCCTTGAGCAAGGCACCAAACCCCCAACTGCTCCCCGGGTGCCGCAGCAAAAAAATGGCTGCCCACTGCTCCGGGTGTGTGTTCACGGTGTGTGTGTGTTCACTGCTGTGTGTGTGCACTTTGGATGGGATAAATGCAGAGCACTAATTCTGAGTATGGGTCACCATACTTGGCCACGTCACGTCACTTCACTTCACTTAGACTGTTATTTCGTTGGCAATGTTCATTTGATCTTAATAGCTTAGTTCAGCTTAATATATAAACTATGATATTGGAGAAAAAAAACAATGCTAACGCATTATAATGTAAAGGAAATGGTTGAGTTTGTTAAACTGTTTAGTGTTGAGTTAATTGGATTATATGATTTGTAACTTAGTGTTTGAATTCATATGTTGCTAATTATATTTAAGATTTGTTCTTTGTCTCTTGTTTATAGAAACCATACAACTTGTGTGTGTGTGTGTGTGTGTGTGTGTGTGTGTGTGTGTGTGTAACATGCAGCTAGTGGTGGCAAAGTGAAGCGTTCTGAACCAGTGAAGCTTTCAACACAATTGACCTATCGGTAAGCCCTGCCCCCTTAGTTACTCTTGCACCCTCAGACAAACAAACGGAGCTGCTCACTGTCTTACAATGACAGCTGTCAGTGTGAAAACCTTGTCCCAAGACGTTCTGCTTGAGCAGATGAAAATTGTAACTTAATGAGAGTATGGCAACCAGAAAATCAACGTTTTCGTCTTCATTGGGATTAGGGTTGAATGCTTACGGACATTTTGCTCTGTTTGTTTGGGTTCAGGAAATGGAACAAAATAAATTCCATTGTCTATCCTTTCAGGATACATGCAATCAGTGTTACAAGTACCCCAGGCACATCATTTTTCCATTTTTGTAGCATTAACACCATCAAACCGATGAAAGTTTCGGATCTTCCTTCCAATGTTTCTAAAGATGTCCGAGTTCCGCTCCCCGTGCAACTGATACTCGACTGCCATTGGCTCATCTGTGTTTGAGGGGAGGGGCTTACCGATAGGTCTATTGTATCGGAAAAAGGTTCATAACTCGAAGCTTTTTTAACACGGTTTACGTTGTGGCCATGTAGTGGTCATAAAAATGAATATCAAAGTGCTGTGTTCACTTACAGCCAGGGGTTTCACATCTGGTTCTGCAACTGATTCTTTGTTTTATTTTATTGTATATAAATAATGGTCATTGTCAGAATCATTCATTTGTGTCTGTGTACTGGCAGCAAAATAAGTCAAATAAATGAAACTAAATTCATAAATTAAATCTACGATCTGTCTATTTAAAATCTGCCTCAATCCTTAGACTGGGGGAAGTGGTGGCCTAATGGTTAGAGAGTCGGACTCGTAACCCAAAGGTTGCGGGTTCGAGTCTCGTACCGGCAGGGATTGTAGGTGGGGGGAGTGAATGTACAGCGCTCTCTCCCACCTTCAATACCATGACTGAGGTGCCCTTGAGCAAGGCACCAAACCCCCAACTGCTCCCCGGGCGCCGCAGCAAAAAAATGGCTGCCCACTGCTCCGGGTGTGTGTTCACGGTGTGTGTGTGTGTTCACTGCTGTGTGTGTGCACTTTGGATGGGATAAATGCAGAGCACTAATTCTGAGTATGGGTCACCATACTTGGCCACGTCACGTCACTTCACTTCACTTAGACTGTTATTTCGTTGGCAATGTTCATTTGATCTTAATAGCTTAGTTCAGCTTAATATATAAACTATGATATTGGAGAAAAAAAACAATGCTAACGCATTATAATGTAAAGGAAATGGTTGAGTTTGTTAAACTGTTTAGTGTTGAGTTAATTGGATTATATGATTTGTAACTTAGTGTTTGAATTCATATGTTGCTAATTATATTTAAGATTTGTTCTTTGTCTCTTGTTTATAGAAACCATACAACTATTGTTTGGTTCCTATGTCTCTGTTGATGAATAAAGATCATGGATTGAGTACTGGATCCCCTGTGTTTTGATGGGCACGCCACCCTGATAGCACACATTCCTGAACAAACACACTTCCAAACTTTACAGTCTAGATGTACAAACCTGATAAAACATTCCCAGAACAGAAGCAGCCAAAGATGCTTCTACAAGGACTGACAGATACTTACAATGAGTAAATGTTGCTTGAGGCTTAACCCTCTACCGCATGGTGTAGCCATATGGCAACATACTCTTTGTGTTGTGTTCACTGCTGTGTGTGTGCACTTTGGATGGGATAAATGCAGAGCACTAATTCTGAGTATGGGTCACCATACTTGGCCACGTCACGTCACTTCACTTCACTTAGACTGTTATTTCGTTGGCAATGTTCATTTGATCTTAATAGCTTAGTTCAGCTTAATATATAAACTATGATATTGGATAAAAAAAACAATGCTAACGCATTATAATGTAAAGGAAATGGTTGAGTTTGTTAAACTGTTTAGTGTTGAGTTAATTGGATTATATGATTTGTAACTTAGTGTTTGAATTCATATGTTGCTAATTATATTTAAGATTTGTTCTTTGTCTCTTGTTTATAGAAACCATACAACTATTGTTTGGTTCCTATGTCTCTGTTGATGAATAAAGATCATGGATTGAGTACTGGATCCCCTGTGTTTTGATGGGCACGCCACCCTGATAGCACACATTCCTGAACAAACACACTTCCAAACTTTACAGTCTAGATGTACAAACCTGATAAAACATTCCCAGAACAGAAGCAGCCAAAGATGCTTCTACAAGGACTGACAGATACTTACATTGAGTAAATGTTGCTTGAGGCTTAATTAACTCCTAGGTTACACCAGCAGATTCAAACTGTTATGCATGTTATGCAAATCAAATCCCAACTCACTGCAATATCAGGTTGCAACTATTATTACGCATTTTTTTTACTTCAAAATTGCTTTGACTAAAATACAAATCCATAATATTACTTAATGCAGTAAAAAAGTCATCTCATCTGAATCAGGAGAGAAATATGCAAAAATCAAGCAATGTTTACAAGCCAAAACAGTTCTAAACAACCATTTTGATGTGAGAGGACAACAGAGGATGCTCTTTTTCACTGGAGGAAGCGTTATTATAGATTATGGACTGGAGTGGTGTGGATTACTTGTGGATTATTATGATGTTTTTATCAGCTGTTTGGAATCCATTGAAGCAAATGATGGAATTATACATTTCTCCAGGAACTGAAGAAACAAAACTCATCTACATCTAGGGTGGCCTGAGGGTTTGTGCATTATGTGTGTTTTCAGTCTCATGAAGAGCTTCATTCAATTCATTGTGCTTTATTTTTCTTGGATGTGCATGTAATAAGTTTTGATCTGAAATAATAATGTAGAAATGACTCACATATTGTGGTTGTGGGTGATGGCAGTAACACACGAGACTCTGAGGCTCTCTGCTGACCTCTTTGGTGGTCCTGAAAACCAAAACGGGCACAGAGAGTCCCAAAGCGAGCACCCAGAGTCCTGCCAGCACCTGCGTGACCGTCCTGCGGTCCATCAGCGCGCCGACACGCTTCGGACACACTATCGCCACCAGCCTGTGGAGACTCATCAGCATGATCAGAAATATGGAAGCGTACATGTTGGCGCAGCAGAGGTAGAACAGGACTTTGCACAGCACCAGGCCGAAGATCCAACTGCGCTGAAACAAATAAACCATGAAGAAAGGTGTCAGCAACATGAGGAAGCCGTCGGCGAAGGCGAGGTTCAGGATCAGGAGGGTGGTGATGGAGCGACGCCGCGCTCGGGCCAAGATGGTCCAGACGATGAAGACGTTCCCGGGGACGCCGAGGAGGAACACGAGGCCGAGGATCGACGCGCCAGCGACCGCTTCGCTACTGTTGCTCAAGATCGTCTCGCTACCACTAGCTGTGCCAGAGACGTTGGAGGGATCCCGCGATGACATGTTCAGAGTCGGACTGGGAAGGACAAATGGGCTGGAGGACGGAGTGACTTGTAGGACGGAAGAGGAGGACAGGAGAGCATTGTGGTTCAAGGCCATCTTGGCAATCTAAGGGTAAAAAAGAGAATGTTTTGTCAGTTGCAGTGACTGTCTAGCTTGTTTTAAACACTGCTTGCATATGATTGTGGCATCAGCATTACACTACATTACTGGTCAAAAGTTTGGAATAATTATGATCTTTTTATGTTTTTGAAAGAAGTCTCTTCTGCTCACCAAAGCTGTTTTTTTTTTTTTTTACTAATGGTTTTCGATGTAAATATAGTATAAAATGTAATTTATTCCTGAGATCAAACCTGAACTTTCAGAAACACACACAGAAACACAAAAACACAAGTACAAATGTTTCATATTTCTATTAAAACCATGATGAACCATTTTTTTTTTCAGTATTCTTTTATAAATAGAAAGTTCAAAAGAACAACATTAATTTGAAATAGAATTCTACTGTAACATAAATGTCTTTGCTCTCACTTCTGATCAATTGAATGTGTCCTTGCTGAATAAAAGTAGTACTGAAATGTAATACACAAGACTATATATGTGTCATATTATAGATATGGACTTAATAACTGTGCATATGCAATATTAAAAGTGTATAACTGAAGCTCCAAAAATACAGTTTAATGAAGGTGACATCATTCCCTGCATTGACCGACCAAATGTAAATTTGATATTTTTTTGATTGTGTATAATTTTTTGTTTTTCAGTTAATTCTGTTGATATACATCCAATAAGAAGTTACTGGAATACACTTCAATAGTACATAGAGTTATTTTTCCTCATTACACAGTGATTTGACAGAGCATCATTTTACTGATCAACTGATATTTTCCAATGAACTTCTTTAATTTGATAATGGCATCCGTTTTATAAGTCAGTAGATAAATGCAGAGAAAAGCAATGCCATTTTCAGCAGTACTGGATCCAGAAGTATTTTTCCATTCAGTTTGGATCAAATTGGATGAGATGAATTGCAAAACTGCAAAGTTTGATCTTTGATTTGAACCAAAACAAAATATGAACAGGAAAGGACTGTACTTAATGTGCATGACATAAATAAATAAAAAATGTATATAATCATATATCTATACAGTACCTTGCGGAAGTATTCATACCCCTTTTTCACGATTTGTTGTGTTGCAGCCTTATGTTAAACTGCTTGAAATTACCTTTTTTACACATCAATCTACACTCCATACACCATAATGACAAAGCACAAAACAGGTTTGTAGCAACTTTGCAAATTTATTAGAAATAAAAAACTGAAATTATTCCATTATTCCATAAGTATTCCTTTTCTGGGACACTTGAAATTTAGCTCAGGAGCATTCATATTGCTTGTAGATGTTACTACACTTCGAGCGGATTTAACCTGAATAGGTATGATTTGGAAAGGTACACTTATCTTAAGAAAAGGTCTAACAGCTGAAAATACACATCAGAGCAAAAAACTGCCTGTAGAGCTCAGAAACAGGATTGCCTCAAGCCACACATCTGGGGAAGAGTTCAGAGAAAATTCTGCTTCATTGAAGGTGCACAGAAGCACATAGTCTCCATTACCCTTAATGGAAGAAGTTTGAAACAACATGGGCGGCGTTTCCCAAAAGCATTGTAAGCTTAAGTACATTGTAGACCCATTGAAACCAATGGAGCTACAATCAACTTAGGCTTACGATGCTTTTGGGAAAAGCAGCCCAGGACTCTTCCTAGAGTTGACCTCCTGTCCAAACTGAACAACTGATGGAGAAGGGCTTTAGTTAGACTGGTGACCAAGAAGCTGAAGGTCACTCTAGTTGAGCTCCATGATCATATGTGGAGATATGAGAAACCTACAGAAGGACAAACATCACTGCAACACTCCACTGACCTGGGCTTTATGTCGGAGTGGCCAGACTCAATCCTCTCCTCAGTGAAGACACGTGAAAAAACACTTGGAATTTGCAAAAAAGCACCTAAAGGACTCTCAGACTCTGAGAAACGGGATTCTCTGGTCTGATGAACCTCAATTCCAAGCATCATGTTTGAAGGAAACCAGATCTGCTCATCACCTGCAGAGTACCATCCCAACAGTAAAGTGTGCTGGTAGCAGCCTCATGCTGTGGGCTGTTTCTCAGCGGCAGGGACTGAGGGACTCGTCAGAGTAGAAGAAAATATCAATGCACAAAAATAATGAGATAGGCTTCATGAAAACCGA
This sequence comes from Sinocyclocheilus anshuiensis, assembly GCF_001515605.1. Taxonomy (NCBI): domain Eukaryota; kingdom Metazoa; phylum Chordata; class Actinopteri; order Cypriniformes; family Cyprinidae; genus Sinocyclocheilus; species Sinocyclocheilus anshuiensis. The sequence goes on along the minus strand of NW_015547671.1, from coordinate 198,787 downwards.
GTCCAGAGCATTCAGAACCTCAGACTGGGCAGAAGGTTCACCTTCCAACAGGATAATGACCCTAAACACAGCAAGAGCAGCTTATAGACGACTCTGTGAATGTCCTTGAGTGGCCCAGCCAGAGCCTGGGCTTGAACCCAGTCAAATATTTCTGTAGAAACCTGAAAATCTGTATCTGCCCTCATCCAACCTGACAGCTTGAGAGGTGAAGAGGTGAGGCGAAGAATGGCAGATAATTGCCAAATGATGATGAGCAAAGCTTGTTGCATCATACCTAAAAAGACATGACGTTGTAAAGGTGCTTCAACTAAGTACCGCATTAAGGGTATGAATACTTATGCAATGTACTTATTTCAGTTTATTATTATTTTCATAAATTAACAGAGTTGTGACAATTATGTTTTTGCTTTGTAATTATGGTGTATGTGGTGTGGATTGATGTGGTAATTTAAAGCAGTTTAACATAAGGCAGCAACATAAAACATGAAAAAATGAAGGGGTATGAATATTTTTGCAAGGCACTGTATATATAATCACAAATTTAAAAGTAGTTTGAAAGTATAATGAGACTGATTTGACTATTAATCTGAAGTTCAATGGAAGCACAGCAACAAAGAACCTCGGAGTTCATGTTTGGTCTGTCTTGAGAGGTTTATACAGAAGTTAGAAATCTCTAATCTTCATGGAGAAAATAAATGGCATGTTCTTGCTGCATATGAAGTTGCATATGACCCGTTGCTGAAGTTGTTCCAGGTTCTTCTAATAACCCGCCCTAATATAACATTTAATAGGCTATTGATAAACCACAATGGCAGCAACACATTTGTTTGCATTTTGGATTTATTTTCAATATTAGATGCTCATAAAGAGGGTGGAGGCCACCGTAAATGACGTTTGTGGTCTTCAGACAGAAGCACAGGTCAGAGTCGTAGCCTCAGCACATCTCAGTGGCGGCCGGCAAAAAGGCCAGCGGAAAAATCATGTCCACAGAGCCAATTACTGTCCATTAGTGAAGGCATTAGCACACGGCAGACGCTGACAGGCTCCCTGATGCATTACAAACACAACGGTTTGCTCAAGTGATTACAGGAGTCTGCGTAACGTGATCGTTATCTTCTCATGCCAGATCTCCACAATTCAATATGACCGCAAATCATCCGTTCAAGAGGCACCAACCGAGTGAAAGAAAACAGACGACCAGAACACTGCGTCCATTAGAGGCCCTCGGGGAGAGGAAAGAAAAGAGACGCAGAACACGGAAAGTGAAAGTCTAGAAAACGCAGAGTGAATCTGAAGAATTAACAATGAATATGTGAAGGCTGCCAGTGTTTGTATGAAGACCCACTTCTGCCCACAAACCTTGCGTGCTTATACTGCAGGAAGTCCATACAGGAAATGATTTGTGATGATTTATGCTGACAGGGGTTTTGTAAACCTGCATGTTATCAGTCGACATCTAACAAGGATGCAACACAATAAAAATGACTAGCTAGCTTTCAAACACACAATTTTATCCATTTGATTTTAGTTGGTGTTATAGTTTCTCCTAATGGCTGGTATTGTTTTTGTGAATTGTTTAAAGGCAAGCATATTTCTGATGAGATATAATTTCAGAGGGCTTACTGAACATTAAATCATGCACTAAAATAAAGTAGCTGTTTGTCACATGGCTGCTTGGATTTAATCATCAGTCACTGATGAGCTGTCTAGTGTAGTCATTAATGTTGCAACTCTTTATGTGGTCAGATACAACAGTAAGAGGTCAGGGATAAGAATATAATGATTTCAATCATCAAAGCGACAGTTCACCCTGAAATGAAAGCTGTCATCAGTTACTCAAATCAGTAAGACTTTCTAAAGGTGAATTGTTGAAAGCTATTCATATGTTGCTTTTTTATGTTGCTGTGGCCTTCAAATCTCATATTTTTGCATATTCAGACACATCATAATCAGCTACTAGACATTCAGCATACAATAACACAACACCTTCAGTCTCAAAACTAATATATGACTTGTAAAAAATGACCGTGAATTTAACGGTAAAAGACTGTAAAAATGCTACAGTAAAAACCTGTTAAATGGTTAACGGTAAATTCCCCTACTATATACGGTGAAAAACTGTATTGGACATTACATGTATTGGACATTAATTTTACGGTAGTATACCGTTTTTGGAAGTGAAAAAGACCGTATAATTTACAGTGAATAACCGTAAATTGACATTCCCAGAATTCCCTGCGTTACATTTCAAATTTGATGTTTTTTTTTGTTGAAATGACTATGTTTATTCTTCGTTTTTTCTTATCAGTTTTGTATATTAGGGTTGTTGTTAAATTAATGTGTATTGCATTATTTGCACCTTCTATATATGTTATTATTTAAAAGCTGCTTGTGATGGACTTTGGTTCATCATGTGACTTTCTCATCACCACCTGCATTGGGTGGTTATCAGTGTATTACAAAGGTACAAAACAGATTTCAGTACTTCAGTAGGTTGGTATATTAACATTATATCAGTTAATGAAATTACGGTATTTAACTGTAAATTTCACTTAAAACCGTAAAACCTAAAATGTTGCTACCTTATTTTTTACGGTAAAATTCCGACAACCACAGCTGCCGGTTTTTTACCGTCAATTTTACGGATTTTTTTTTACAGTGTAGAAGACTCAGAATATAGTGCACAACTCATATGTGCTACTGTTTTTGGACTTTTATGATGGCAGCGGCTTTTAATTCTGAGGATCCGTGCAGCATTGCATCTTCTGCAGGTCTTCATTATTTGACTCGCCTGCTTCAGATTCAGCTAATTAAGTGAGAGCTCCATGAATTGAGCTACGCCTGTCTGACCAGAATTGAAAACCACTTGTTTATGGTAGTTTTGGACTTTTCTGGAACTCGAAAGCAGCTTTTGTTTTGTGAGAAACCACAGTTTGAATCAAGATAATGGATTTCCATTGTGTTCCTCAGAGGGAAGTCAGTCAATCGGGTCTGGAACAACATGAGGGTGAGTGAGACACATTTTTCATTTTTTAGATATCTCATTTCAGGAGACCGTAATGCTGTCAGTTTAACAAATCAGAAATGAGATACAGGGATGAATAATTATCATACAAGATATAACACTACAAGCTGTAAGTCTCTGTGTATAAATATAAAGGTTTTATAGAATTATAACCAATTTTTGAAGTAGAAAAATTTACTTTTCACAATTAATTTTGGGTTATAATTTGTTTGGCATATTAAATGACAAAAAAAAGTGGATCGTCAAAAGCAGATTCTCTTGGTCAAGTCGATATAAAACATTAAATCACCAATTATTACTCAAAACTTGTGAAGAATGTGAAAAATAAAAATGCTAAAATATAATGTCCGAGCAGACGAGGAGGGACGTAACATAGCAACAAATAAAGAAAATGGGAAAACGTCAGTGCAAAAGCCATTTGTGACACACAAAGTGTCTAAATTGTGCCTATAAAAAGTAAAAGTAGAAAGTAAATGTGATTAACAAATAAATTATTATATAAAATGTGAACTATTTTTTTTAGTGTTAGGTTGATGTATTTCAAAACAACTTTGTTGGAGAAAAAGTCTGAAAATTGTATCAACGTTCAATACAACACTGTTCTGTGACCATATACAGCAAGTCATTTATTTACATTCAGTTCCATGGGAAAATGGGACAGAAGTTGGCATTTCTGTAACAAGTTTTTCCACATAAAACCTGCTTCCTGATAGCGAGACCAGACATGAACGCTGCCGGTGTAAATGCGCTCCAGAAATCGTTCGCAATTCTTTCCTAATTCCACCAAAACCAAACTCGTTCAAAACCAGGATCAGACGAAAGAAAGGCAGAATGATAACTAGATCTGCTGAAGTGAAGTTCGTTCATTCCCATTTCAATGTGGCCAGTCTATGCTGTGTTTGTCTAGTGCACGTCTGGGAGACTCGACGCAGTCTGAGACATACACCTCAAACAGACGTGAAAATCCACTCACACCCACTAACACAGACCTACACGCCCTCAGTGAGAACACAATAGAGTAATGAGCGCTTGACTGATTCTGAATCACAGTACATGCTACACAAACAAACAAGCATGTGTGGCTTTGTGCAAAATCATGTTCAATTCTGTCTTTTACAAGAATAAATCCAGTGTATTATCCTTGTATCCTTGCGACCACCTCGAAACGTTAATGTTACTCAACACGGTTCATTAAGCTGTGTCGAACAGCACTGGCCTGAAACGCAAGCGGCGAGTCTTAACAAGCATTACACAGATGACAATATTCTACTGACATGCACAGAAAAAAAATAAAAATAAATGAAAATGTATGTGAAAAGATGTGCGCTGACATGTGTGGATGCCCAGACTCACTTTTCCTGGATTGTTGATAGTGATCTTACTAAAAAAAAAGCATTGATAGCCGTCTACACCCCAAATATAGAACAGGTTGCGTAATGTGGGAGTGTGATAAATAAATATAACTAACATGGTGCATTATAATTACCTTATTTATGTACCATGGTATTTGTAGGTTATGTGTATGTTGCCATGTATAAGATTCACATTATTTGCAAGTCTATCACTTTTATTATGTTTAACTAATTACACACAGTTATTACCGTTTATACAAAGCGCCACATTGCTTTTAAATGACATATCATTAAACATGTTTACAGTGTTTTATTGCAGCATGTGGGGAGCGTAAATGCATTTACGCTGGAATCATAATCAATCCTTAAAGGGATAGTTCATCCAAAAATGAAAATGTGAATTTTGCACCCTGTTTTGTCCCACTTCTCAAGAATGACTGAGGTACGATGGCTAATCAAAATGGTACTTACTTGTGCTTATCCGGATTGTTCAAACCGACTTAAAACTAAAAGATTACTTTCTCTCGCGCGAACTCATTCGGGAGTGGTGACTTTCCACGTATTCCCAACTTCTGAGCCTGCTCGCCTGAAGTTATGGTTGATTGCTCTTCGGCTGGATATCAACACACACATTAACGTAAACTACGCCAGAATGCGTACACACTTCTCCGATGCGCGCGCTCAAGGAAGTTGAACATTGAGGTGTATTAGAGGTAAAAAATTATATAAATACTTTCCGGTTTCTGGCACAAACCGATCGTTTCGTTTCTTAGGACATCAATGTGTCGTCACGAGACGCAGGGTTTAATTTGGATTTGTCTGTGCATGTTTTTTTTACTCTCATAGATTTTGTTACCATTGCCATGCATTATACGACTGATAGACTGCAACGGTTGGACTTAAAAATCATCAGATGTGTTCTACTGAAGAAACAAAGTCACCTACATCTTGGATGCCCTGGGGGTAAGCAGATAAACATCACATTTAATTTTTGGATGAACTATCCCTTTAAATTGCAGTTGAGCTGATGGCTGGTTCTACTGTGGGTCAAGGTTTCTTAAGGTTCCTCTGGCCCTCGAGGTTCACTGTCCTGCAGAGTTTAGCTCCAAACCTGCCTGAAACTTTCTAGTAATCCTGAAGATCTTGATTGGCTTGTTCAGGTGTTTTCGATTCGGTTGAAACTAAAGTTTGTTGGATCAAAGTTGAGAGAACATTAAAAATGAATAATAAGAATAACCTGAATAACCTTTTTCAACTTTAAAGAGGCTTTTGTGCAATGGAAAAGTGTTATTGGTTTAAAATGTTCTTCATGTGACCACTAATACCAATAAAGAGCCTTTATTTTTAAGAAGTGGTCACTGGCTGGTCCACCACGTTTAGCTGGTTTGTTGTCCTAACAGCTGCTTGGAAAGTTGGGCAAATTTGGACATCCTATTTCCTTATTTCTTTCCAGATGACAGTGAGCCAACATGTCGTACATAATTCCTTAAACATTTCTTGAGCACCACTTTTAAAAAAAATACTAAATAATAATGTGAACTTTAGCTAAAAACCATATACTACTACTACAATTCATTGCAGCTCAGATGGTGCAACATCATGCTCAAATGTTCGGTTCCCTGAGAACACACATACGGGCAAAATGTACACCTCGAATGATCTGGATAAAGCATCTACTAAATGCATAAATGTAAACGTTGTATTGTACACATAAAAAAACAGATATGGTAGGCTATATAGATATTCAGTGAATAAAATATAGCTTATTTAAAGACAATTGGCCTAATTTATTTATATCCACGAGCATGTCTTTATATCTCTCTGGCTGTAATCACACAGTGATAATAATTAACAGTGATCTTCAAACAGACTCAGATATTATCAGAAAGCAGGAAACTAGTTTTACCTTCTTATACTTCCAGTGGCTGAAACAGCTACAAGTGAAAGCAAAGTTTAGACGTCCCCTTTTCTTTCTTTCTTAGTTCCTCCACAGGTAATTCAGTTCCCTGGTGCTCTCACTGCAGTCGTCTGTCCTTCCTCTCTATAGTCCACATATTTCTGTGGCTCTTTCTACATTCTGTGCAGCCTCATGTATCTGCGTGTTATCAGTGTCTCTCTCTCTCTCTCTCTCTCTCTCTCTCTCTCTCTCTCTCTCTCTCTCTCTCTCAGATACAGCTGTAAATGACACACCTCCAGTAAGGACACAGCGCACGTGCGCACACACGCCTCTGTTTGATCAAGCCACCACTCCTGTTAGTAATTTCTGAATCAGCATCCTGCACTCATATTTCAACACTGGACACTGGTTCACATTTCTCAGATGCTTGTAGAAACGTGTGTTAGCACACACAAATACACACGTTTACTTGGGCAGTGAAGTACACGATGACATGCCATTGACTTCTGTTGTGTAAATTTAACAATACAATTGTTACTTTTGATGCTGTGTTTGCACTGCTTGTATCACTTTGTCTGTGCGCTCCAAAGACCATTTCTGCTATATCTTTACGCCTCTTTCACGCTGGACAATTGATTCCAACAAAAAACCAGGAGAGTAGATTAACTTCGGTGGACTTGAAAATGGTGCATCTTGACATCTATCCGCTGTTGAAATAATATACCCTCTGATGTTCTTTCATGTTTATTTAATGCTATAGCTAGTAAAGAGGAAGAGATGGTCGGTCCACGTGCTGCTTAAACTGAGGTGCTACAGCGATCTGTCATGACACATTGAAGAGCCACAAAACGGTCACCATGGCTTGTCAGACATAGCAACAGTAACTAAGGGGGGCGGGTCTTTGCGAAGGGTCAATTGGCGATGAGATTTATGAAGAAGTCTTTGAATCATTCACTTAACCGAACTTATTCCTTTAAACAATAGGGCTTTGTAAAGAAAAATGGGGTCCGTTTGTGAGTTGATGTAATTAAGTTTAATTAATTTGCTTCTCAACATAAAATTTTAAATAAAATGAAGAACCAGATTCAAAATAAAAATGTAAATGTAAATATAACAACCCCAACATATTTAATTTGATTACCTGCATCTGCATGACCGTCAGCCTACATCAGAGATGGTGAACAACACGCAAACATTGTTAAATTATCGAAATATTTGGCTAGGTTAAAATTGTACGGGAACTTCGAGGAAATATCTTCTGACAGAAAACTTTGGGAAATACTGGTGTGTTGAGCGGAGACTCAATGGTTTGGGACAATGTTTAATACTTTTTTCACAGAATGAATGGCAATTCTTTTACGGCTATTTTCCTGTTTTCATTCATAATCTCAATGCGATTTCAATGGAAACTCAGTTGGTCTTCCTTTTCTGGAAAGTACGTCATGACATTTGTAATGTAATTCCTTCCAGTCAGCTGTAGCGTCATGATCAGGTTCCTGCAGGTTTTGTTTCAATCAGTGCGCAGCTGCTTTATGAGGGTCTCGGCAGGGAAATGACGTGTGTTGTGGTGGGATGTGAGTGAGTCTGAGTGCAGTTTTAATTGATCCCGTATTTTAAGAAATGTTTTACATTATACAGGATCAATGTAAAACGGTTTTGATAGTTGCCTGGGGAAATGGTAGTTCATTATTCACGTTCTCAGAAATGTGTCCTATACAGTGTATTGCACTTACTGTAATTCTGTCATTGCACTCTTGGAAAAGTGGTATTGGATAATGCTTCCAGGTAATTAGAGAAACTATTTTCATGCATTCTGATAACAAATGTAAACTCCATTCTGGAATTAACTGAAGGATTATTCCTAAAGCAACTTAATGGAAAATACGCTGCTTTATCTCCTGCACAATGTATTTGTACTGTACTGTACTAGATTTTTTTTTAAGGAAATCCCTTTTGTTCTGACTTGATTTCTACTTTTGTTCATTCTTAAATTATCAGTGACTGACTAATAACTACTAATAAGCAATCAGTGACAGAATGACTAATAACTATAGCAGTGTAATAAACTGACATGCACACCTTAACTTATCCAGACACCTATCAAACGTCCGCCTTAAAAACCACCCACATGCAAGGAAACTTTCACCTCCATCAGCATCTCCATCCATCAATATGCGTTCAATTACAACCTCTTCAAAAAGTGTTTGTGTGCAGGGGCACCGCTATGGTTTCTTGGCCCCCTGAACAGCATATTGACTGGGCCATTTATTTATTTATTTATTTAATCTCAGTAGATGTTTTTAGAAAAGTCATTGGTAAATTTTCTCAAGGTATTACAGACTTGTCTGCATGAGCGCCATCTGCTGGACAGATATCATCCAGCATGTAATTTGTCATTGCGTTAGCTGCGCAAAAGGTCGTGGGTTCAATTCCCAGTGAACACACATACTGGTAAAAAAAAAAAAATGTATAGCCTGAATGCACTGTAAGTCGCTTTGGATAAAAGCATCTGCTAAATGCATAAATGTAAATGTAAATGTCAGATCAGGGTATTTTATTAAACCAGCACTTTAAAAAGTACGAAGTGAATAAAATATTACAAGACCTCAAGAAGAGCCCATGATCTGACATGCTGAATTATGTCTACTGGCAGGTGTTTTTTTTTTTTTTGTGATCAATCTCAAAATTGTGCACAAATCATATAAACTTATAAACTATGGTGAATCCAGCTAAATATAGATAATTTTGCCATTAAGATGACAGGGGGAAAATATCTATCCATCTCTCTAAATGCCAAACATTTTAATTGCATGAAATCTCCATAATAGAGTAAACAGGACATTTGCATCCATGTATTAATTCACGTTGCATGGGTGCCATCTGCTGGACAGAGAGTTCACATTAGGTGTAAGATCATATCTGCATACTAAATGCACAACAGCAACAATAAACTTTGTCATGCCAAACAGCTTACAGTCAGATTAGACTAAGATTTTATAGGCCAGATCTAAACAAAATTACAAAATAAACTTTTACTGAAGTTCTATCTGAAAATTAACAATGTTTTATAATTATTCAGTCTGACTGTATGCATAAACATGTAAAGGAAAATCTGATCTGATCTGATCTGATCTTTACTTGCTTTTGTGTTCATTTGACATTTTGTTAGCTTTAAAAGCAACAACAGTAAACTGGTGTACATTCTCAATCACATGTGTTGCCATCTCAAAGTTATTGCTCTCGTTGTTGCTTCATATATTGAACCAGTGTCCAGTGTTGCCAAGCCTGTGGTTTTCCCGCGGAATTGGGCTACTTTAACACTGTTGCCGCGGGTTGCTTTTCCATGTCCACAGGTTGAAGTGACCCCAATAACATGATATTTATTCCCTAAAATGTGAATTTTACCGGGGGAACCCCACCAAAAAACGTGTATTTCTATTTAACCCCTCGAAATGCTTTTGGGCTAGTTTTGAGTAGCAATTGGGCGGGTTTTGTGAAAACCTGGCAACCCTGCCAGTGTCTTCTGCTGCTTCCCATCCAATGATGGCTCCTCCAACTGCTCCTACAGCTCCAAGAACAACACCTGCAGATACTTGCCCCGCTGCCGCTCCTCGTGTAACTGCTCCGCCCAAAGCAATTGTTACTCTTTCCAATTCTTTACCCAGTGCAGCTTCTATGAATGTTTGCATCTGTGATGGAATATTTTGGCTTACGGGAATCACAACTGAGGTCCCAGTACTAAAATAGCCAGACAGCCTCCAGTCACTGTCCCTGCCTTCGCTCCAACAATCTTACGTGACAAATTGGCTATTGAGCAAAGATGACACTGGACAACACACCGACAGACAAGAGAGAGCATGTTACTTTTGGTAGGAAACAAAGTGTCAGCTTTAAAATTTTGTCATTTTGTTGGAAATTTAAACAATAAATACTCTTTTGTGGCTGTATATTGTATCGTGACATCACTGTAGCGCCTCAGTTCAAGCAGCACTTGAACCGACCAACTCTTCCTCTTTACTAGTTATAGCGCAAAATAAACATGAATGAACACCAGAAGATATTTTGTTTCAACCGCAGATAGACGTCATTACACCGTTTTCAAAAATGATTTTATGAGTGGCCAGATCGTCTGTCAATCAAGCTCCATAATGTCAGTCATTTCATTTCTAAAAACAGCTTATTTTAAGCTGCCAATTAATAAACAGCAATGTAGATCTCCAATGGACATTGGACACTTCTTCATATCTAGAACCATTTGTGTATTGTTATGCCTGTCTATTAAGAGCAAAAAAATATGCTTGGAGTGGTTTGTTATTCCTAAATATTTTACTGGTTCCATTTTCTTAGTTCGCTGTTCCATTGTGGCGTAGTGTGACAACATGCCACACTATTTTTTTCAGTTCAATTTTTTTTCCCTATTGGTTAAAAGTGTCTAATGGCTGTTCTAGTCAAAACTTAAAGGAATCTTTCAGGGCATAAAATGTAAAGTTACTGTCACGATGCACACACACGAGGAACGAGGAGACGCTAGAGAATACTTTACCAAGACTTTATTTTCAGGAACCAAGGGAGACGAACTCAGGAAGACGTTTAACAGCGGACCAAGAACTTGGGACTGGGAACACTATTTATACACACAGGAGGAGGGGATGACGAGACACACCTGGGAGCAATGAAACATCAAGTAATCAGGGGAGGAACAGGAAACTAACCAAATAAGGGCATGGGAAGGCACATGGGGAGCAGGACACACACAAAACATGGAACAGAGTCTGACAGTTACTAATAAAAAGTTATTTTGCATGCCTACTTTAAGTCCTTCAGTCGACACATCCGTTTTGATATTTTCAGCATAAATACTATTTATACATAAAATAATGTTAGAACTGCAGTAAATACAATATAAGTCAGTTCAATTCAACTTTATTGACATGAGAATTGGAGTAAAGTATTGGCTAATAATTTAGATTATTTTCTGAAAAAAAAAAAAAAAGACAAGTATGAGAAAGAAATCATGAAAAAATACACAGTAAAAATATGAAAAATTCTGACCAAATATGAACTTTGAGTGATAAATGAAATAAACATGGACACACTACTAACATCCACTTGTGGACTTTGTCTGTTGCCATGCTACGACTTTTGGCTTAGTTGAAATAAAGAGACAGAATGAAGAGAGTGATGACAGAAAGGGGAGATTCACATTTATCATGTATACAGCAAGGGGTGCAATAATAATAAGTATTGCAATAATAATAATTATATTATTATTATTATATATCATTATTATTATATATTATAATTATTATATAATAATTATAAAGCAAGTGTGTGCTTTGCGTGGTGGGTAAACACGCTACTGTTAAAAAGTAATACATTTTTAATAAACTCCAGCTACACTGAAAAGTGCAAAATGATGCACTTTCTTGTGCATTGAACAAGCCTGTGTAAAACTTTTTTGCTGTTTGTTTGGAAAGCCATGTATGCAAGGTTTGCAATGTATCCGTAGAATCGGTTTCTGTTTTGCAACCGAATGTTTTGACTTTATAGCTTTTCCTTTCACACGCTTCACACATGGCAAAATGTCGCCTAAAGTTCGTGAATGTGACGAAACCTTTGACATAACGTTCTGAATTGATTCTCAATTCATAATTCAGTCAAAATCAGGAAAACATTGCCTTATGTAGTGGTGAAATTGGATGGTACACAAAGATTGAGCAATGTGCACCTAATTACATGCATTTTATCTAATTATATGCCTTGTGGACGCATAGCTACTCATTCCAAGTATGAAATGTTTCAAACTTCATATTTTTGGTAAACAGCGTAATTACATTTATGATAGGTTATCTAACAGTCAATATGACCATAAAGTAAGACTGTTGAACTCCAGTCCAGAAGCATCACTAGTTCATGTGATCTTACCTGCACACAGAAAAGGATTCATTGACCATGTACACACTGCAGATAAACATGACGGGGGACGCCTTAAACAGGGACGCCTTAAGACAACAGCCCAATGGGCTACAGCATTACGGTAGCATTATGTCGAATTTCGATTTTATTTTTCTTTTTGATATGCCAGTTAACGTTTACAACACTGTTCTACATAAAATGTGAATACAAATGAATATTCACTCTTTGCCAGAAGGTGGTGCTTGTGGAACAGCATGAATTGAATTATAGCTGTTACATAGTTAACACTAAACTAGGCATTATACAGAGGTGATATAAACAAAAGGCAGACATGTGAGTTTACATGTATGATTTAAACACCAGAAATTACACAAAATATTTATTATTCATCGTCAGTAGATCGAAACTATCATTTGGCAAGTTGGCATAAATGTGGGCTATTTGGTGATTGCTAACTGCATTTTTATGTTGAAATATGCCGTTCTCGCGTTTAATTAATTAAATCATAGTCGTTTAATTATCACATTTAAGCAGAATTACGATTCCAGTTTTTCCGTCCCCAGATTTAAAAGGCACCACGCAAACCACGCAATTGGAACATACCAACTATACGAGCTGTGAACATACTTTGAACCTTTCACAACATATAATACAAGCAGGGCGTCGCCGAAAATGCCATCTCTAGCCCTGACAACTTACGAGTGTGTTTATAGACATATAAACACACATATATACACACACTCCCAAAAATCCAAATAATTATTCAAAAAATATAGTTGACCTGCAGCTAGTAGGTCCCGCTCCAGTGTAGGCCCCTGGGTTTCAGCTCGTTAAAGCCCATGCATTAATGCACCCCTGATTACGTGACTGTAACTCCACTTGTTTAACAATGGGTTTAATAATTTGGGTATTAGGAGTGACTCCTGATTTCTGTACACACACAGGTAACTTGAGGGACTGACTCCTGCTTCACTCCTGTTCTTTGTGGTGTTTATGTGGTCAATGCAATGCAAAAAAAGGACAGTTAAAAAGATATGAATATCCCACAACTGCAATGAGCTGTGCTTTACATAACTTTAAAAATGATACTCTGCAGTCTGTACATCTATATTTTAAGACATTTTATTCTCATTTATCATGATGGATCCACACGTCTCACGTCTCGTCAGCCCCGTTACAGTTTAAGATCTGCACTACTTGCATCCAGTCTTGTACCCATGCTAAATGTATATCAGGGAACTGTATTCACATATTCAAGTGTGCATTACAAAAGCTATTTACAATGTCTTTAGACAAATGAGAATACAGCTGATATAATGTAAAGTAAAACTATATGAAAAACTTTCTATTTGTTATCACAAAAAATAATAGCAAGCTTAGAATAAAGAATCAAATGTTTCAGGGTTTGGGCTTTTTTTTTAGCTAACAGTAGTCACAAATGTTAACTCTACTTTATTCAGCTTAATAATACACATTCTAATTGAACACAGTTTTAATTGCTTTAAAGATATTTAATTGGAACACAAAGATACATTCAAAGATACAAAGTATACATATATAGCAAGTTTTATGATGATGACAAACAGTTTGTTTGTTTTTAACTCATACGTTTGCCATTTTGCTATTAAGCCCAACCATTTCTTCTGCTTTCTCAATCAGAAATGTTCCATTCTCCCAAGTGTCCATTGCTGTCTTTGCTATGGCGTCACCCACAGATTCAGCTTCTTCTGCTGCTTTCCATCCAGCAATTCCTCCAGCAACACCTCCTGCAAAGGCCGCAGCTCCAATCACACCTGCAGCGAATGTACCTGCACCAGCCGCCGCTGCTCCTCCCGCACCTGCTGCTCCTTCTGCCACCGCTGTTCCTACACCCGCTACTGCAAGTGCTGTTTTTAGAGATAAATACGTTCAAAATACTCATAACCAAAGCTACTGAAACACTAATGCCGAAAAGAGCACCAAGCACGACCCCTGTTGCAACTCCTGCAAACCCCTCCAGATATTTCCTGTAAACACTTTTCTTTGCTTTCTCTCGTTGCTCTTCTGGAGGCAAACCGTCTTCAGTTATATTCTCCATCTCCTCTTGAATGTGTTTCGAAGCAGCTCATTGGTGAAGCGGCCGTTCTCTTTCACAATCTCGTCAATGGTCTCCAGCAAATTTTTCACCTGAACTCTGTTGCTCTTGTTCCCCCGTTTACGTTTATTCCAGTATTTGTTGTCGATGACGTGACAGCGACCTCCACATTTATCAACCAGCTCCTGTAGTTGTGAACAGTCCTTCATAAATTCATTGATTGTAATGCCTTCTAGTTGTTCACCAAAAGTGAATAAGATCACTGTGTGTTTCGAGACATTTCCCCCTTGCAGTGTGTTCAGGAGTTTCTGTACCACCTTAGGCTCCTGGTGTGTCGATAACTGTGATCTTTCTTCCATAAACTATCCTCTCTCTTTTTTTATATCCGACTCTTTCGTTTGAAGCTGAAGCTTTAACGCTGAACACGTTTTCTCCAAGAATCGTGTTCCCTGCGCTGCTTTTACCATCTCCTGCTTTCCCAAGAAGGACGATCTTTCTCTCTGGCAGTGAAACACTGGCTGTTGATAACAGAAACATTTTGTAATGTGAAGGTTTTTTTTAATCTTCAAAACAAGAGTTATCTGGGAAAAACTCCTGACTATTTCTCCTGTTCCTAAAGCATTCCGTAGCTCTACTCTCTGCCACTGTAAACGCATCTAGGTTTTACACTACAAATATGACATTGTGCAACAATCATAACTTACAGGTACATCCCATGATCCTTGTCTGCTGATGATGTATGTGTCTGTAAGTTAAATGATATTTAGATTAGTCTTGACATTAACCGATCAACCATTCCGTCAATATATATATCTCCAACTACATATGCAATACTTTTGAGCTGAGACTAGAATTATAGGTCTTCAGAGAGCATCATACTCCTGCATCACATAAGTTATACCTGATGCATGATGTTCAATCGCTTCTGGTAACACTTTACACTACAGTGACCATGTTACTGTCTGTAAATGTTAAAGGCCTACTCACTTTTTTACTGTTTTACCGTCCTTTCTTTGTTTCTCCAAAAGATCAAGACAGGAAGCGGAGAGGTTGGTGATGGATGGTCACACCAAGCTTTCGTTTCTCTTCTTAAATAAGCTTAAGAAATTTATTCAGAATTGTTCTTCGAAGTGTCACTGCTTTTTATTAGGGTAATATTATAGATTTACCGATGTGTTGGGTTCTGCTCAATATGATGTTAAGTGGCAGATCAGTGCACCAAAAGTGCACAATTAATAAACATATTAATTGATTTGAAGGAATTCCGCATGTAAAACTTTAATAGTATAGAATTACATGTCTCACACTTGAATGTGCTCTCTTCTGGGTTTGTGAAAAGCACCCATCATGTTAAAACATACCCTTACTCCTCTGACTTACTAGGACAGCTTAGGTCACAAAGGTCATTAGGGCCTCTCATCTATATGACCAATTTACAATTAAAGCAGTTCCTTTTTTTTTTTTTCTTTAAACGTTACAAAATAGAAAAGTATATTGTCTGAAACCTCTAGCTGAGAAAAAGTACTAAGAGTACATTTTTTGAAATCGAGATTTAATGATAATAAATAAGCTTTCCATTGATATATGGTTTGTTATGATAGGACAATATTTGGCCGACAACTATTTGAAAATCTGGAATCTGAGGGTGCAAAAAAATCAAAATATTAAGAAAATCGAATTTAAAGCTGTCCAATTGAAGTTCTTAGCAATGCATATTACTAAACAAAAATGAACATGATCTTTACTTAATATTCTAATGATTTTTGGCATAAAAGAAAAATCGATAATTTTAGTAACCCAGAATGGTGTCTTGAGTATGAGCGGCCTATGAACTCCATCACTATGCAATGATGCAAACTATTTTCTTCATTACATTTTTCTTCAATTAGTCACAAGACTCCTAGTCTTCCTTCATCATACCTGGTCCTTGGGTTTAACTGTTAATTCCCCCACAAAGTAAATAATCGAAAAGTTTAAAATAAAGTATCGGGTAGGGTTAGGGTAGGTGTAGGGAGGGCTTTATTGTTGGGCTTTATAATGTACTAAAATACTGCGGTTCAGATATTTGCCACTATTTGCAATAAGTAGCATAAATAGCAAAAAATCCTGCTATTAGTGTAAATAGAATCTATCGCTATTTGCACATAATGTAAATGGCATAACGCTAAGAAAACACTGCTATTTTAAATTAAACTGACAGAGCGACAATCGTCATAATACGTTATTATTGCATACTGTTTTATAATTTACTACAATATTGAGGTGCAGATAATTGCCACTATTTGCAATAAGTAGCATAAATAGCAGAAAATCCTGCTATTAGTGTAAATAGAATCTATCGCTATTTGCACATAATGTAAATGGCATATCGCTAAGAAAACACTGCTATTTTAAAATAAACTGTGTCCCAAATGACTGAATATACACTATGCACTGAAACACTACTTATGCACTATGTACTCAACCATGTAGTGTATGAATTTTATACGGTTATTTTGTCATTGATAAACAGAGTCTGATGGCCCCTCCCCCTTTGCAACGTCATTAAAGCTGCAACAGTTGAGTGCATGAAGTGTCCAACATTCCACACTTCGTTTTTTCGGTTATTTAAGTGCATCTTCCGGGTATTAAGAAGTGCACTTTTTCTTTTTGAAATTGTCAGTGTTAACACACTACTCACACTATTTATATTACAAAATGTCATAGAATAATGCATAAGTACGCGATTTGGGATGCACCTATAGTGCAAATAGAATCCATTGCTATTTGCACTTGATGTAAATAGCATCTATAGCTAAGAAAATATGCTATTTTCTTAGCTCTTAGTGTAAATATCATCTAATTGCTATTGACACTTAGTGCAAATAGCCGCTGCCTTAGAATTTTATGAAAAATAACTCATGTTCACACTGCCCCAACAGACACCGACAAACTCCGATTGAACATGTTCAGTCAGGGGACAACAAACCCCGACCAACGCCGACATATTTGCGCGATGCAGTTTCTCCCATTAAGTAATAGGAGTGAATCGGCTTTGTATATCTATAGTCTTTGGTTAAAAAAAAGCTCAGACATGCATTTAATCTGAGACTAGGCTTAAGCCTTGTCTGTGAAACGGGGGGATATTTTTTGCATTTGACTATATATTTGCATGTTGCAGGAGCGCCATCTGCTGGACAGAGTCATCCAACAACGTCAGGTCATTTTTACTGTAGATCAGGTTCAGGTGTGTTTAATTGTGTTTATTTAGAGTCAATGACCCTCCAGGAGCAGGTTTGGACAACACTGATATAGATGCTAAATGAACAACAACAAGCCGAAACTTCACAAAGTCACAGATGTGTTCTTTTTTATTTTTGGCGATGATACAGAATATTTTGGAACTTGTTATTGCCTCCTTATAGAATGAATCGCTTTGTTGTTTTCTTTATTTGTAAGTTTCTTTGAATAAAAGCATCTGCTAAATTAACAAAAGCAAATAGAGGGAAGATGACAGTGTAAGCCACTTTAAAGCCAAAAGTTGCTGTTGTAACTGAGTGCTGAGTTGTCTTTGCGTTGTGTTGGATAAAACTCACAATGGACACCAATTTGAGCTTTTTTGTAGACTTTTATTCTGTTAGGAATGGGAACACATTGAACAGCGGTACTCACCAAAAGGCATTTTGCTGCATTTGTTTTACCTCAGAAGTCGGATGTTGGCACTGGGAATTACGTCACGCCCAAGTGGACCGTGTTCCAGTAGAAAAAATTCAGAAAAAATTTCAAAAAATGTAATGGATTCACTCGTGTTAGCATTAGCAGCGTTAGCGAAAACAGAGAATCACACCGCATTTTGCAACTGCAGACACTCACATATACCATAGCAACATGTTCACTTAGAGAGATGAGTGGGAATATAACAGAAGCTTTATAAATAATATAGTATTTATAACTTTTACTTTTGCTCACATAGGGAGCAGCCATCTCGAATTCTCAATTTGGGGTTGAGCAAGGCGGTACGAGTTCCCTTAGAAGGAACATGAGCGTTCCATTTGAAAAACCCGACATGGAGCTCTGAATTTCCTACCTCCAATGACAAATCATTTTATTTCCTGTTAACTGTAGTAACAAGCAGGAACTGTCCCAATGATATGTGCTTCCATTTAGTGAGCAACCTTATAAGTTACAAATGAAAATCTTATGTCGAAGGGTTTTCCTGAACACGGAAGTGTGAAAAAGGTCTATCACACTCATGCACGTTCTACAATGGAAGTTAACATCAAACGGGATATTACCACACATATGGCATGGCAGCACAAACAACAACCATACAATATTCTGTATGTCGATATTGATCCATAAAATGCTTATATAATTAATACAACGTAACTTGTGCTCCCTCTCGGCTGGCGTATCGTCATTTAATGACCCAAATGGAACTAATTATTAGACCATTTACGGGGCGTAGAGTGCTGCAGAGTATAATTAAACAGCCATACACAAAACCTGTTACACTGGCATAATGGGTGCTTTCAAAGCACTGCTTCTTGATGTTAAGAAACCTTTGTGAATCATTTTTCGAACCAGTGGTTCGGAGCAAATATCAAACTGTTAAAGTCGTGTGATTTCAGTAAAGGGTGCTTCATTACATTACTTACAACTGATTTAAAACGTTAGAAACTTCAGCAGTTTGCAGTTGGGAGTGATCCCTGTCAACCCATAAATCATGCGAGTTAAGAAAATCAGTGTATATTACGGCGCCCGTGGAGCAGTTGGGGATTCGGTGCCTTGCTCAAGGGCACCTCAGTCGTGGTATTGAAGGTGGAAGAGAGCGCTGTACATTC
>NW_015547671.1:169483-176816 GCF_001515605.1 Sinocyclocheilus anshuiensis | reverse complement strand
ATTTCGCAAAACCTGTCGGCGAGTGAAAAATCGGGCTAAAATCGTGCAGTGTGAACTCGGCATAAGTGTTCATGTGTTTCCACACTACAGAGTGTTAAATTAGCATTGAAGCAGTGTTGGAGTTAAGATAATTATGTGATGATTGACCATTAATGATGAACACCTGCTGTTAACAGAATCACCGAAGGAAAGAGAAACACAAGAACTACAACTGACTTCAGCCACAGCCGAACAATAAATCAACTGAAATAAAAGACATTAAATCTCTCAAGATCTCAACAGAGGAGGATTAAACACACAACAGCAACTCCACAAACAGCAATACCAGCTTCACTTAGTACTAGGGAGACCATATGGGCCATTTTTACGGGACGCACCCTAGCCAGGATTTCTATATTGCCTAAAATATAGGCCTACAGGTTTTGGCTGTTTGCACTGTGCAGATCGATCGTTGTATGCAGGGTTTGAAATTAACACCCGCCAAATGCGGGTAAAAATCAGCTATAGCGAGTAATGCTGTCAAATCACTAGCTAATTTGGCGGGTTACTTTTTGTAAGTTACGTTCATTCAGTTTCTTGGGGAAGTTCGTGCAAGCCAAATCTGCGCAGGTTTAGCGCAAATACTGAACTCGTGAGACATTATGACATTATCAAGTATATTGCAAAAACTAAACAAAACACACCTAGAGAGGAATGCATACGCGACGTGATGAAGTCTGGTTAGACCAACACAGGCTTTAGTGAGCGTACACATTTAGAGTGCGTTCTTTCACTGCATGATTCAGTCTATTAATATGCATTAAGAATGATCACATCATTCAAGTGGCAGAAGATGTATATTGTTATATCAATTCATATAGTTAATCAATATCATACGAAGAGTGCCATTTGTTTCTTATAAAATCAGCATGGTTTCAAATGTGATATTGATTTTATACAACAGTTCAATAAACAATAAGTTAATGTCAAGAGACTTATGTTTTAGACACCATATTGGCTGTTTTTGAGCTATTTCGTCAACAAAGAACATTCCAAACACAGCCACAGTACTGTTTTGTGTCTCTAAACAACATGACGGTGTTTCGTTCCAGAATAAATCAACCGTTTAAATGATTCTGTGCAATTGCAATGACTCACTTAACAGTAACTTGCTGCCACCTACTGGCGGTTTTAATTTCACTTTTAAAGTATATTTTAATTTTTTTAATAATTTAAAATTTCAGTATTCAACGTTTCATGTTTAAAATATCGGTAACACTTTACATTTAGGTTCCCTTTATAAAGTGTTTATAAAACAACCTTTGGGTTACAAGTCCGACTCTCTAACCATTAGGCCACAACATCCCCTTGTAAGCAATTGCCCTAATCAAGGTGTCATACACTGAATGAGCTTCTTGTGCTGCGCCCAATCCAGTGACAAATCCAAAAGCTGCTCCTACAACGAGAAATGCTAGAATGAAGGAAACTAGGAATATTGGCCCAGCAACTAATGCTGCTGCTCCTGTAACAAGTGTCCTCCCCCCCCCCTATATGATTTGGGTCCACAAATAAAAATCAGAATTGAAACCAACAGAACTGTAAAGACCAATCGCCATCCATCGCTCCTATAATGTTGTGAGAGGTTTTGGCTGTTGGAAGAAGATACATGCTATTAGACTTCATAATGTCAACTTGAAAACATTTCTTCTTCTTCTTCTTCTTTCTTATGACATTGCAAATATCTGCTAAATGTGTATATGTGGTAGCTTTCACTGATGTGAACTATAGATAATTTTTTTATTTATGTTGACAAAATTGCTAATGATCCCAACACACCCTGAGTGTTTAGTGTGGCTATTAATATATATAAGTGACACTTTAACATACCTCCCATTGTCCTTATCTGATGGTGGTGACCTCTGTAATAAAATAAATCTGTAGGTTTTTGATCATGAAGCTTCTTCGTTTGCATGATTATTTGTCTATAAATGTGTCTCATTAGTTGTTGTCATGTTGTCACAATAAGCTACAATTGAACCTGTCGTTATAGCCCCTATTCAGCAAAATTTAAACTGTAAACCATAAAAATGTACAACATTTTTAATTGTGTGCTTGTAAAAGATCATCATGTAAGATATTGATACCTGTGATAATGGTGATTCTGTTTTGTTAGACTGCAGATTATCCTCCGATCTACAATCTTCAAAATTGATATGCGGAAGGAAATCATGAAAATAACACTTCATAAATAAATGTGAAGAAAAACTTAGACATAACCTTTAACTTTCAATGAATGAAACAGACAAAATAGATGTGAAGTACTACATTGGCTGGCGCTCTCACTCTTTTGTTGTTGCTCTTAGAAATAACTGAGGAGTGTGAAGACAGTAAAGAGAGTTAACATGTATACTTGCCTTCTGTCAACACTTTCCTTTTCATGTGTTCCTCTATCATGTTGTGGAACATGTGTAAACTGGCCTGGGTGTGGATGGCACATTTTCCTGAAAGCAGGTTATGTGAAATTTACAGGTAAATTTCCCAAAAACCAAAAATGATCATGGTGTAAGTAGCCATAGTAACTTACAGTAGTGGCCAAAAGTGATGTCCTGGGGTATTTGGGGGACATTTGCACAATATTTGCTCAAAATATGAGAAGTATGTTATATTAGGAAGAATAATGCATTGGCTAAGGTATTGGCTAAGGTACAAGAAAGAATATGGCTCTTATATTTCCCTTTATAAAGTGTTTATAAAAGTGTTCATAAATGACTAATAACTCGTTTACAAATGCATTATAAATCATTGATAAGCAGTTGTAAATGTATGAATAAAAAGGGTGATTTTAATGCAATGCCTGCCAAATAGTGAGCCATGTTTTAACTCGCATGTTATAAATGCTTTATAAATATATTTATTAATACGTATTTCTCTCAAAAGCGGATTCCTGATTTATTTCATGATGCAGCAAAAATTGACTTTTATAGTGAGACTGAAGGGTGTTGTATTTATGGTTCTCTCATTTATATCTCATGAATTTTGAACCTTAATGTAAAGTGAACAACTTTGAACGATTTATTAGAGTTATAAACGTTAATAACCTGTGAAGGTGAACCTTAATGTAGAGTGAACGCCTGTGAACCATTTATTAATGAGTTATAAACGTTAATAACCAGTGAAAGTGAACCTTAATGTAAAGTGAATGCCTGTGAACCATTTATTAATTAGTTATAAACGTTAAAACCTGTGAAAGTGAACCTTAATGTAAAGTGAACGCCTGTGAACCATTTATTAATGAGTTATAAACGTTAATAACCTGTGAAAGTGAACCTTAATGTAGAGTGAATGCCTGTGAACCATTTATTAATTAGTTATAAACGTTAATAACCTGTAAACGTGAACCTTAATGTAGTGAACGTATGTGAACCATTTATTAATGAGCTATAAACGTTAATAACCTGTGAAAGTGAACCTTAATGTAGAGTGAATGCCTGCTAACCATTTATTAATGAGTTATAAACATTAATAACCTGTGAAAGTTAACCTTAATGTAAAGTGAACGCCTGTGAACCATTTATTAATGAGTTATAAACGTTAATAATGTCTAAAAGTGAACCTTATTATAAAGTGAACACCTGTGAACATTTATTAATGAGTTATAAACGTTAATAACTTCTAAAAGTGAATCTTAGTATAAACTGATCACCTGTAAACCATTTATTAATGAGTTATAAATGTTAATAACATCTAAAAGTGAACTTTAATGTAAAGTGAACGCCTGTGAACCATTTATTAATGAGTTATAAACGTTAATAACCTGTGAAAGTGAACCTCAATGTAAAGTGAATGCCTGTGAACCATTTATTAATTAGTTATAAACGTTAATAACCTGTGAAAGTGAACCTCAATGTAAAGTGAATGCCTGTGAACCATTTATTAATGAGCTATAAACATTGATAACCTGTGAAAGTGAACCTTAATGTAGCGTGAATGCCTGTGAACCATTTATTAATTAGTTATAAACGTTAATAACCTGTGAAAGTTAACCTTAATGTAAAGTGAATGCCTATGAACCATTTATTAATTAGTTATAAACGTTAATAACCTGTAAAAGTTAACCTTAATGTAGTGAACGCCTGTGAACCATTTATTAATGAGCTATAAACGTTAATAACCTGTGAAAGTGAACCTTAATGTAGAGTGAACGCCTGTGAACCATTTATTAATGAGTTATAAACGTTAATTATGTCTAAAAGTGAACCTTATTGTAAAGTGAACGCCTGTGAACCATTTATTAATTAGTTATCAACGTTAATAATGTCTAAAAGTGAACCTTATTATAAAGTGAACACCTGTGAACATTTATTAATGAGTTATAAACGTTAATAACTTCTAAAAGTGAATCTTAGTATAAACTGATCACCTGTAAACCATTTATTAATGAGTTATAAATGTTAATAACATCTAAAAGTGAACTTTAATGTAAAGTGAACGCCTGTGAACCATTTATTAATAAGCTATGAACGTTAATAACCTGTGAAAGTGAACCTTAATGTAGTGAACGCCTGTGAACCATTTATTAATGAGCTATAAACGTTAATAACCTGTGAAAGTGAACCTTAATGTAGAGTGAACGCCTGTGAACCATTTATTAATGAGTTATAAACGTTAATTATGTCTAAAAGTGAACCTTATTGTAAAGTGAACGCCTGTGAACCATTTATTAATTAGTTATCAACGTTAATAATGTCTAAAAGTGAACCTTAATGTAAAGTGAACGCCTGTGAACCAATTATTAATTAGTTATAAATGTTAATAATGTCTAAAAGTTAACCTTATTGTACAGTGAACGCCTGTGAACCATTTATTAATGAGTTATAAACATCAATAACGTCTAAAAGTGAACCTTAATGTAAAGTGAACGCCTGTGAACCATTTATTAATTAGTTATAAACGTTAATAATGTCTAAAAGTGAAGCTTATTGTAAAGTGAATGCCTGTGAACCATTTATTAATGAGCTATAAACGTTAATAACCTGTGAAAGTGAACCTTAATGTAGAGTGAACGCCTGTGAACCATTTATTAATGAGTTATAAACATTAATAATGTCTAAAAGTTAACCTTATTGTAAAGTGATCACCTGTGAACCATTTATTGATGAGTTATAAACGTTAATAACTTCTAAAAGTGAATATTAGTATAAATTGATCACCTGTAACCCATTTATTAATGAGTTATAAATGTTAATAACATCTAAAAGTGAACTTTAATGTAAAGTGAACACCTGTGAACCATTTATTAATGAGTTCTAAACGTTGATAACCTGTGAAAGTGAACCTTAATGTAAAGGGAACACCTGTGAATCATTGATTAATTATTTATAGATGTTAATAACCTGTAAAAATGAACCTGTAAAGTGAACACCTGTGAATCATTTATTAATGAGTTACAAATGTTAATAACCTGTGAAAGTGAACCTTAATGTAAAGTGAACACCTGTGAATTATTTATTAATGATCTATAAATGTTAATAACCTGTGAAAATGAACCTGTAAAGTGAACACCTGTGAACAATTTATTAATGAGCTATAAACGTTAATAACCTGTGAAAATGAACCTGTAAAGTGAACACCTGAGAATCATTTATTAATGAGTTACAAATGTTAATAACCTGTGAAAGTAAACATAAGTGTAAAGTGAACACACACTAATCATTTATTTATTATTAATGCACACACTGAAGGGTAATTTTTTTTCCTGGTGAAATGTATTTTATTGTTGATGATATCAGTAAACACAACAACTTGAAACAACATTCCTGAGCATAACTGCACACAAAAAGTGGCTTATACAAGTAAACTCACATTAAACAATGTAGGAAATAAATCATATATTCCACCAAATTATAACTAAGCATCACATCTATATGATAAAAAATATTTGATAAATGCAAGCTCAATAAAGTCACCTAAATATTTATATTTTATCTAATTTAACAGTTTTGAAATAATCATGAAATCAATGACCAAAAGCACCGTTACAGAACATTATCATATTAATAAGCAATCAGTAATGATTTTTTGATATCATGATAAAGCCCACTTTAACTTGAGTGTTTGACTATCCACACTTTCAGTACCTGCGCCGAGCAGACCGTCCGCATTATTTATTTGTACAGTAACTACATTGAAATAACACCACGATATCAACACTTGAAAAACAAAATCTGCAATGTCACCTCAAAGTTAGCTTACCCGTAAAATCAGTAAACACTGAGATTAAAATTTCACTTCAGAGCACGTTAGAACAGTCCTAAGAGCGTGACTTCTTCTCTTGAAAAGTGGCTTTGTATCGAATGCTCACCAGCGCCAACTACAGGCTTTGGTGACACGCAGGCAGCTACAGACACAGGCCTTGGTGATGTGATCCTGAAAGATTATAATAAATATGTATTATATGCAATTAATTATTTTTTTATTAGTAGTAGTAGTAGCTACTACTAATAAAAAATCATATTATACATAGTTGTCACAGATTGTAGTGAAGGGCTGTGAGGAAGTAGAATTCAGATGCAGCAGTACCTACTATTTTTATTAAGAAGATTATTGAACTCAGATAAATATAGGAGAACAAACCATCCACATAAAAACAAAATCAGACAACTAAAGACCAGAACTCAGGACTATAATACACAAGAGCCAAAGGAAAAATGAACAAAACACAACAGATATACAGAATACAAATACAACAGATTGCAATAATATACAAATCTCTAAGCAGACTAACACAATCCTAAACATGAGAATAATATATAAATACATTATATATTACATATGATTATAATAATATGTAGATTATCAACGTTAGAAACCTGGGATAGTTCATGTAAATTATTTGTTGTTATACAATTTCTGATCATTTCTGATGTGCAAACTTGTGTCTTATTTTGCCTTATTTGTAAAACACTGTATATTGACTGTTACATTTTGGAAATAAAAAAGGATCACATCACCAAGGCCTGTGTCTGTAGTTGCCTGCGTGTCACCAAAGCCTGTAGTTGGCGCTGGTGAGCATTCGATACAAAGCCACTTTTCAAGAGAAGACGTCACACTGTTAGGACTGTTCCAATGTGTTCTGAAGTGAAATTTTGTTTTTGTTTTTGTTTTTCAAGTGTTGATATCGTGGTGTTATTTCAATGTAGTTACTGTACAAATAAATAATGCGGACGGTCTGCTCGGCGCAGGTACTGAAAGTGTGGATAGTCAAACACTCAAGTTAAAGTGGGCTTTATCATGATATCAAAAAATCATTACTGATTGCTTATTAATATGATAATGTTCTGTAACGGTGCTTTCG
>NW_015547671.1:145479-169064 GCF_001515605.1 Sinocyclocheilus anshuiensis | reverse complement strand
TCATGATATCAAAAATCATTACTGATTGCTTATTAATATGATAATGTTCTGTAACGGTGCTTTCGTCATTGATTTCATGATTATTTCAAAGCTGTTAAATTAGATCAAATATAAATATTTAGGTGCCTTTATTGAGCTTCAATTTATCAAATATTGTTGTCAAATAGATGTGATGCTTAGTTATAATTGAATGGAATACTTGATTGTTTTTCTGAATTGATTCATCTGAGTTTACTTATATAAGCCTCTTTTTTGTGTGAAGTTATACTCAGTAATGTTCCAATGTGCTGTGAAAGAAAAGATTAATCTTTTTGTTGTTTACTGATATAGTGCAACAACAATAAATTACATTTCCCCCAGAAAAATGCCAACTTTTTCTGTTTGTGCAATAATAATCAATAAATGATTAGTGCGTCCACTTTACATTAAGATTCACTTTTACAGGTTACTAATGTTTGTAACTCATTAATAAATGGTTCACAGGCGTTCACTACATTAAGGTTCACCTTCACAGTTTATTAACGTTTATAACTCTAATAAATGGTTCAAAGCTGTTCACTTTACATTAAGGTTCATAATTAATGAGATATAAATGATAAAAATATAAATAACACCTATCAGACTCACTATAAAATTCTATTTTTGCTACATCATGAAATCAGGAATCTAGTTTTGAGTGAAATAAGTAGTAATAAATATATTTATTAAGCATTTATGGCATGTGAGTTAAAAATGGCTCACTATTTGGCAGGTATTGCATTAAAATCAGCCTTTTTATTCATGCATTTATAATTGCTTATAAATTATGTATAATGCATTTGTAAATAAGTTATCAGTCATTTATGAACACCTTTATAAACGGAACCTTAATGTAAAGTGTTACCCAGTTATTTTATATATTGGAACTTTCATGCCATTTTGCTGGGTATGCTGTTTCCTTGATTTTAATTTTATGATGTCATTAAGAGGCTGTCTTGCCGCAAGCCAATCACTTCATTGCTGGTCATGATTTCGAGTATCGATATATCTGCCCTTTCCAATGAGTATGCCGAAACGGAGTAATCTCAGCCAACTTAATCCAGATATTTTAATCAAATTTGCTAACTTGTTTGAAGAACCAAATTAGCCATTAATCAGTTATCAGCATTAACGTGCCCCTATTTTGATATTTGAAAGGTTCATAATTTGGTTTTGGGAGTCCTGAACAACAGGTTTATATGCATGCAAGGTCAAAAAAACTTTCATTTTCTTATAA
Organism: Sinocyclocheilus anshuiensis; assembly: GCF_001515605.1. Classification (NCBI taxonomy): domain Eukaryota; kingdom Metazoa; phylum Chordata; class Actinopteri; order Cypriniformes; family Cyprinidae; genus Sinocyclocheilus; species Sinocyclocheilus anshuiensis. The sequence goes on along the minus strand of NW_015547671.1, from coordinate 167,809 downwards.
TATGCATTTAATTTTACCTTATTTCTCAACGACTCTCAACCGATTTGTTCTAGGACTCATCTATCCAAACCCCTCCTTTGTGTGAGGCTACTCTGCTCTGATTGGTCAGATGACCCAGTCTGTTGTGAATGGTCTACTGCGTACAGCGCATGCCGGAAACGGAACACCCATCACCAGTACTATATTATGGCTTATTAATAATACATCATATTATAATAATGATAGTGCTCTGTTGTGTTCTAAAAATAAAGAATCAGAGGGGAAAAGCTGTTGTAGCGGAACAGGTCCACAGCTTGGCAGTAAAGACCCAAACAATAATGGTATATGCGTTAGCCGAACACAGACATGCCAGCTACCAAAAATACGTGACTGTTACGTAACTGCAATGTAATTTGATGACCAAACTTTTGTTGTGGCAAAGTAACTAGTGTAAAAAGTGAAATTCTCGGTTTTGTCACCACAACATAACTTTGTGATTTTGCCAGGTAGTAACTGCGATGTCATAGTAACGTCATGGATCAGATAGCTGTGTGTTGGCAATCAGTTGGTCATTTTTATTTTTAAATGTATTTTTTTATGGGTGGATGTGCAGTAGCTAACCTAATTCATGTCCTCATTTGCCCAAACTAATTTAAATGCTATTTCAACAGAAGTGAATGAGGAATTGAGACTCATTAATTCTCTTCATTTATTAAAAATAAAAAACTAACATAAACAACAAAAATGCTAGGCATTACAAATGTCTCCAAACTCAAAGGTCACTGTTCTCAAAACAGTTAACACAGCGATCTGAATACTTTGTAATTGTCCTAAACAGATTGTAGGTTTTCATTCATTTCATGCAAATTACAAATCATGTGAGTAATATTCTCAAAACATTGTGCATAAAATTCTCAAATGTTTTCATAATAGTTCATACAGGCAATCAAAATTTTAATATATCAGAAAAAAAATGCATCTTTTGTTTTTGGTTTTACACAAATCACAAACAGTTATGTACTATTTGTCCAAACACAACAAACAAAACTGCAATTTGTCATACTATCTAATGAAAATGCCAATTGGCTGTAAACTGATAACTACTTGCTTAATAAAACACACAACGCAGCAAATGCATTTTTCCGAATCGTTTACACATTTATCACAATTGCTTTACAGTAATATTAAAAGGGAAAGTATACAAAGTGCAAGAAATAATATGCAAAAATAAAAAAGGGGAGGGGGGTGTAAGTCTATAAGGCTGTAGAGTAGGTAGAGAGAGGGGTGTAATGACAGAGAGAAGAAGAGTGGAACAGGTAGAATGAGATGAGCAGAGAGGAGGATGTAACAAAAGAGGAGAGGAGAAGGAGAAGAGACTAGTGGAGAGGAGGGCATTGATATGGTGGAAAGAGCATGAGAAGAAACCTTAAGAAGACATGGATATAGAAGTGGGTAGAAGGGGAGGAAGGAGAGGTATAGAAGGTGCAGATTAATTTTAATTGAATCATGGTTACCCTAATTGACCATGTAAGAAATCATGGCCTCTCCTTTAGAGAAGTTGGGAAAAAGAAAAAAAAAAAAGTTTCTATGTCAATACGCTTATAAGTGTTGTACTATGATTGTTGATAGTACAGATATTTTAGCCCTCTGTCACATCAATTTTCCTTTTTGTCTTTTTTAAATGCAACAGAAGCAAAATCTTGTACCATCTCATTTGCATGTAAGGCCTCTCTGCACATGCATCTGCTGCTGCTCTCTTCACTGCATCACACACTGAATCGGCTTCTTTTGCTGCTTTGTATCCATTAACTCCTCCTACAACTGCTCCTAGAAGAGGTGGAGCTCCGAAAAAGACACCCGCTGCCGCTGCAGTGATTGCAGCCTTCACATTGGGCCCTATTTCTCCTGTGTGCATGTTACTTATAGTTTGTGCTGCTGCGTTGACTGTTTGTATCACTGTTGGTAGGTTTTCTGGCTGAAGTAAAGTCACAACTGATGCCACTGCAACAACAATGCCCAGAAAAGCACCCATCAGTGTCCCTGCCGTCACTCCTGCAAGCCTATTCACATATTCCTTAAGAACAATGCGCTTTGCTTTTTCTCTTTTCTCTTGCAAAGAAAGAGGTTTGTTTTGTTGTACGGTGCGTTGTATTGTTGTAATATAGTGTATGGTTTTGGTTATATTTTGGTCAGTCTCCTCTTGAATTCTCTCATCCATCTTCTTAAGCATGTCATTGGTATAGCGGCCATTCACTTTTACCATCTCATCTATTTTGTCCAGCAGATTTTTCACCTGAACCCTGTTGCTCTTGTACCCCGAATCACAATCATTCCAATATTCGTTGTCGATGACATTACAGCGACCTCCACATTTATCAACCAGCTCCTGTAGTTTTGGACTTTTCTGAACAAATTCCTCAATTCTTTGATTTTTTAGTTCTTCACCATGAGTGAATAAAACCACTGAGTGTTTAAAGGCATTTTCTTGACAACATTCAACAATTTTATCCACAGTCTCCATTTCTTGTATTGTGTACCTCCCAGCCTTCAGGAGAATGACTAAGGCATCAATAGCTGGAGCACATTCAATCATACATCTTATGATCTCATGTTTGATCTTCTTATCATCATGATCGGCATCAAAAAATCCAGGTGTATCAATAACTCTGATCTTTCTTCCAAAAACAGTGTTTTCATTGCTAGCACATTCAGTTGTCACAGATGCAGGTGAAGCAGCACTTGAAAATAAATACTTTCCAAGAATTGTATTCCCAGTACTGCTTTTGCCATCTCCTGTTTTTCCAAGAAGAACAATTCTTCTTTCTGGCAGAGATTCACTGGCTATTTAAAAAAAGACACTTGTTATTAGATTTAAAATGTATTATGTTTTCAAAGGAATCTGAACATTTTCTGATAATGTTGCCACTTTATTAAACATTCACATGGACACTTTTTCAAACACTCACTATAATTCTAATAATCTAAAGCTGACATTGTGCACCATCACTAAAATAAATAAGCCAAGTCTAAATCTGCATGCTAAATGCACATGTTGGCAGCTTTGTATGTTAACAGGTCTGGTTCTATAGGGTGCTGGAAACGAAAAATGAAATCAATAGCACCCTCAGTTAAAGCTGCAATAATGGAATTTTGTTGCAGATTTGGCAAACTATCCGGTGCGTTATGGTTTGCGCTCTGGAGATCGGTTTCTATTTCAACGTGTTTTGCGTTGTGCAGCATAGAGAACTTTGTTGATAATAACGTTTCTTTGTGAGATTAGATGAGTGACAGCTTTTTAGTGATTATGAAAAGAGCGCTCTTTGCACCATAGCAACGGATGCCTATATATATATATATACAGCACCCTCACTAATTTAAGAAGCATCCTCAGTGATTTGATTCTGGAGCCAGGCCTGCTTCAGTAATGTTTCTCAAAGTGTTTCTAACATTAATCAGACTTTAAAATAATGTTTTTTTTTTTAGACTTGTACAAGTGCACTGATCACTGACTGTTCGTCCACTTGTATGATTCTGATATGTTCTCTTCAGACCCAGGAGGAAAAAAAGTGCACTTCCATAATGTACTTAAAGTGTTCTATTTTCACGCACTAATTTTGTACTTAATATAGGCTACTAAAAATTATTCTTTTACCACTTGTACTACACTTGAATTTAGTTTATATTCATGGTGTCCCAAAATAGCACAGTTGAGTACAATTAGATGTTCTTAAGATTATCTTAAGAGGTACTAAAGAATAATTTTTTTAGTAAATTAAGTACAAATTTAGTGTGTGAAAATAGAGCACTTTAAGCTATTATGCCAAGGTTAGGAGCAGTGAAGAGGAGTCCTAAGTCACTATAATACCAAATCACAAACTATCCTAAAATGGCTGTTGCCGGCAATATGCCTCTGAACGTAAACATTTTAGAAACATTTGATGATAATGAGCTGTTAACAAGGTATCACCTTTGGTTTTGGAGGTTATCCTAACTCCAAATTTTCCTTTGATTATATCCTTGTTTTCATTAACCAATTGGGCAAGAAGCAAGAAATAACAGCTGTTCTTGCATCCAGTTTGTTTGTTTTTTTTTTTACATTTGCATGTCTTACTATCAGCCATGATTATTCTACCTTGTTAATTCAAAGGCTGTTTATATGCATATCCGCTAATTGTTTTTGAGAAGCACACATGTAAGAGGCTGACAATTAGCTGAACATATACTTGTTTAATTAGAGACACTTAGCCTGCATTTTAAAATCTTTATTGGAATGTGGCAATTAACATTTTTATTTTTAAATCTTTATTTGAATATGGCAACATAATATTGCGCTCTTCAATATTTCTATGAATAAATCTCTTACAGAGACTATCAGCCAATCATTGTGTGTATAGTTAATAAGCACGATGACATCATCCATAGCAACGAGGTCAACCCCGCCCTTACTCTAAGGCTGATGATACACGGGACAACTTTTTGAGCAATGTTGCCGGGCAACTTTGGTTAATGTTGCCGTCAACAGGCAACCAGGTGAGACACAGGACCCACGACTGAACGAAAGTATCCATATTGAAATTTGTTACCCATTCTCGATGGGAAAGTGCCGAAGAAACATTGCTCAAAAAAAGTTGCCCAGCAAAATTGCCCATAAAGTTGGCCCGTGTATCATCAGCCTTAGCTTAAGACTTCTCTTTATTACTTAGTAAAAGTTTGACTCAGCAGCTTTGTTAATAGGTTTTAAGAGAAAACTCTTTTACTGCTATTGGTAAGACGAAATGTTTTGTGAATACAGACCCAGATGTGCTAAAACATTAGCCACATTTAAATCCTGACTCAAAACTCATCTGTTTAGCAGTGCATTTAGTGAATGAGCACTGTGCTATGTCCGAACTGACTGCACTGTATTATATGTATAATCATTTTTTATTATAGTTTAAAGTAATTTTAAATCAATTTTTAAATAATTTTAAACATTTTTAAATTCCTTGATTGTTGTGATTGTTTTTTTTTTTTTATAATTATTTTACTTCCTTTTATGTAAAGCACTTTGAATTACCATTGTGTATGAAATGTGCTATTTAAGTAAACTTGCCTTTAAGTACATTATGGAAGTGCACTTTTTCACCTGAGGAGCTTGGCATTGCTACAGCAACTGTGGTTAAAGCATATTTGACATGCTAGATCTTGATTCTTGTGCATTCCACAAATGGGCTGGCAAACTTGTTGTAAAACCAATGCAATATATATCTCAGGCACAGTGCAAAACACAACAATCCAACAATACAGTGTCAAACCACAAACAATATCCAAGTCATAGATAAAGGGCCCATAGATATTGTTTGTGTGGTGCGACAGTAGAATGGCTGCAGGATTTTCGAAGACTAAAAATACATATGCACAGAAGAACATAATAACTCTTTACTTCCATGCTCTAATGTAGACTGCCATTTTTCATGTAAAAGTTTTTCATATACTACATTAAAATTACAAAAATAAATAATAACGGTGGAATATCTATATCTGATAAAATTGCATAATTTAATACAACCTAGCACAGTATTAACACTACTTTTGATTATCAGCTACAATTGTAAAGAATCGGTCAGATGGCATGAATCATTATCAGTACATGGTGTCAAAATGTAAAGTACTCACATGGATGAGAATCAGCACAGCAGTTGGAGAGGGTGTCAATGGGCAGCTATACCAAAAACATTTTTACTTGTATTTCCATAATGTAGCGTTACAGATTCAGTTTCGTTTTGGCTGTTCTCTGTGTGCCGCTGTTTAAGGGAGGAGCTGATCTAACCTGTTCTGTGGTCATGGATAGAATGAAACAGCACATTTTCTCCATCTCCATACCTGTGAAGCTACAAAATCACTTTTCAGAGTTTCCCTTCAATTTAAAGATTTCAAAACTGATTTAGGAGATTATGATGAGTAAAGAGGAGAGAAAAAGCAGGGGGGGGGTGATATGTAAGCCACTTGCATTGTCTTTATTGGCTTGGTGCAGTGGTGGACATGAGTGTGGAAAACTGGAAGGTGTCTTGCTTGATTCATCTGCAATGAGTGAACTATAGACATCTACACTGAAAAAAATGGCAATGGGGTGGTTACATTTTTAAATATGCATTTCGCATTTCTTACATGATTAATTTATGCGCTATTGGTAAGACGAAATGTTTTGTGAATACAGACCCAGATGTGCTAAAACATTAGCCACATTTAAATCCTGACTCAAAACTCATCTGTTTAGCAGTGCATTTAGTGAATGAGCACTGTGCTATGTCCGAACTGACTGCACTGTATTATATGTATAATCATTTTTTATTATAGTTTAAAGTAATTTTAAATCAATTTTTAAATAATTTTAAACATTTTTAAATTCCTTGATTGTTGTGATTGTTTTTTTTTTTTTATAATTATTTTACTTCCTTTTATGTAAAGCACTTTGAATTACCATTGTGTATGAAATGTGCTATTTAAGTAAACTTGCCTTTAAGTACATTATGGAAGTGCACTTTTTCACCTGAGGAGCTTGGCATTGCTACAGCAACTGTGGTTAAAGCATATTTGACATGCTAGATCTTGATTCTTGTGCATTCCACAAATGGGCTGGCAAACTTGTTGTAAAACCAATGCAATATATATCTCAGGCACAGTGCAAAACACAACAATCCAACAATACAGTGTCAAACCACAAACAATATCCAAGTCATAGATAAAGGGCCCATAGATATTGTTTGTGTGGTGCGACAGTAGAATGGCTGCAGGATTTTCGAAGACTAAAAATACATATGCACAGAAGAACATAATAACTCTTTACTTCCATGCTCTAATGTAGACTGCCATTTTTCATGTAAAAGTTTTTCATATACTACATTAAAATTACAAAAATAAATAATAACGGTGGAATATCTATATCTGATAAAATTGCATAATTTAATACAACCTAGCACAGTATTAACACTACTTTTGATTATCAGCTACAATTGTAAAGAATCGGTCAGATGGCATGAATCATTATCAGTACATGGTGTCAAAATGTAAAGTACTCACATGGATGAGAATCAGCACAGCAGTTGGAGAGGGTGTCAATGGGCAGCTATACCAAAAACATTTTTACTTGTATTTCCATAATGTAGCGTTACAGATTCAGTTTCGTTTTGGCTGTTCTCTGTGTGCCGCTGTTTAAGGGAGGAGCTGATCTAACCTGTTCTGTGGTCATGGATAGAATGAAACAGCACATTTTCTCCATCTCCATACCTGTGAAGCTAGAAAATCACTTTTCAGAGTTTCCCTTCAATTTAAAGATTTCAAAACTGATTTAGGAGATTATGATGAGTAAAGAGGAGAGAAAAAGCAGGGGGGGGGTGATATGTAAGCCACTTGCATTGTCTTTATTGGCTTGGTGCAGTGGTGGACATGAGTGTGGAAAACTGGAAGGTGTCTTGCTTGATTCATCTGCAATGAGTGAACTATAGACATCTACACTGAAAAAAATGGCAATGGGGTGGTTACATTTTTAAATATGCATTTCGCATTTCTTACATGATTAATTTATGCTTCTCATATAAACATATTTTAATAATGTACCATGTATTTATTCTGTAAGGATGTTCAATCATATAGAATTAATCATGTTGAAGCTAAATGAAGTAGTTATGTTTTCTTCAGAAACCCCGCCCCTTTGCGAAGGAAACCGATTCGCGCCCATCTAGGTAATTAAAACTTGAAAATAAAATTCAGTTTAGAGCAGCCATTCAGTATTTGAATGTGCACATTTTCACTCAGGTTTTATGTACTTGTCATATCAAACAACATTGTTTTAAAAGTTACATTTGTGTTAATGCTCAAGTTAGCTAACGTTAACACTAGCTTTAGCCGCGTCTGAAAATGTCATGTATATTATAGTTTGTGTTCGAAATGTGTGTAATCTTTTTCTTTGTACGTTGACTAGTTTAAAATTTGCGTCAGTATGAGAAACTGAGCCTAAAAGCGTCTACACCGGACGTTACCGTTGTCGTGCTGTGCCGCAACAGCCTGGAGATGTCTACAATGGACGCGACAAAGCGGCCGTTGCAAAGAGCTTGAACTACATCAGAAATAGAACAGGGAATGCGTTAACTGTTTTGTAGCATTTTAAAATGCTGGTTTAATGTAGTAAGTGATGCTAAAAGACATGCAGATGAGGCCAGAATATTAACGTAACTTGTTTAATTACACGTTAAGAAAACGCTTATGCATTAAGAAGATAGTATTTAAAGTTCATATTTTGGGTTCATCAGTTTTTCTGCAGATATTATGCTTTATTAGTAAGGTGTGTACAGAATGTGGTCTTTTCCCTGATAGCACACATACATCTCGGAGACGTCTATTTGATGTCTGCATTTACATCTGCAAGACGTATTTTTTAGAGTGTTTGCTCATCTGCAATACGTCTATAGGACGTTTCCTTTTAGATGTCAAATAGACGTCTATTAGATGTCTTTAAGATGTTTATGATTTAGAATGTATGTAAACCTGACTTCTGAAAGACGCCTGTCAGATGTTTGTCCAAAGCAGATGCTTTCCAGATCAAGAGATCTTTAACAGACATCTTGCAGACGTACATGTGCTATCTGGGTTAATATCACTGTCTCGGTACATTAAGCATTCTTTACATGAGAGGAAAACGCTTAACGTGTAAATAAACGCGTTGCGTCCACATTTGGGGCTTATGTGCGTAGCTGCACGTAGCGTATGCTTTACAATTTTGTCTTTATCACTGTGTTGGTACATTAAGTCACATGCAGCGTTATTTGTGTTAAGCGTTTTAATGTCCCTGTTCAAGTTCTGCTAATTCACAAGCTGAGAGAGAGTCATACTCGCGAAGGTGTTGTTATTTGTTAAACCAAACAAAATCAAATCTTTCAAAAACATGCATCAATATGATTATTTTATTGAGTGACAGGCAGTGGGTTTAATCGGTGGCATTATTAATAGATTTACTATCCGGCGTCTTCTAGTCATCTCCGCGACCTGCTTCCCTTGGGGTTTTTAGACATAGAAAAGGCGAAAAATACACTGCATTGTCCAGTTTTTCCTCAGAATGATGATTGGAGTTACTTTTGCAAATCTCGATGCAGCATGACTGACAAACAATGATGACATTTTCCACAATCACGACAGAAAATCAAAATACTGCCCTAAACTCAATAGCGGAGAGGCAGCGCGATCCTCTCAGTATGGCGGATAAACAAAGCAGTTTCCCAGAACTCAACGCGGCGTGACGTCAGCTTCACATTCTCTATACACATAAAAACATGATATCAGGCTTTTGAAAAATCAAACATTTTGAAACAGAACTATTGCTTAAACCAATGAGCATAATCAATAATCATAACCAATAATCAGTTTTATTATTAAAAATCCAGTACAATGATTGTTGTTTTAAAGAAAATGAACATTTTATATGCCTTCTGTTTAGATGTCTGGTTTCTCCTGTCCTGTGAAGACCCCTTATTCTCCCTTTTTTTTAATGCTGTTTAGTAGTGGTGAGTATTATTTAAAACTTTTACTTTTGTTTTAAGAGGTTGCATTCGCATGTGTACATCTCTGATGACTGCTTTGAATGATATGCGTCTTAATATCATTTGATGAGCATAATCCAAAAGTCTTAATTATAATAATTGTTTTAAAACTGATGCGTACTTTTGATATTTTACAGATATCTGATATTTCACCAGACAAGTGCATTTATTGACATCCACTTCACTGTCAGTCCAAAGCCTCTACATTGATGGTATTTATGAAACTATACTGTAATCTGTATGTTTAGTTGATCTGACGATGTTGCAAATTTTAATATTAATATATTATTTTTCTCTCTCCCTGTCCATTGAATGTGTCCGTGTATTAAGGGTGCACAGTAGCAGTTGCAGTTAGATTTGACCTTGTGGGGACATTTTTGAGGTCCCCACGGGTAAACAAGCTTATAAATCACACAGAATGAAGTTTTCTGAAAATCTAAAATAGCAGAAAGTTTCCTGCAAGGGGTAGGTTTAGGTGTAGGGTTGGTGTAAGACAATAGAATATACGGTCTGTACAGTAGAAAAACCAGCACAGTAGCAGTTGCAGTTAGGTTGGAGTTACCGAAACATCCAAGACATCCACACTTTGGACATTTCTGCCATTATCCATGTACGCATTCAAAGTGTGCTATATAATTTTACAGTTTGTTGTATGAAGACACTATTGGATTTCTTGGCCTAACATTCACAATCCTAGAACTGAGGTCTAACAGTTATCTGTAATCAGTCTTTGTTGACCATGACTGGTTCTTATTATATTCAAGTTTACATTTCTCAGGATACAGACGTTACTAAATTATTGAAGTTAAGTTTGATATTTCCAGAGCAGTACTGAATCTCATTTTTTAACTGCGCATTCTCCAGGCTGCAGATGAAGGCCTCTTCCCAGGATGCATTGAGGAGACAATGCCCATGATAGACCAGGAGACATCAGGATCGTCAACGAGGGCCAGATAATCTTACAGTTATTTGGATAACTGGGCATTAGCTACTGCACAATTCAACTGCCCACTTAACTGATGAAAGGGATAGTTCACCCAAAAATGACAATTCTGGTATCATTTACTGAGCCTCAAGTTGTTCCAAACCTGTTTACATTTCTTAGTTCTGCTGAACACAAAGGAAGGTATTTTGAAGAATGCTTATAACCGAACAGTTTTGGGGCAGCATTGACTTCCATAGTATTTTTTTCCTACTATGGCAATCAATGCTGCCCCAAAGCTGTCTGGCCTCAAACATCCTGCAAAACACCTTCCTTTGTGTTCAGCAGAACTAAGAAATTTATACAGGTTTGGAACAACTTGAGGCTCAGTAAATGATACCAGCATTGTCATTTTTGGGTGAATGATCCCTTGAAGTATTCATTTGAGGAGTATAATGGTGGAGCTTTAAAATCAGCACACTTTCAAAGAAAGTCCTTCCTATGTGTGTGTGTGTGTGTGTGTGTCTGTGTGTGTGTCTGTGTGTGTGTCTGTGTGTGTGTGTGTGTGTGTCAAATATGAAGAACATCATGTTTGAATTGTCATGTTTGCCTTGGAGATGAATGCAAATCTTACCAGAGAACTTAGTTGCATGAGCGTCATCTACTGGACAAAATACAGTTTTAAAAGTAAAGTTTTGTACCATTTACAATTTTGAAAAAAAAAATAAAATGTGAATACAAATAATTCTGAACTGAATGCTGACTGAAGTCATTCTGGCAATCACAAACATTTAGAATGTATTGATTTATTTATTTTTAACTGAACACACATTTTCATGAAAATGATGCAGAATAATGCACAGAATAAAACAAATATAAAACAAAAAAAACAATGTGCACTGTTGTAGAGTATCATTTTAAAGGCACATTCTTTTACCCCATTTTTATTTATTTTTTTATCTCCGTTATCGTGTACACTGGCTGTGCAATAATCAAACACACTCAGTCACACATATATTAATACATTATTATCTTTTGTCACTGATAACTCAAGGAAGAAAAGATACAGTTCTAGGTAAGATTTGCGGTAATGAAACCCAGGCCACATCTATACGCATGTACAGGAAACTGAACAGAGAATCAAACACGTGTGACTGCAACACAATTTAATTAACACACAAGCAAATACTCATGAGTCTAAATGAATCTGAAAAGCTTTTTTTTTTTTTTGTTATTTACACATTCCCAAAACTTAAAGCTGGAGATCATGCATTACTCTAAATGAAAATGCTAGTCAATATCCATTTATTTTATTTTTTTCTTAGACCCAAGCTCAACTACTTCTACTGCTTTCTCAACCAGAGCTTTTGCATTCTCGTAGTTAAGCTGTGCTGCCTTGATCATGGCGTCATACACTGAATCAGCTTCTTCTGCTGCTTGGAGCTTTAAAATCAGCACACTTTCAAAGAAAGTCCTTCCTAAAAAAATGTAGAAATTAATTTTTTATGACATCAGTTCTGCTGTTATTGTTCTTATTGTGTAACATTGTATTACGTTAAGCAATTTTTTGGGGGGCGTGGGTTGAGGGGAATGAAATGTTAGATTTTGAGTTTTGGATTTTGCTTTTAAATGGGGTTATATTATATTTTAAGAGATGCATTTCAAACAAATTAGCTATGTCTGTAACATGTCTCCGGTATATTTGTAATCTGTGTGGATTGTTGTGTACTATTGAAAAAAACAGTATTTCTTTCCAATAAATGTTTTTGCTTATTGCCCTACTTAAAAATCTACAATATTAGGGTGCTAAAATGCTTTTATTTATTTAAAAAGTACTACTTATAGTTTACCAAAGCCTTTTTTATTCTGTTTATTAATTTTATCTGGATTTATTGTACATTTTATCATAGTTTTATTTAATTTATTGAAACACCACTGCATATAGTGGATAAAGCTTTCACTCGTAGTTAAGCTGTGCTGCCTTGATCATGGCGTCACACACTGAATCAGCTTCTTCTGCTGCTTTCCATCCAGTGATTCCTCCTCCAGCAGCTCCTACAACAGCTGCGACTCCAATAACAACTAATCCTGCTTTTGCTACTGCTCCTCCTACTCTTACTCCACTTGAAGCCACAAGTTTACATTCCACTCCTGTTTCCCCTACATTTTCTGTCACTACTACTGCACCTCTTTTAGAAATACATCTTGCCAATGGTTTTAATAAAGTATAAACAAAAGCTACTGCAACACATGCTCCCAGAAGAGCACCGATCACCACTCCTGTTGATGCTCCTCCAAGCTGATTAAGAAATGTTCCATGAACTATTTCCTTTGCTCTTTCTCGTTGCTCTTCTGGAGGCAAGTTCTTATTCTTTTTCATTTCCTCTTGAATTTCTTTCTCCAACATCTGAAGAAGCTCATTGCTGTAGCAGCCGTTCTCTTCCACCATCTTGTCGATGGTCTCCAGCAGATTTTTCACCTGAACCCTGTTGCTCGTGTACCCTGAATAACAGTTGTTCCAGTATTTGTTGTCGATGACATGACAGCGACCTCCACATTTATCAACCAGCTCCTGTAGTTGTGAAATCTACAATATTAGGGTGCTAAAATGCTTTTATTTATTTAAAAAGTACTACTTATAGTTTACCAAAGCCTTTTTTATTCTGTTTATTAATTTTATCTGGATTTATTGTACATTTTATCATAGTTTTATTTAATTTATTGAAACACCACTGCATATAGTGGATAAAGCTTTCATTTAAACAAAAATTATGTTAAATCAACAGGAGGTACGTGGCACAAAAATCATAAAAACAACATAAAAAATCATGTTCATTTGACATAAGTTATGTAACATAAACATAAATTATAAAATTTGTTTTATAAAATAATGTTGTGAGAACATAATTAAAATATGTGCAACCGATATACATATTTTTTTAATGTTAATCCAACATAATTTTTTTCAGTGTACTCTATATATATATATTGATGCTCCTCCAAGCTGATTAAGAAATGTTCCATGAACTATTTCCTTTGCTCTTTCTCGTTGCTCTTCTGGAGGCAAGTTCTTATTCTTTTTCATTTCCTCTTGAATTTCTTTCTCCAACATCTGAAGAAGCTCATTGCTGTAGCAGCCGTTCTCTTCCACCATCTTGTCGATGGTCTCCAGCAGATTTTTCACCTGAACCCTGTTGCTCGTGTACCCTGAATAACAGTTGTTCCAGTATTTGTTGTCGATGACATGACAGCGACCTCCACATTTATCAACCAGCTCCTGTAGTTGTGAACTGGCCTTCACAAACTCTTCAATGGTTTGGTCTTCTAGTTGATCACCAAAAGTGAATAAGATCACTGTGTGTTTTAAGAGGTGTTCATCTTTGAAGGTGTTCAGGATTTTCTGTACCACCTCGTTTTCTTGTCTTGTGTATCTTCCGACCTTTAGGACCACGACAAAAGCATCGATGCCTGGAGCGCAGTCAGTCAGAGCTTTCACAATCTCAGATTTGATCTCCTCATCATCACGATCTGTGTCAAAGAATCCAGGTGTGTCAATCACTGTGATCTTTCTTCCATCTAGCATCCTGTCTGCACTTACACATTTATCTGTTACAGAATTAGCTGAAGCTTTAGTGGTGAACACCTTTTTTCCAATAATTGTATTCCCAGCGCTGCTTTTGCCATCTCCTGTTTTCCCAAAAAGCACAATCTTTCTCTCTGACAGCGAAACACTGGCTGTTGGAAATAGCAACATTTTACAATGAGATTTTTACTTCTAATATCATATATATATTTTTTTTTTTTTGACAGTTATGTGAGAAAAACAGATGTTTGCAACAGTTATAACTTACACGCCATAGTCTGTCGCTTGCGTCAGAGTTCGTCCAAACAGCCAACTAATAAAAGAGAGAAAACCCAAACTAAAAAGAGAGAAAATATAGCCTAAATAATGCATGCACAACATAACAACACATCACGAAAAAAATTACTCATATCTAGGCTATAGAGATAGACAGTCTACAACAAATCGCCAGTCTTTAGGAAAGATCCCTGCAGACGCCGTTCTCTGATTATGGGCATTTTCAAAACTGGAACTTCGATGCCTTTGCGAATTAGCCTTTTTCACACTTTCGTGATCCTGGCTTCCGGACTGGCGCTTGCAGGGTAAACGTTTTTCCGGTGACAACAGCGGCCGACTTAACAAGAATGAGTTCAAGAATCAAAGTCTTTTTATACAAATTAGAGATTATGAAAATGCTTGAGCTGCTGGTACTTTACTCTACAAATCGCAAACATTTCACAAATTGTTTTGTTTTTTGCATCAGCTCTGGTCATAAAATACAAGATTGTTTTATTCTAAACGGTGGCAGTTATAATTCAGTTAGTTTTGCCGTTCTGTCCGTTTGGTTCTGGCTGTGCATTATGACTCTCCACGTGAATTTTTTCGCTATTAATATTATTATTGTATTTTCTACTTGATTAAAAATCTAAACTGGCCAATGGCATTCAAGCGCGCAAAATATGAGGGGCTCCCACTCTATATAAAGCAATGCTTGTACGTCATGAATGAATGATGCATTTATATAGTGCTTTATTGTGTATTTTGTTGTACACCCAAAGCGCTTTACAATCATATGAGGGGGTCTCTCCTCAACCACCACCAGTGTGCAGCATCCATTTGACAGCCACAGGACAATGGCGCCAGTGCGCTCACCACACACCAGCTACAGGTGGAGAGGAGAGATAGTCATAGAGCCAATCAAGTGGTTGGGGATTATTAGGAGGCCATGATTGACAAAGGCCAGGGGGGCAGCACTATACTGGGGCATTAGGACCCACACAGACCACAGGGTGAGCACCCCCTGCTGGTCTCACTAACACCTCTTCCAACAGCAACCTAGTTTTCCCAGGAGGTCTCCCATCCAGGTACTGACCAGGCTCAACCCTGCTTAGCTTCAGTGGACAACCAGTCTTGGGCTGCAGGGTCATATGGCTGTGGTCAGCCATTCAGAATCTTTTCCTTCAGCCAACCTTCTACGAGAAGCAAGAAGCCTATCAACAAGACTACTCACCGTGATCTACACGCTGCAGCGGACACGCCTTCTCTTCCCCTGCTGTGTTCCGGTGAGCATCGGAACAAGGATGACTTACGATTGCCTCTCCTGTGCAGAGCCAATCAAACTTTCTGATGGCCACAAGTCGTGAGTCCTCTGTCTGGGTTGCGCCCACGCAGAGGCGGTGCTTGGGGGGTCGGACTGCCCCCACTGTGGAGATATGAGCCTCCGGACTCTCAAGCTTCGTGTGGCCATCGTCCAAGGAGATGAACTCGCCCAACTAGCCCTGCCGCATTCTTCCTCTGCAGCCTCTTTTGAGCCAAGGAGGAAAGTTCCACGAGCATCTGATGTGGATCTGTCAGGGGCAGGTGACGAGACCACGCCGGCTCAGTGCCCACGCGCTCCTTACCCCCCTGCTGCAGGTCCCCTTCCAGTGCGCCTCATTAACGCTGATCTCCACCCCTCCCCCGACGCTCAAGATGTGGTGTCCTTCGGTGCCATGGAGGGCGCTGAAGAGGAGGATGATGCCATTTCAGTGGCAGCATCTGCAAGAGAGGAGTGGTCTAACAGCCCGCTGGATAACACTGCGCCCCATGGCAGCGACGCGGGGGACCTCCATCATAGTGATGTCGAGCTCCTAAGCGTCCTGTCCCAGGCAGTTGATGAGCTCGGTTTGGAATGGGCGCCGCCTACCGAGCCGGCCAGAAGCCGTCTGGACGAGTGGTACCTCCAGTCGGATCGTGGCCGAAAGGACACCCCGCGGAGGCCCGGCTCCTTTTTCCCCGAGGTGCATGACGATATAACGAAGTCGTGGAACGCGCCACTCACCAGTCGAGTGCATAACCCGGGATCCTCCCTCCTGTCTTCTGTGGACGGCGCTGACCAAGTGGGGTATGTTAAACTCCCCCCTGTGGAAGAGGCCATCGCTGCCCATCTCTGTTCTTCAGCCGCGGCGAACTGGAGAGTGAGAAACAACGCGTCTCTCCCCTCTAAACCTTGCCGCACCAGTGCAAACTTCGCTGGCAAGGCTTTCTCTGCGGCGGGCCAAGCAGCTTCAGCACTGCACGTGATGGCGATACTCCAGGTGTATCAGGCCAAGCTGCTCAAGTCTTTGGATGAGGATGGGCCGGACCCTGAAGTGTTCAAAGAGCTCCGACGTGCCATGGATCTGGCCCTCAGAGCGACGAAGGTGACAGCTCGAGCGATCGGCCACAACATGGGGAATCTTGTGGTACTCAATCGGCACCTGTGGCTTACTCTGACCGAGTTAAAGGACTCTGAAAAAACGGCCCTTCTGGACGCTCCCGTAAATCCCTCAGGTATCTTCGGAGCAGTGGTAGAGACGTTCACGGAGCGCTTTGTTGAAGCGCAGAAACAGTCGAAGGCCATAAGCCACTTCCTACCAAAGCGGCGCGAACCCTCCTGCGCATTCCCGCTCCTCCTCAGCACAGCACTCCGGAAGACCGCATGCCTCTTCTGCTGCTGTTCGGTGCGAACATGAGCCGGCGGTGAGACCAAGACAGCCTTGGCTGAAGCGCCGTCAGGGCTTGAAGGGCCAGAGACCCCGCCCTGACAGAGCTGAATCAAAAATCAAATCAGCTGAATCAAAGCTGCGCTCCTGACGCTGTCTCTCGGAGAAGGAATGCTGCACCCAGCGCCGAAGACGTGCCACTGAAGAAGTCTGCTCGCTCCGCTGTGTGTGTTCACCACGCCCCCCTGCCTGTTGAGGGCGGCGTTTTTTGACTGTTCCACTATGCAATGGAATAAAGTTGAAAAACATACAAAACTCACCTCAATATCAGAGCAATTCTCCTCCTCTCACTCCCCTCTCCCCCATCACTCACTCTCACACTCGTGTGGTATTAAACTCCCCGCCCCCCAATGGCGAGTTATCCCTCACGGTGTGCAGTCCGCCTTGCTCGCTGTCACAGTTCACAGAAGCGTGGCAGGCACTGCCAGGGGTATCAGAGTGGGTTATGAAATCAATAAAGAACGGCTACACGCTTCAGTTCTTCTGCAGGCCACCCCGTTTCAACGGTGTGTTAATGTCCACTGTACGTGAGCGGAATGCCTCAGTTCTGCGAGAGGAAATACACAACCTCCTCGCAAAACGCGCTGTAGAGACAGTGCCCCTAGCAGACCGCGAGAGCGGCTTCTACAATCGTTATTTTCTGGTACCAAAGAAAGATGGTGGACTCCGCCCAATCTTGGACCTGAGACCGCTGAATCGCGCGCTTTCGAAGCGCTCGTTCAAAATGATTACGCTGAGACAAATCCTCTCACACATCAGATCAAGAGATTGGTTTATCTCTGTGGATTTAAAGGATGCTTATTTTCACATTCAGGTAGCCCCTCGCCACAGGCATTTCCTGAGATTTGCATTCGAGGAGAAAGCATACCAATTCATGGTCATACCCTTCGGTTTATCCCTGGCCCCTCGTACATTTACGAAATGCATGGATGCTGCTCTCTCTTCTCTGAAGCAGAGCGGAATGCGCATCCTGAACTATCTCGACGATTGGCTAGTCTTAGCCCAATCAGAGAGCATGCTGCTCAGCGACAAGCTCAGACTCCTCGCTCTTCTTCAGAGCTTAGGGCTGACAGTGAATATGCAAAAGAGCATGCTGCTACCGAGCCAGAACATCTCCTTTTTAGGAGTGGAGCTGAATTCAATCAATATGAAAGCGCGTCTGTCGGAGGAACGCTCACAAAAACTGATCAGCTCTCTCGCAGTCTTCAAGTTAGGGCATTCTCCCCCGCTGAAATGCTTTCAGAGGACACTCGGCCAGATGGCTGCCGCCTCGACAGTGTGCAAACTAGGGCTCCTACATATGCGACCGCTTCAGCTCTGGCTAAAGGACCGGGTGCCACAGGGCGCATGGCGCAAGGGCACCTTGCGCATCAAAGTAACGTGCGACTGCTGGGATGCGCTGACCCCTTGGTGCGATATGACTCTGTATCGCCAGAGTGTTCTTATTGGCCAAGTGATCAGGAGAAAGACTTTTACCACAGATGCATCGAGCACGGGCTGGGGAGCCGTATGTGACGGCAGACCAGCCTTCGGGACGTGGTCAAAAAACGGAGATGTTGTGGCACATAAACTGTCTAGAGCCCCTCGTGCTGTATACCTAGCGTTTAAGTGCTTTCTCCCACACATTCTCCACCGTCACGTTCTCATCAGGACGGACAGCATGAGAGTGGTAGGGTTTATAAATCACCAAGGGGGCGTGAGCTCGTGGTCGCTGCTGCAGCTGGCGAGAGACCTTCTTCTGTGGGCATATCGACACCTTCTCTCCATCCGGGCAGTACATGTCCCCGGACGCCTGAATTACGGCGCAGACTTACTGTCGAGGGGCGGGGTAATCCACGGGGAGTGGAGATTACGCCCTTTGACAGTCAATATGATTTGGAATGTATTCGGCAGGGCAGAGGTGGATCTCTTCGCATCAGCGGAGAACACTCACTGCCCGCTGTTTTATTCACTGACACACTCCCGTGGGAGTGGATGCACTAGCTCACAGCCGGCCGAAAGTACACATATATGCTTTTCCTCCAGTAAAACTTCTGCCTCGCGTGCTTTGCCAAATCAGAGAGGAAAATGAATCAGTTCTGTTAGTGGCACCGAAATTGCCCAATCAGCCGTGGTTTCCAGAACTGGTGGAGATGCTGGTAGCCCCACTGAAGAGAGACCTCCTCTCTCAAGCACAGTTAACGATATGGCATCCAAATCCAGAGTCATGGAGCCTTCATGTCTGGCCGCTCAACAGAGCTTGCCTGTAACAGATGCACTTCCTCAGCGCATGTTGAACACTATCTCTGAGGCTAGAGCTCCTTCCACTAGACGTCTTTACGCACATAAATGGAGAGTTTTCACAAATTGGTGCAGGTCGCGGGCCAAAGACCCATTCAACTTCCCAATACCAATAATTCTTGCCTTCCTTCAAGAGCGATTTGATGGTGGTCATACGCCATCCACATAGAAAGTGTATGTGGCCGCTACACCTGGCAGCCATATCACCCTGTAGCCCAAGATTGGTTGCCCACTGAAGCTAAGCAGGGCTGAGCCTGGACTCTGTCTCCTCTCCACCAATAAGCTGGTGTGTGGTGGGCGTTCTGGCGCACTATGGCTGCCGTCGCATCATCCAGGTGGATGCTGCACACTGGTGGTGGATGAGGAGATACCCCCTGACAATGTAAAGCGCTTTGGGTGCCTAGAAAAGCGCTATATAAATGTAATGAATTATTATTATTATTAATATTATTCCAAGGCAGCGTTCCATGCGCACGTCGATAATCGCGTAATCGGCAGAAATGACCTGATCATACGATTATTAAAAGGGGCAAGAAGGCTGAACCCTCCTTGCCTTTCCACCCTGCCCACTTGGGATTTGGCGCTTGTGCTGGACGCTCTCATGGGACCCCTGTTCGAGCCCATTCAATCAGCGAGCTTGCGAGCGCTAGCCTCTGTTAAGCAAGTTGGGGACCTGCAGGCGCTGTCAATTGACGACTCATGTATTGAGTTCGTGCCAGGTGATTGCAGACTCACCTTAAAGCCTAACAAGGGTTATGTGCCTAAAGTGCTTTCGACTCCATTTAAGCTTAAGCTTAATACACATTTGCTGTGCCCTGTACGTGCGGTGCACATTTATATCGAGCGCTCTAGACAGTTCAGGCTCCCAGAGCAGCTATTTGTATGCTTTGGAGGGTGCACAAAAGGCCTGCCTGTGTCCAAGCAAAGGCTGTCACACTGAATCGTCTACGCAATTGCTTTGGCTTATAGCTCTAAAGGCGTGAAATGTCCTATAGGGGTTCGGGCCCATTCAACCCGCGGACTCGCATCCTCGTGGGCCTGGGCAAATGGCATATTTATTCAGGACATTTGCATGGCGGCAGGCTGGTTGTCATCCAGCACTTTCGCGAGGTTTTATAACCTAGATGTGTCGTCGCTTGCCTCACATGTGCTGTCAGTGCGAGCAGCGCACGCGCCTACTCAGCCTCAGTAAAGATCTGATTATAATTATTTTCAATAATGAAAATATTTATTATTTTTTCTTTCTTTCTTTTTCAGATTGTCATCCGATTGTTGTAAGTGATTAGTCTTGCAGTCATCCTGCATCTTGGATTTGCCATGTTCAGTTTGTACAGATATATGTATTATCTGACTCATATTAAGTGATGCTTTTTTATTTTTCTCCTCTTTGTTTTTGTGTCACCGCAAAGGCTCCACAGCATTGAGCATCTTTGGCTTTGTAAGTATATATTTTTAAGCTGACTGTCAAACACTTTCTCAATGTTTTTTTTTTTTTAGGTTCATTAAATATATGTCATGAAGCAGCTTTTATTTATTTATTTATTTTATTCATTTATTTATTTTACAGTCTAGCATCATCTGATCTGTTTTAAAAGTATGAACTATGGATTTTGTAGTTGGTTAGTGAAATGTAATAATTTATTTACACAACATTTTATGTGAATAGTGTAGGCTAATAATGTGCGTTCCTGCTATACTTCTTTTAATCTTTTTGTGATTGCTTTTTTATATTTTTTTGTCAGATTTGTCAAGATCATCTTTTAGGATAAAGTTGAGGTCCTGAGAGTTCTTGGAGTTTCTATAGTGTTTATACAGATTTGTTGATGTCACTTTTTTGAATAATAAATTCAAATAAATAGGTCTGTATTTCATATACATTTCCATTTGAAATCCAGACTCGGTCCAGTACCGGCTAATTGTATAATCTATGCTGGCGTGATTATGGCCCAATGCCGGCAGTGTCGGCTCAGTAGGAGTGTCATGTGACACACAGCAGCCACAATAGCACTCATGTTTTATTTATTTATTTGTTTCCTTTTTATTCGAAACATTCCCAAACGCATTAACTATATCATGAAATATCTCAATTCTCACCTTTATAGATTATGTTAGTTGATCTATAGTGGGCGATGGTCAAAGTAGCCTAATAATGTAGTCTATTTAGCCTACTATAGTCTAGGCCTACATAAAAACATGTCTGCTTACTTAGTAACATATATGGGTGTCATTCCATAACTTATTTTTAATACGACTGACTTTATATTTAATGTGAATTTAACATTGAAAGTTAATGTGAATAAAAACAGAGTAAGCTACTTATTATAACACTTTCATTGTAAGAGAGCAAAGAACATTTACATTATCAAATAACATTTTCACTGACAGTCTAGAGTTCAAGCACTCTCAAAAACTCCCATTAAAAACTGCTGTTTACGTTGTGAAATGAATATCTTACTTACAGACTCATACACACATCTGCAGTTTGTTGTTTTTAATGAGATAATTCGCCAGAAAGAGGTATTTAGTCAGCGAGCGTGTGAAGAAAACACCGGCATTTTAGCGATGACTCATTTGAACACCTCTGATTGGTCATTGCATTCATAAGCTCAACAGAATCGTGTGTGTGATTGGTTAATGCGCAGTGCTATAAAAATGTGTCTGTATCTGGCTCAGCGCCAGCCAGCGAAGCAGATTTGAATTTAGCAGCTGATGGTATGACACACTGAACGTTCTAATCACGCCAGTGTGATTGTATTAAATATAGAAAATATTATTCGGCTATTTTTTGTCTTTTGAAAGCTGCATTCAAAATCCACTTGGCTCAAAAATCTGACGGGGCACGTATCCCCTCACTTTGAATGGGCACAACGCCTCTGTATATAGGCTTAGGCTATCATTCGTAATTTAATTTGTTTCTACGTTTGACATTATGCTAATATTTCCACATAGTGAGGTAGATATGTGGGGGCGTGTTAGAACGAGCCGTTTTAGG